>NW_028270183.1:62013363-62327039 GCF_037043375.1 Chiloscyllium plagiosum | reverse complement strand
TTTTCATCCTCTGCCGCTGTCACTGCAGTAGGGTGAGGAGGCTAGCTGATGGAGAGATTGTCATTTTAAACACCACAGAGACTGTCAGACCTGCACCCACGTATAGATAGCCACAGAGTCAAATACAGACACACAGGTAAGTGGGTGGGGTGGGGGAAATGGATATCGGGCACTTCACCACCCAGCTTCACTCTTTGTGTCCTATTCCAAGCTGTCTGTCCTGGAATAGGAGACGGTGAAGGATGGAGTGAGAGTGGGATTGGGTGACCCTGCTGTTAGTGCTGATGTGGGTGGGGGGGGGGGGGGGTTGTGGGGAGCTGGTGGCGTGTCCAGAGGAAGTCAGTCAACAGTGTTGTATCCATCCAATGCTATTAGTGAGGGAGATATAGTAGAGAGTAAAGAAAAAGAGAGAGAGGGAGAGAGAGAGATGGTGTTGCATGCTGGGTGGAGAGCCCAGACCACGCTCGCTGTGTCTAGTGGTGTGGCCCCCGCTGGGAAGAGAATGGTCCCCCTCTGTACTTGCCCAGCCCATCCACCAGAACCTCCGTGTCTCTGTCGACAAACCATGGTATAATTCCCCTTTATCTGCCATGGTCAGGATAAATTCTGCAGGGCAGTGCCAACCTGAGAAAGCTCAACCATGTACCCATTGGCCTTTTAAAGATGGCACCATGCCAAAGATCACGGAATACCAAGGGGCATGCAGGTGATGGTGATTACCTCCAACTTTGGTGGGTGGGAGAATCGGGCTGGTATTGAATGAGAGGGACAACATGGGGTGGGGTGGGTGGTTAATGAGATGGCGCCAATAAGATAGCACCAAAAATCTAGCTCAGCCTCGTGCAGACAATCCCTCTGTCACGCTCAATGAAAATGGCATTGAGTCAAATTATTGTTCGATTCAAACCAATGAGCCGAAGACTCTGCTGACCCCAATCCCAGTTACAACGCTGCAGCTGTTTGACCAATGCTTTCCAGCACAGAGAAGGAGCTAAACGTCACCTTACCCTTGGGAAGTAAGGCAGTGGGGAGGGGATGGTTTTGGTATCAGTGTGGGAGCACTTTATGGCAAGTCATCATAATTCTATTAGTTTTAACATGGAGATGGAAAAGGATGAACCAGGTCTAAAACTTAAAGTTCTAAATTGTTGAAAACCAATTTTGATGATAATAACTAAGAATACGATTGGGACAGATATTCTCAGAAAAGGGGGTCAATTGGGAAGTGGGAAGCCTTCAAAAATGAGATGTCAGGAGTACAGAGACATTATGTCCCTGTTAGGGTGAAGGGGAAGGCTGGTACGTGCCAGGAATGCTGGAGGATTGGAGAAGTTGAGGTTCTGGTCACGGGTAAAAGGGAAGCATATGTCAGGTATAGACAGCAGGAATTGAGGGTTGTTTTCTTAATTCATTCACGGGATGAGGGCATCACTGGCTAGGCATGCATCTATTACCCATCCCTAATTGCCCAGAGGGCAGTTGGAAGTCAACCATATTGCTGTGTCTCTGAAGTCACGTGTAGGCCAGACCAGGTAAGAACGGCAGTTTGTTTCCTTAAAGCGTGTCAGTGAACCGGATCGATTTTTCCATCAATCGGAATGGTCATAATTAGCCTCTTAATTCCTGATTTAAAGTGAATCACGAAAAGAGTCGGAAGGCAACAAGAGTATACTTGCGGGCAATTTGGAGCATAAAAAGGGGACATGTGATAGCTTTGGCAAATAGAGTTAAGAAGACTCCAAAGGAATTCTACAAATACGTCAAGGACAAAAGAGTAACTGTGGAGAGAATAGGACATCCTTAAAGATCAGCAAAACTGCCCATGTGCAGAACCACAGGAAATGGAGGAGGTACTGAACAAATATTTTGAATCAGTATTCACTGTGCAGGAGAATATGGAAGCTCGAGAAATTGGGAAAAAAGTAGTGACATCTTGGAAAGTATCTGTATTACAGAGGAGCTGCTGGAGGTCTTAAAACATGCAAAGGCAGGAAAATATCCAGGCTTTTATTAGATGTACGCTAGAACTCTGTGGGAAGGTAGGGAAGTGATTGCTGGGCACCTTGCTATCAGTAATAGCAACAAGTAAAGTGTCGGAAGACTGGAGGTTGGCTACATGGTGCCATTACTTAAAGGATTGAAGAAGGGTAATAAGGAAAAGTTAGTGAGTCTGACGTCAGTAGTGGGTAAGTTGTTGGAGGGGATTATGAGTCATTGGATTTTCACGCATTTTGAAAGGTAATGAGTGATTAGGGATAGTCAACATGCCTTTGTGCAAGCAATATTGTGTCTCACTGACTTGACTGAGATTTCTTTGAAGAAGCAACTAAAAAAGATTGAGATAGAGTGGTGTACATTGTCGATATGGACTTCAATAAGGCGTTGAATAACATTGTGCATGGTCATCTGTTTATCAGGGTTGGTTCATATGAAAGCCATGTGGATACAAAACTGGTTCAAAGGTAGGAGGCAAAGGGTGAAGGTAGAGGGTTGCAATATCCTGGCAAAGGATTGCAATGCTCCCCATGCTGTGCAGATAATCCAGTTTTTCAAGTAATCCACGAGCACGACCGGTACAGCTCTCCATATTAGCCGTTACCTTACCCAAGTTTACGGTGTCTGTGCTGGTTTTGTGAAGCAGATTCAGAATTTGAGGCAATGAGCATTCTAGCGGATATGGCAATGTCTTTATTCAATGTTTGCTTTCTTGGGATTGGACCGACCATTGTGTCACTTATCCCGTTATTCTATTGCCCCCATCTCCTTATCCATATTACCAGCAAGTTATCAGTTAATAAATTATTTGGTTTTTTTCTGTATCTTTCCCTGGCCGTAGTTTTTGACTTCTTCCTGTATCGATTGCTGGCATTGTGAAGCTCAGAACCATTGAAATGGTGTGCGTCAGGCTGTTGTTCACTTCCCATTGTTTCCCATGTCGTGTTCCA
Organism: Chiloscyllium plagiosum; assembly: GCF_037043375.1. Classification (NCBI taxonomy): domain Eukaryota; kingdom Metazoa; phylum Chordata; class Chondrichthyes; order Orectolobiformes; family Hemiscylliidae; genus Chiloscyllium; species Chiloscyllium plagiosum. The sequence goes on along the minus strand of NW_028270183.1, from coordinate 62,324,094 downwards.
TGGACAGCAGTGTTCCAGTAAGCTCTGAGTCACGCGTTTGAAACTTGGTATGCGCCTGCCCATGGAACGCCTCTGTTTGTCTCTCTCAGTTGATCGTGCGTCTGTAACATGAGGGAAATCCTCGAGTACAATTGTTAAGGAATAGACATCTAGCTTGTAGCTGAGGGGCTTGTGACTTACTCCTGTTATTGAAAAGTTAGTGGCGGGGCTGAGGATGGTTTGCTGGAGGTTGTGCTGTGAGGTGCGTCAGACATCCAGGGAGACCTGAGGATTTGCTGACCCAACTCTGGATGGAGCATGGGGACTGTAGTTACTGCATCTGCGTCTGCAACATGAACACCAAATGGAGCAGAGACTGCATAGAGGTGACACTGATAACACGGAGTGAGTGTGTGTGGGTAAAGGGATTTGCTGTATCTGTATGTATTTTCATCTGGACAAGCACATACTCTCACTCTCCCCATTACATACACTGATGCACACTCTCCCTATCCGTTCCACACACACATTCTCACTCTCCGTCTCTCAAATGCACATATGCGCACTCCACTCCGTCACACGCACGCATGCACACACAGCCTCTCCCTCTAAGTCCTGTACTCACACACACATACACACCCTCTCACTCTCTCTCACATACACACAGTGTGTCTCTCCCTCTCTCTCTCCACCCCTCTCTCTCCCCTTCACACAGACACGCCCCTCTCTCCTACTTAGGCACACACATGTATGCACATATAAATCTGCGGGTTGAACTTGCATTTGACCATTTGTATTTGCAAATGCATTTTATTTTTTTTCCAAATACGTTCAAGTTGTAGACAGTCAGTCAATGTGATATTTTATAAACTCCTACTTTGAAAATAAAACCAGTCTGACTCCAGGTGAAGACACAGACAGCGTCCAAACAAGGCTTCACACTTAGAATACATTGTCTGACCGCAAGTGTTACTTCATTTACCTGAAGTTATCTCCAGGCAGTGACTTGAAATAAATTCTGCGATTTGCATTATAATCAATCAAACTTGCACCTCCATTCTAACTAATTAAGTATTTAAGAGCCATCTTAGGTATGTCCAATTCATGTGCATAAAACTTCTGTGTTTAAGGTCATCCTCTCTGTTACACCCATGAAGGAACAGCGCAATAAAACATTGTGTTTATAAATAAACCCATTGGACTCTATTCTGGTGTCGTTTGATTTTTGATCTTGTCCCAGTCATTCCAAAACCAGCGGCTCCATATCATGGTTTTTACTGGTTAGCTAATCCTCTCCTCTAGCAAGTAAATTGTTCCTAACACCATGTGGTCTTGTCTTGCATATTAATCTTTTGCGACGCACGTTATGCATTGATGTCTGGAAGTCCAGATATAATACATCGATAGGATCCCTATTATCCACCTTGCTTGTTACGTTTTATTTAAAGAAAGTTAGTCAAATCATTCAAACATGATTTATCCTTCATGAAACTATGTTGACTGTGCTGGATTGTGGCTTGACTTTGGAAATCTCCTGTTATTATACCTTCATAATGGATTCTAATAATGTGTTTTCAATCCCAAAAGTTTCCTCACTACTTTTCATTCCCCAGTGAAGCTGGTTATTCGAAGTCCTTCCCTTTCTATAACCTCTATGTTTCCTTTCACAATTCCTGTGTAACAGGCAAAAGGCTGTAAAAGATCTGCTCCAATTGCTGCGTAAGAGGCATAAGTGTCTGGGCTCATTCTGTTCCTGCTTTACACTTCCTGGTATTCTTACATTGTGTCCTGCTCCTGTTCCTGACCAAGTCGCTGAAGATCTCAATGTCCACTTCCTGTTGCTCAATGACAGGTTTGGGGACTTATGGAAACTCCCTGCTCAAATGTCACTTTTCAAGGGCTGAACTATACAGGCCAGTTGTGTTGCCCACACTGGGTAGGTCAGAGGTTAGCACTGCTGCCTCACTGCACCAGAGATCCTAGTACAATTTCAGTATTCAGTTTCCTCCCACAGTCCCAAGATATGCAGATAAGGTGGATTGGCCAAGCTAAATTACCCATAACGTTTGGGGATGCGGAGGCCAGTTGCATCAGTCATGGAAAATGCCAGGTTACAAGATTGGGTGGGGTGAGTGGTGGGATTAGATGGGATGGTGTTCGGAGGATCAGTGTGGAGTTGATGAGCCAAATGGCCTGCTTCCACACTGCAGCGATTCTATGATTAACACCTTCGTTGCAGAAATCAGCTGAGGGAACAATCTTTGAGTTCATTTCCACTTCCTTTCCCCGGTGAGGAGATTAAATCTGTGTGCACTACTCCAGATGTGATCTCACTAAGACCCTGTACAGCAGCAGGAACACTTTACCACCCTGCTGTAAAGTTCCCACCCAGGTTAGAGCAGTCTCAGCTGTCTGGGGAATACACAGCTTTGCTAAAAGATCATTGTCCTTCTCTACTCCACCAGCATAACGGGAGATCTGGAGACAATATCAGAATGACGCTTGAGAAGAACGGGGAAGATGTGGTGAGATAATAACCATGTTGAGATATGCCTCGCCAAACATCTTGTCTGAATCTACCATTAACCTCGCCAGACCCCACGTCACTCAGGTTCCACAGAATCTGGTAAGGTGGATCTTCGAAACAGCAAGGAGAAGCAAACCTTTATGAGAGTTATGTATCAAAGTGAAAGCTGCAATACAAAGGCTGGGTATGCTATAAAACAGGAAAATAGACATACAGGTTTGTGAGTAATAATGGACAGCTTCAAGTTACATCTCACCAGTGTTTACCCAAGTGAATGTTAATGCTGGGAAAACGGATATCATGAGCATGTCTGAGATGGGTTGCTTTAGTAGTCAATTGAGCACCGAGCTGTTGATCAGGCAATTGTGGAGTTGGTGTGTGATCAGAAGAGCAAATCGAAGACTTTGCTGTAGAGGAGCTTTGGGGAATAGTGATCTTAATATATTGAATTTTACATGACGGCTGAATACAAGCAGTTTTTTTTTATATATTACGGGCACATACCTGAGTCGTGCAAGCCACTAAGAAACGAGAATAAACTTGGCTTTAGTGAATTTGAAATGTACATGAACGTGACTTAATGAAAGACAGGAAATGTCTGCTTTTTACAGAAACATTGTAAGGTCTACAATGTACATATATACCTCCAAGGCATAAATCGCAAAAGTGAAAGGTGACTCAATGATGGTGAACAAAAGAAGTTAAGAATTGCATTAGATCGATGGAAGTGCGTTAGAGAAGGGTCATCTATTGTGGATTCATTGAAATTTTGGCTGCAACAAAAGGGGGCTGATAAACTGATAAGTAAATTATAAAGAGAGCAGCAATACAAACTAACCAGAAACAAAAAGACTGACGAAAAACCTCTGAATATTTGAAAGGAAAATAAAAGCAAGGTCAAATGTGGAGGAGTGAATGTGTGGACAAGATAATTTATTGTGGAGAACAGAAAAATGATCGGGAGCTAACCAGTTACTTTATATCTGTCTTCACGGAGGAAGGTCCAGAAAATCTCCTGGGAATACCAAGTGACCATGGGACTTGTGTAACTAAAGACTAACAGCATTCATATCAGTGATCAGGTACAGTTTGAAAACTGGCCTTGAGTATTGATATTGATAAGTCTGACAGACCAAATGTACTTCATACCAGAATTTCAGAGAAAGCCGAAATAGACATAATAATTGCATTGGGAATCACTGTATCTTTACATATTCAATTTGGAAGGTTATAAATGCATTCTAAGGATTTACAAAGTGAAGAAGAGGGAGACCAGTAAACGTATTGCTCACAGTGGAGAATCTGTCAGAATTTATTATAAAGAATGTGATATTGGACACTTGGAATGTTATAGCAAACGTCGAGAGAATGATGCTAGATTTCTGAAAGGGAAGGCAACATTTACAAAACGTTTGCTTGAAATGTCCCTTGTCGATCTAAATAATGGAGAACGAGTGGATATGGTATAGTTGGATATCAGGAGGATTTTTAAAGAATTCATACAGTAAGTTAGCCCTACAACAATAAAGTAAATTGTATTGGGAGGAACATACACAAACTGGGGAAGGTAAAACTTCAGTTTGCTTTGTTTGAAGGGAATCAGAACATAGGCGATGAAAGGCTCTGTGCTCTCTCTCCATGGATGATGTCTGAGTCACTGTGATCTCCAGCATGTATTGGTTTCAGTACAGATCCCAGCATCTGTAACACACTCTCACCACAACCGCCCCCCTCCACATTCACATCGACATCATTTCTAAATACCACAAATAATAAGGGACACAGCACTGGTCCCTGTGATACGCAAGGGACACTGGTCACCAATCACACACACAGCTTTCTACCATTACTCTCTGTCTCCTGCCAGAGCACAGAGATTATCCAGGTGGTTGACAGTGAGGAGAAAGGTTTTATGTTACAGGAAGATACAGATGGGCGGAGCAATGGCAGATAGAATAACTATGAGGTGATGCACTTTGGAAGAATTAACCAGACAGGGGAGGACTCAATGAATGGCAGCACACTAGGAAGCTCAGAGTGTGCTTCTCCACACATCCCTGAATGTCACTAGATAGAGTAATAGGTTAGTTCAGAAGTCACACGCGACTGTCGGCATATCCTTTAATCATTCAGACATAGATTATAACAGTTACACAAAACTTTGATTCGGCCACAGATGGAATACTGTGAACCGTTCTGGGAACCTCATTACAGGAAGGATGTGATTGCACTGGAGGGGGTGCAGATGAGATTCACCAGGATGTTCCCTGTGATGGAGCATATCAGCTATGGAGAGAGGCTGGATAAGATTGGGTTGTTTACACTGGAACAGAGAAGGCTGAGGGGGACTTGATTCACTGGTGCATGGACAGGGTGGCTATTCAGCAGCTGCTCCTTTTAGTCAAAGGGACAAGAACAAGAGAGCACACTTTTAAAGTGAAGAGGTTGAAGTTTAGACAAGATATGAGGATTTTTTTCACCCAGAGGGTATTGGAGTCAGGATTAAACTTCCGGAGAAGATAGTTGTGATGGGTAATCGCACAACCATTAAAGGTACTTGAAATATCATAACATTTATGGTTACAGATCTCATGTAAGAAATTGGGACAAATGTAGATCATACTGCTTTTCTGACCGTACAGAGTATATGCTTCTGTGATTGTTTGATTATGGACGGTGAAAGCAGTTAAGAAGATAAGTGGTGCGTTGACCATCATTTCAGGGGGATTTGAGTACAGGAGTAAGGACGTCTTACTGCAGCTGTACAGGGCCTTGGTGAGACCCCATCTCAAATATTGTGCAGAATTGTGTGCAGGTTTAGTGTCGTTACCTAATAAATGACAAATCTGACATTGAGGGAGAGCAGTGAAGGATGACCAGACAGATTCCTGGGATGACAGGCTTGTTGTGGAATCAGAGTTTGGGGTGACTGGATCTGTATTCCATGAGCTGTAGAAAAATGAGTGAAATATATAAAACTCTGATGGGGGAGACAGTATGGAAGCAGGGATGATGATTCCCCAGTCTGTGGTGTCTAAAACAAGGGTCCACAGTATTAGGTACAGGCAGGCCACTCTGTCTTGAGATGAGAATAAATGTCTGCTCTCAGAGACTGGTGAATCTGGGGAATTCGCTCCCAGATCAGGCTGTGGAAGACAGGGCACTGAATATAAATAATGATTGTTAGACATGAAGGGGATGGGAAAGGAGCAGGAATATGGTGTGGAAATAGAGGATCAGCGATCATTACAGGTTGTTCTCTGATAACGTGGCAGCTGTGTTCCTGTGGAACACTATTATAGAAAGCCGTGCAATATAAATAATAAGGGCTATGGGAAAAAGAGAGTAAGGGGCGAAGACCCAATAATGTCAGGAAAAATCAAAACATAAAAATTAGTCAGCCTAACACAAACAACAGCACAGTCTATGTAAATCTTTAAACCATATATTGTAATGTAATAATGCTGTAAATGTAACACTTCCACACAACCGTTACTGACGACAGCACTCTACCTTTCACCAAGTTCTTCACCAGAAAGCACGCGAACGGACTGACCACATGACGCCACTGCGGGATTCCAGTTACAATAGATTCCCGACAGGAAGGAAAGATGCCCTTCAACAAAACAAGTCCATACCACCCAGACCCATTCCTCAACCTGTATTTACCCCTGACTAACAAACCTAACACAATGACCAATTCACCTGACCAGCACATCTTTGGACTGTGGGAGGAAACTGGAGCATCTGGAGGAAACCCATGGAGACATAGGGAGGATGTGCAAACTCCACGCATAAATTAACTCAATGTGGAAATTGCATCCGGGTCCATGGTGCTAACTGCTGAGCCACTCTCTCATCCCAATATTTCTCCCCAAGATTCTTTCTCTGGTTTGAAAGAAGTTCCTTCGAGATGTCGACTACAATTCCCAGTTCTGGATTTAGATTTGCTCGCTGAGCTGCAAGGTTCATACATCCATAATCTCAACCTGAACTACAAATCTTCTCAAACCTCGCTAACATTTCCCAGTCTCAGGCTCAGTTGCAAAATGTGCAGAGCGGATTATATTCCTGGTTTAGCTGAACACATTGAGGGTGCATTTTGCAGGCAGAAGACCGTGAGGTTGGGTTTTGCTGTTCAGCTGGTGCCGGGGATTGAATGATGTCAAGTGAACGGGAGCTCCCTTTATAAAGAAGGGTGCACAATTCATGAATCGTGTTGCAGCCAAATCGTGGTTAATAAGCACACATTATTGGAGAACTGCTTGTATATTGAATGGAGGAGCAAAATTAATGGGCCGAGGGGACGACACCAGTTTTTATTTTATATGTCCCGATGTTTAAACATAGCAAGGGAGATGAATCTTGTGTGGGGAAAACTGCATTGAGGAGATTTTCTCTATGAACTAAAATGGAGAAGGCTCAATCTGTTTAAAGACCTCCGCCTTTCCCGCTGTTTCTGTGCAGTCTGTGGGAAAGCTCTGTAAATGTTGTCACAAGCCCTCAGATGTTCGGAAGGAGATCTCTGCATGGTGATAGGACTGTGTTTCCAATTCCCTTTTCCAATGCCGAGACTGGTGCTGGGTGCTCTGTCCGGGTTTATCCTTAAAGACCTCGGAGCAGTTTGATACAATTGAGTGTCTTGCTTGGCTGTTTCCGAGAGCATTGAAGAGTTATCACATGGCTGTTCTGTCTGCAGTCACTTTTAGTCCAGACCATTAAAACAGGGGAGATTCACTTCTTGAAAGTACATTGAGGAAGCAAATTGGTATTTACAATCGACATTGGCTTCAACGTCACTATTACTGATGCAATGATTTTACATCTTGATATTTCATTAATTATTGTTAACTTCCACCAGCTGCCAGAGCATTAGCCTGGTCTGGATTAGTAATCCAGTGCCATTTCCACAACAGCACCATCTCCACCTATCGGAAAGCACACTGAGCAGGTTATTTCTGTGCTGTTTGCCAGCTCTATCAAAAAGAACTCCCACCAATGTGACTATCGTGATGGGGTTGAGGGCATAGCAAATGGTCAGACTGTAGTCATTCCCCTGATATGGGACTGAGTATGCGGCTGTGCAGGACATTGATTAGATTAGATTACTTACAGTGTGCAAACAGGCCCTTCAGCCCAACAGGTCCACACCGACCCGCCGAAGCGCAGCCCACCCATACCCCTACATTTACCCCTTTTAGCCTAACACTACGGGCAATTTAGCATGGCCAATTCACCTAACCCGCACATCTTTGTGACTGTGGGAGGAAACCGGAGCACCCGGAGGAAACCCACGCAGACACGGGGAGAATGTGCAAACTCCACACAGTCAGTCGCCTGAGTCGGGAATTGAACCCGGGTCTCTGGCGCTGTGAAGGCAGCAGTGCTAACCACTGCACCACCGTGCCGCCCACATTGGTTAGGCCACTGTTGGAATATGGTGTGCAATTTTGGTCTCCTTCCTATTGGAAAGATGTTGTGAAACTTGAAAGGGTTCAGAAAAGATTTACAAGCAGGTTGCCAGTGTTAGAGGACTTGAGCTACAGGGAGAGGCTGAATAGGCTGGGGCTGTTTTCCCTGGAGTGTCAGAAGCTGAGGGGTGTCCTTATAGAGGTTTACAAAATTATGAGGGGCATGGATAGGATAAATGGACAAAGTCCTTTCCCTGGGGTCGGGAAGTCCGGAACTAGAGGGCATAGGTTTAGGGTGAGAGAGTAAAAACAAGGACGCAGATGCTGGAAACCAGAGTCTAGATTAGAGTGGTGCTGAAAAAACACATCAGTTCAGGCAGCATTCGTGGAGCAGTAAAATCGACGTTTCGAACTCAGCACCGCCTTCCTAACCTGCAATCTTCTTCCTGACCTCTCCGCCCCCACCCCACTCTGACCTATCATCCTCACCTTAATCTCCGTCCACCTATCGCATTCCAACGCCCCTCCCCCAAGTCCCTCCTCCCTACCTTTTTTCTTAGCCTGCTGGACACACTTTCCTCATTCCTGAAGAAGGGCTTTTGCCCGAAACGTCGATTCTCCTGTTCCCTGGATGCTGCCTGACCTGCAGCGCTGTTCCAGCAACACATTTTCATTTTAGTCCCTTGCACAGGTGTGGAGGGGGAGGGTGTAGGAAACAGAGAAAAGAGGGTGTAAGAACAGATGAACAGATTTTTAGCAGTGGTGAACGATAAGATGATGTAAAATGACTTTAAATTAAGATGTGACTGGGGAAAAGGGGTTCCCTCTATTGAGTGAAAGAGAATGAAGAAACAACCACACAAGGTCATAGGGAGGCCAGAAGGGAGAATGTTGAACATGTGGTATTATACAGATCTGGCCAGAGATATATTTTCACTGTGGAGATCATCACCACCACCAGAAAAAGGAACGCAGATGCTTGACGTCTTATTGGCACTAGTAAGATTTTCATGCTGCCTTTGTATTGTAACATATAGACAAACAAATAACAGAATGACGTTTGTGCTGAGTGCTGTTTACCAGTCGCTTTTAATATTGTTTTAAATATGCAGTGCTTATTTTAAAATGCTTGTTCTAGAAGTTAGTATCAGATGGGGTTTAGGAGGTTAAGGGGTGACATTGTAGAAATTTATAAAATCATGGGAGGCATGGGTAAGATGAAAAGCCAAGAACTTTTCCAAAGGACAGGAAAATGTAATCATAGAGTGCATAGATTTAAGAGGGAAGATTTAAAAGGGAGGAAGAGCGAACTTCTTTTACACAGAGAGTGATGTTTATGAAATGAGCTGCCAGAGGAAGACTGGCAGATGCAAGTATAGCTCCAATATTTAAAAGACATTTGGACAAACATATGAATGGAAACCTTTTTGAGGCATTTGAGCCAAATGCAAGCAGATGGGACTAGCTTATATTGGAAAACCCGGCCGGCATGGACAAGTTGGACCAAATGTTGTGTTTGTGCACGATATAACTGTATGAATATAGAAAGCAAACAAAAGGAAAGAAAAGATGTGATGAAAACAAATTGGCAACAAATATCAAAACAAGCAGCACGAGCTTTTCCATTTATATAAGAATAGTTCAAGAGATGTGTGTGATCTTTGGTAGAAAGAAAGTCAGGAAAGTTTATTGAGGACATTTGGAGGGTGCGACTGGGGAACTGGCTACAGGGAACAGACAGATCATTTCCACCAGTATTTTACATCGTTCCTCACAGGTGAAGGTGCTGTAAATATTTCAATGATGTAAACAACATGGTAATAGGAGGTACGTTCTTGAACTGTCTCTAACAAAAGGAGCAAGTCATTTCTCAAACAGATAAGACCAAGGGTAAACAGATCATAAGCAATTCATAGCTGGTTTTGTAAGAAATGGTCACAGACAGGCTGGTGGCTCTGTGTGAAATATTCCATAACTCACTGGATTAAAGGAGTGTTCCAGTGAAACTGGCAACCATCCAATGTGGCGCCTGGCTGCAAGAAAGGAGCGAGACTGAAAGCAGGAACTATTAAGCCTCAACGTTATTGCTGGGAATCTGTGAGAGTCTGTGATGAAGGAAGGAACTTGAGGACATTTAGAAAAGCTTCACACAGAGTCAGCATGGTCTTGTTAAAGGCGAAGTATATTTTGTCTGTAAAATCATGCAAAGCTTTTCTGGAGATCCATGAGAATGCATCAAGAGGCCTTGATGAATGGTGGACTGATAGACATGAGGCTTTCCAGAGATTTTCCACAAAATAAAGGATCTTACACAAGACAGAAGCTCATACTATGACGGATAATGCATTAGCATTGGATGACAATTGGTAAACACTTAGAAATCGGAGAGTCAGGATTCATCGATCTTTATGAAAAAAATGTATCGACTGGAGTACCAGAAATATCAGACTGATGGCAAGAGCTGCTTACAATCTATACTGATAGTCTGACGGCGGGAGCTGAGTGCAATATACATCCGAGTTTGTGGATGACACTGAGAACAAAAAGGCAGGCTGTCATTTAATCGAAAGGACGCCCAAAAAAGGAGCAGTACAAAGGATTGGAATGTTCATCTGTATGAAACATAACGTCAGCATGCAGATGTAGAAATGTTCGTTTATTAGACTGGTTCCTGGAATGGAAGTGTTGATTTATTGAATACATCAAAAATGCTGAGGCCATTATTCATTGTGGTTTAAATGAATGAGGGTGGCATTACTGAAATGGACAAAATACAGGGGGGGGGGCTTGACAAAGTAAATGTTGAGAATGTGGTTCCACACCTGGGCAGAGCGTCTCACTCCGGGGCATAGATACAGAATAAGGAATATCGATTTCAAACTGAGATGCAAAGAATTGTCTTCTTTCAGAAGGTAGTGAATGGCTGGAATTCGCTAACCCAGAGAGTTGTGGAGGCTGGGTCACTGATTGTATTTACAGACGGTGTGGATTGGTTTCTGACATATCAGCGAGTTGAGGGATACAAGGGCTTAGCAGGAAAGTGGAGTTGAGCCCTGGAATAGATCAGCCATGCTCTTATTGAATGACAGTGCAAGTTTGAGGCGCCGAATAGCCAGTCTCAGTTACTGTTTCTTACGTTCTTATTTATGCTTTTGGTAAATAACTGGTTATTTTCCTGGAAGTCATGATGTAAAATGTTAAATCAGGGAGAGCAGAGGATTTGTCAGAGTTGACCTTATGTGGGGTATGGGGGCTGTATTCACAGCGAAGCTGGGTCTCTAAGACGATCTAAACCTGGTGCAGAAGTCACAGAGAGGGGAAGCCTGGAAAGAGGGATTTGGTGGGGGTCACTTCCTGACCCAGCCTAGATTTTCCAAGTGCATTTTAACCATGGGACTGGCCTCGATCTGCTCCTGTACTGCAGGACCAAAGGGCTGGATGGAACATCAGAACATAGCGCTGACGGACACGAGGGGGCCATTCAAACCTTTGACACTATTCCACCAGTCAATAAGGTCATGGCTCATCTCATTGTGTTCCCAGCTGCACTTTTCTCTCATTGCAACATTATCCCTGATTCACCTGACTATGAAAATACAGTCAAAGTCAGCCTCGATTTAATGTAAAGATTCAGCCATCCAAAACTTCTGCGAAAGAGAATTCCCACTTGAATGAATTCACACTTTGTGAGTTTCTCTTCACTCCGGTTCTGACTGGGGTTGGAGGGTGTCACTGTTTCCTTCTCTCGTTTCACTCCTCCACTCCTCGCAACATATTTTAAATGAAACCAGATATGGCAGATAATAAAGATCTAAGCCTGGATCAGGATCAGTTATCAGAATAAGTCAGTTAGATTTCTTCAATCAGCTGCAAGTAATTAATAGAACCAACTGAGGAGTATGATGGATATGTGGCTAGCACTGCTGCCTCACATCACCAAGGAGCAGGGTTCAATTCCAACCTCAGGTGACCCTCTATGTGGAGTTTGAACATTCTCCATGTATCTGTGTGGGTCCCCCCCCCCCCATGCTCCAGTTTCCTCCCAGAGTATAAAGATGTGCAGCCTAGAGTGGATTGACCATGCTAGTTTGCCCATTGTTGAAAGAGCGCCCCCTTCATGGTCACCTCTGTCAGTGTGAGGAATTGAACCTGCGCTGCTGGCCTCCCTGTGCCTCACAAACCAGCCGTCAAGCCAACTGAGTAGGAGATTGTGTAACTGTTACAGACAGAAACGGTCACAGAAAAAGGGCAAAAGGAACGTTCATAACAAGGAAAGTGGTACTATTCAGATAACGGTCAAGAAAACGGCTGAGGATAAAAGGTTAACTGCTCAAATTGTATTTCATAACCGTCCTGAAGAAGGGCTTATGCCCGAAACTTGGATTCTCCTGCTCCTCGGATGCTGCCTGGCCTGCTGTGTTTTTCCAGCATCACATTTGTCAACGCTGGTCTCCAGCATCTGCAGTCCTCACTTTCTCCAAGTGTTTAGAAGCTATGTTTAGCTGAATACAATAAAGTGAGACAAAGTGAAATAGCCAGAAAACTAATTATGATTGGATATAGAATATGAGCATATGTAGAGAGAGAGAGAGAGAGAGAGAGAGAGAGAGAGAGATGTAGAGAGATGAAAAATCGTCGTGTTAGTTCCCCTTATCTGCCATGCGCGGGTCAACTGTGCAGTGTCGCTCCGAACTGAGAAAGTTCAACAGTGTGATCGTTGACCATTGCAAAATGGCACCAATGCCAGTGATCACGGAATATCCAGGGGCATCAGTCCGATGGTGAGTACCTCCAGCCATGATGGGTTGAAGAATCGGGCTGGCATTAAATGAGATGAACATTATGAGATTGGGTGGTTAGTTAGTGAGGTGAGCTCGATAAGATAGAACCAGGAAACTAGATCAGCCTCGTACAGACAATCCCTTTGTCACACTCAATGAAAATGGCGCTGAGATTATTTATTGTTAGATTCAGACCAATGTATTGAAGGCTTTGCTGACCCCACACCCAGTTTCATGGTTGCAGAACAAATGTTCATCCAAAACACTCCATCATCTGTACTTACACCAATTTCCCCTTCACCTATCATTCCTGGTAATACTGGTTCATGCTGCAGAATGCAGTCAAACTGTCTTCATTTCAGCATTCTCAAACCTGTGACCTTACATGAAATTCTCTCTCAATCTCCCTTCCACTTCTTTCCCAAAATCCTTTTGATTGTTGGTAATTAAACTGACTTCCCCGCCATCTCTCTCTGGCAGGGACTGGAAAATACCGTCTAGAGAATGAGGACTCTGAATTAGAGTGATAATGCAACTAGACGGCCACTTCAGAGGCATGGGCTGTGACTCCAAGGTAGTGTTTAAAATCCTATCACAGCCGTTGTGAGAGATTAAATTCGAATGACAAAAAATGGAATGAAACCTAATTTCACTCATGGAAACCAGAAACTATCAGGATTTATTCTTATTATTTCACTGATATTCTTTGGTAAAGGAACGTAACATTATTGCCCAGTCTGTACTCAGTGTGACTTCAGACCAACAACAGAATTGTTGTCTCCATTTTTTCTTGACAAATGGCCGCGTGATCAAGGACAATTACTGATGGACAACAAATGCTGCCCTTGCCCGTGATGCTGGCATCCCGTGAAACAACAACATTCAAGTTGAAATGAACCAAGGAATGGTGGGTGCGAGAGATCGAAAATAAAATTCTCCAGCATCTGCAAGTGGTGGAGAATCTCAGCATGTATAGCAGCCTCTGTCAGGAGCAACCCAGATAACAGTTTGAGTCCAGTAACCCTGTTGCACAACTGAATGCAAACTGAGAAATAACATTATTTATCCTGGAAACAGGGATGGTTGGTTTGGAGAGTGAGGTGGGGGGCATTTTTAAATAGAATGGATGGAGAAATGGCCAAAAAGAGAGGAAAAGAAATGAAAAGTGATCAGATGGATTGCTGTTGATAAACTAAAAGGAAAACAAAATGGCAAGTTATTCTCACATTTCCCCATTTCCCATATTCTTGAATATCACGTCCGTTTAGATATGTCCCTGTTTATAGCGAGTTAGGTTCCCTCTGTCTCTCTTCTCTGAGTGTCATGATCAAATCCATTGGCAATATTGGTGCTGCCCTTATAGTTGCTGAGATACAGAGAAACGTAATGTTACATTGTCAACTACGTCGTTGAGGAGAGAAACTGTTACTGTGGGACTGTGCAGAGATGCAACAGCTTTCTCAGCCAGGTAGAGAAACTCAGAAGTGGAAATAGTTTTCAACACTGAACCCGTGCACCATGTGTGTGGGGAATTGATTTGTTCCTGTCATTGGAAAATCAGTCGAGGTTCTGTGGATACATATCTCGGGTTTGTATTGCTAGCTGGTGGGTCTGGTGACCGACTCTATTAATTGCATTTACAGAGTGTCTGAGTCCATGGTAAACAAATGGAGATGAGACTCCACAGAAAGGAAGCTCTATAAATAGGGAGGAGTACAGTGCACTATCCTCCCTGGGATTCCCGGGGACATTTGTCTAAGCTGGACCAGGTGTCAGGTATGAAACCAATTTATTTCAAAATTGAGGTGGTCACTGTGCAGCCTCAAATCAGTGACAGGACTATGCTGATGCTCACCATGAATTAAACTGGATTAATTCTGGAACTTTCCAGGCAGGAGTGAGTAATATATCCATCATCACAGGAGTGCAGTCCTTCACTGTCTGACAGAACCCATCTGTCTGCTGAGAGCAATATATTGTGTCCATCTCCCTGAGGAAGGTACAGAAAAAACTTCCTGATGTACAAGGGAACAGAGTGACCGGTAAAAATGGGGAATTAATGAAAGGTACGTCTTTCAAAATCTCATTGAATTTAAGGTTGGTATATTGCTGCATCTGATGAGCTACATCCCAGAGTATTGAGGAGTGGCAGTAGAGCTAGTGAAAGAATTACTGATTATTCATCAAAGCTGTTTAGATTCTGGAAAGGATGCTCCAGACTGGAAAGCAGCGATTGCAAACCTAAATATTTAAAACAGGACGGAGAGAGCAAGCACAAACTAAACAGTGGTTAGCTTGATTTAAGCTGTGAGAAAAACATTGGAAACTTTCGTGAGGAATGTGACAACTAGACACTTGGAAAATAATGACATGATTCGGTAGAGTCAATCTAGATTCAGGAAGGGGAAATGATCTAGATCTATGATAAATCTGCTGGATTTTGCGGAGGTTGCCCGTTGTAACATTGACAATTGAGAACCAGTGGGAATGAAGTATTTGAATTTTCAGCAGACGTTTAACATGGTTGAATACAGGTGAGTAGAGATTGTTAGAATCCATGGGTAGGTAGGGGTGGAATACACCGAATGTATTAAAAGTGGGATAATCGAGAGAATAAAGAGAATAATATAATTATCTGGAGTGAAGGCTTTGGGGTATCAGAAGAATCAGTGTTTGGGCAATAGCTCTTCGCAAGATATAAAATATTTCGGATATGAACAACAAATATCATATTTCCCGTTTATGTTCATTAAATAGTGAGAGGTTGGGAAGTGCTGTTGTTGAAACAGACCTGGAAGTGCTTGGTCATAAGTCACAAACAGAATATTTACGCAGCAGGAAGTAAATGATATGTGGCTCTTCATGCAAAATGATTAAAGTACCAGACTAAATTTATCTTTCCCAATGATAGTGTTTTGTTGAGAGACTGTTAGGTGTATTGTGTACAGGTTGAATCAACTTTATAAAGAATGATCTCGTCAGCGATTCAGTCCAAAGGGGTTTCACTAAACTAAACCCTGGCATGATGTTACCATGAGGAGAAAGTGAAGAAACTTGTGCTTAATAAAGTGTGTTAAGGTGTTTGTGAGTTTATATTAAAAAAAAATGCTGAAGCACATTGAGTGTTGAAGATACAACATTGCCTCATTAAATCAATTAAAGGTATGCCCAGGCAAATTCACATTTCCTATGTATTGGTGTGCAAATATATCCAATGTACGTGTATTGGCTGGTGCCTGTTCTAGTCGAGGAGAGATCTGCACGGTAACAGCATGTAGATTGTGGTTTTTGAGGGTGGTGGTGGTGGGAGGTCCATCCAGTTATTGTATTGAAAACTGAAAACACAGCAGAATCATCTAGCCTGAGATAAGAAAACTTGCATCATTCTCCCTCAGTACTAACTTCACGAGAGCAATGGGTGATGGGAGATGTGATCAATAGCCAACGGTGCCAGCATTCAATCCAGTCCAGTAGTTTTGTGAACTGAAGGAACCATACTGAAAGGGGTTAAATGGAACTGTTTGTTCAGTGACTGTAAGTGATGTCAGTCTCCATGGATCCTAGTTGTGTCACTGGATGTTTTCCGTCTCCTATTAGTAAGGGGCCTCTTGCAATGGTTTATGCCATTGTAGCAGCAGATGCATCAACTCCAACGCTCAAAGGGATCAGAAGCTGCAGAGACAGAAAAAGGAGATTTAAACATCTGAGAATAGTCTGGAATGATCCATTAATGGATCAGAATCTGAGAACATTAGACTGGAATGCTGCAACAATGGACAGGAGTTTATCCTCGGGTCTTTTCTATTTTTCCTGGTCAACATTACCATCTCGGATATGGGGTGCACTGATGATTATCCAGGCGGGTTACTATCCTATCCTCGCTATTGTTGGTGTTCCTGGTAAGTTTCTTCATCTCCATCCATTTATGAACCTCTTCAACCATGGCGAACTTCGTTGTTATTTCTGTTATCTATATTTGACAAAGACGGAAACTATTGTCTTCAGTTTCAAATGCAAATTCCATTGGTTCCCCACAAATTTCAGAACCGCCCACACCCCCGCCCTCAAAAACATCGGAGAACGAGACTGTTCACAATACCGAATTTAAATAAATGAAATTCATTTATGTTTCGTTATTCTATCCATCACAAAACCTATCCACTACCAGCTCGATTATATGCCCAGTCACCATCTTGGCTTCATCTGACGCTTAATAAACCATTATCGAAGCTTTGGTAAAATTCAGACGTTATGGTTCCACCTCTCCTCTAAGCACTCTTTCAGTTGCAAATATTTCGATCACAACTTTGTTCTTGTCTCTACAATAACATAATGACACAAACAGTCTCTCAGAGCAGTAATGTCGGAAGGAATGTAATTCAGATGCGCAGGTTATTACACAGAAAGACACTGTTCCACATCCTATCACAGACGATGTCAGAAAGTAAATACAAAAGACAGGAATTGGAAATAACAACCATAACATTTCCAGCATTTTGTCTATATGTTCATCTATTTCACTGATGTCCTTTGGTAAATAGATCTTGTGTTATTATCTGGTCTGGCTTAAGATTGATGTGAGACCCAAAGCAATGTGCTTGGTCCTGTACTGCCTGAAAGAATGACCTCGCAGAAAATGACACTTGGTTAGGTCAACAAATGCTGCCCCTGTCAGCGATGCAGACATTCCAAGTAATAACAAAATTGAAGGTTAAATAAAGCAAAGAATGATGCAACAGATCAGAAACAATAACGAATGAGAAAGTGCAAGACAAACTGAGCAGGTGTGACAGCCCATCTTCCACAGCGGGTCGAGAGAAAAATAGAATTGGCAATTCGATTCTAATGACCGTACATCAGAACTGAACACAGTTGGGAAATAGCGTGATTGATGTTGGTGACACCGACATCTGTTATGAAGGGGAAAAGGACTGAGTTGAATAAATGGAGAAAGAGAGAGATAGAGAGAAAGAAGCAAACAAAGGGATTGTTGATGATCAGCTGGGATGGAAATAAAAAATAAAATTAAACCTTACTTATGTTTCTCCTGTTCCCATATTACTGATAAATATGACCATGTAAGGTATATGTCAAAGTTCCTGTTTAAAGTTATTCATGTCTGTTTTTCTCTCTTCCCTGAGTGGGATCATGTTCTTTTATTCATGAATGGGATGCTGGGCCAACATTTAATTCCCTTTCCTCATTGTCCTTGAGAAGGTTTTGGTGAGCTGCCTTCCTGACCCACTGCAGTCTGTGGGCTGTTAGTAGTCAGTGCTGAAGTCCATGCGGTTTCTTTTCTTTGAGGCTTTGAAGTGACTGACATAACTGAGTGGATGGATTAGCTATTTCAAACTGCAACTGAGAGTTCACCACATTGCTGTGGGTCTGGAATTACATGTAAGCCCGACCAGCTGAAGATGGTAGATTTCCTTTCCTGAAGGGCATGAGGGTGCCAGGTAGGACAATCGACAATGGTTTCATTGTTTCATTTGATTCTTAATTCCTGATATTTTATTGAATTCAATTCCCAACATTTGCCTTTGTGGGATTCGGATCCGGTGTCTGGGTCATTACCTGATTCCCTGGATTAATATTCGGAGACAATACAGCTAGATCATCGCCTCCTCAGTATCTCCAATCAACTCCAATGGCAATAGTGATGTTGTTGTTGGTGTGACTTTGCTTCATAAATAAATGATTGGCAAAAATGCCATCCTTCGCATTTTGTATTTATGAGAAGGCGAGATGATGGGAAGTCCTCTTGGTGAAAAGGAGCTGGATATCCTTGATCATGGGGCACTAACAGAATTCATACAGAGCAGTTGGGTACTGGCAGGTGGGACTAGATTGGGTTGGGATATCTGGTCGGCATGGACGGGTTGGACCAAAGGATCTGTTTCCATGCTGTGCATCTCTATGACTCTATGACTCAGCAAGTAATCAGCACAATAAATGAGTAGGTGCGTTCATTACAAATGATTAAAGTATGAGTGAAGACACCGTCCTGCAGTTGTGGAGTGTACTTGAGACAGTATTTTCTTTCATTTATAATCAATGATCTCCTTGGTACAGAGAGACGGTGTGATGGAGTTTCACCAGACTAATCCCTGCGGTGATGATACCATGAGGAGAGTTTGAAAGAAATGAGTGTTTAAGCTGTAACGATACAAAAAGAATGAAACGTGATTGCATTAACACTGGAGTGTTATGAATCAACACTCATTATTTCCAAACCAAAATACGGATAGCATTGGATAGAACATGTTTTCCATGATACGTGCCTTCACATTTGGACAAATGTATAGATAGGAAAGGTTTAGAAGGATATGGACCAAGCGCAGGGAAATGGGGTTTGCATGGATGGACATTTTGATCAGCATGAACCTGTTTGAGATAATGGGCCTGTCTCTGTGCTGTGGGATTCTATGACTCGATGAAAGTTTAAGAGATATATTGAGCCCCTATGTTGATTGAGAGAGAGCTCCAGGTTCTGAATGAAGTCTCACCGTCTGGATGTACAGTTGGTATGTGACCCTGTATTGAACGTCATGTTGTTCACAAATCTGTCATCAGATAGTATGAGCCATTCCCAACAGCTCTTACCTCCACACAGAACACTAGCCTGTCTTCTCTGACTTCGTTTTTGCTAAAAGCTGTTCATTGGCTCAAGTAGACTCTGTCCTTGATGTTTTTCAGAGGGTCAATAAAACGGGGTCAGGCTGCGATCAGTCTGGTTTGGTGCAGACACGAAAGAGATTTTCAGAGGCCTTTTATTTATATATAAACAAATGAAACTACATGGCAAAGTTGTCATGCTTTCGAAGTAACCTGTATAATGAACTGGGAATGGTCAGCTCTTTTCGCTGAGCTAGCTGAGTTGAGCTGAGCTGAGCAGTTTTCAGTTAAGTCTTGAACTGGGAAGTTCAACTGGGAGCTGTGTGGAAACTCTCTCTCTTTTCTGCCCTTCAGCTTCAACCTGGAAGCATGCATTCCAATATAACGTTTTTTCAAGGAAGTTTGATTATTGGGACTATTGTGTGTATTTGGAATAGCATAATTAAGTCTAGCTGGATAGGTTGAATTCTGTAGGTGTTCTTTATTCTGTTCATTGTGTTTCATTGTGTAACTTTGTGAATAACGTTTTTGTCTGATTTAAAAACATCCTAGCTAAAGTACTCCCGGTAATTTTGATTGGATAATGAACAAAACAAACTGCAAAGTTATGCTCAGGGCTGCTTGCTTCAGAATGATTTGAGTGGTCTAGCCTCGTCCATAACAGAGTGGGGACTCATTGCTGGATTTTCAACAGCGAGTGGGAGGTGCTAGTGTCTTTATTTCGGGTATTAGTTTGATTGGGTTGACAAAGCTTCGAATAGTAATGGCTATTTCAGTCACCAAACGTTTCCTGGGTGGGCATGCAGTGACTTTGGAAATTTTACGAAAAGTGAATAATACCAACTTGCAAGAATTAGCTGAGAAGCTGGAATTGGAAGTGACTGCTTCTGTGAGGAACGGAGAGATAATTACAGCAGTAGCTCGTCAATTAAACTTACTGGAGAAACCATCAGAATCTACAGAGATGGCAAGAATTCAGTTGCAAATGAAACATCTTGAGTTAACGTCGAGAGGCAAGGAAAGGGCAGCCAAAATGAAACATTTGACATTCGATAAAATGCAGAAGGTGGTGGGGGTGTGGGGGTGTGGAAGAGAGCAGGAGAACAGAGAGTAAAAAAATTGGCAAAAGGGAGAGCAACAGGGGAGAGAGAAAGAGACAGCTTTTGAATAGCAAAAACTGACACTTAAAAAGGAAAGTCAGTGTAAAAGGCTGGAGATAACGGCTGAGGGTGCGCTTAGTTAGGAAGAGAGTGAGGATGAGCAAGCCCCTGGTAGTCAGAAGACCTTTGCATCTCATTTGAAAAGTTGGCTAAACAAATGTAGTGGCCAGGGGCATTGCGGGTTTTGTTGATCCAAACCAAATGTGTAGGTCGGACTGGGGAGGTACTCACACCCCTCTCAGAGGAGGTATCTGGGGAGAACATTGTGTCTGCATTGGCAACCTTCCAGGAATCCAATGAGGAATCCTGGTCAAACTACACTGAGTTTGTAAGGATCAAACAGACTAATTTCGATAGTTGGATATGAGCTTTAAAATTCGAACAAAGCTATAATGCCCTTAGAGAGGTTAGTACTTGGAGGAATTAAAAAAAATCACTGCCTGAAGTAGTGCAAACTCAGGTGACAGAGCAGAGAGTGTAAGCAGCAAGGTTAGCTGCTGAAATGGCTGATGATTATGAACTGGTCCATAAACTTGGTTTGGCTTCCAGAACCAGTTATGGTCTCTGAGGGACAGAAATTGGAGCAAAGAGATATCCTCACGTGCAAAGGGAAAGGTAGATCACAGCGTAGATCATAAGGATAATTTACCACAGTAATAAAGAAAACCTTGAGGGGGACAAAGAAGTTAAAATACTATGGTGTTTTCATTGTAATAAAGTGGGCCACACAAAATCACAGTGTTGATGAGGTGGGAGATATAGGATAACTATGTAGGATAACTAGACAAGCCTGGAAGTTTTGTTGGACTCGTAACAAAAAGCGTAAGGGAAGTTAGGCTACTGCCTCAGAGTGTACAAGATGATCAGTGGACGTGCCAATTCTGCATAATAAACTTACATGAAAGGGTAAAGTTTATTCACATAGGCCAGCAGTAATTGGTAAGGAGGTTCCAATATTAATTGACACAGCATCTTTGCAATCTGTAATGCTGAGGGGTGAGGCTTTATGCACTCTTGAGAGACTATTACCAGAAAATATGCTGGTAACAGGAATTCATAGTGAGCCAAAAAGTGCTCAGTTATGTAAAGTGAGGCTGGAGAGTCCAGAGAAGAGTGGAGAATGTGTGGTAGGAGTACTGGACCCCTAACTCTCAGCTCCCAGAATAAAATTTGTCCTTGCAAATAATATAGCTGATTCACTGGTAGGCGTGCTGCCTACTCTAGTTGAAAAGCCAGTGGAGATGCAGGAAACTGAAGACCTGGAAAATGTTTATCCAGGAATTTCCCCTGATTGCGTGATCAGAAAATCACAGATACACAGGTTTAAGCAGGCAAAAGGCACAGACAAGGAAGCTGACGTAGAGTTATCTGAACGTTTCTTTTTGATCTGATAAGTGGAACAGAGAAGGATCAAGTAGGAAAACATGAACGTATTTTTAGCTCTGCGAAGTTGATTGAATTACAGTAGAAAGATGAGGAGTTAAAAAGTTATCTCAAAAGATATTTAACAAGAAAGAAAATGAATGCATTCCTGTGTGTTATTACTTAATAAATGATGTTTTAATGCGGATATGGAGATCAGCACACATTGAAGCAGGTCAGACGTGGACAGAAATTCATCAAATTGTTTTGTCTGTTGAGTGTAGAAAGAAGGTGCTGCGAGTGACACATGAGCGACCACTTGGAGATCATTTCGGGGTGAGGACAATACAGGCTGAAATACAAAGCTATTTTCATTGGCCTGGACTACACAAAATTTGTAGTTGAATATTGCCAGACATCTCAAACATGTCACACAGGCAGTAATAAAACCTGCAACTTTAATACCGATTCCAGCATTTGAGGAACCTTTCCCAAGAGTGTTGATAGATTGTGTAGGTCCCCTATCTCAACCCAAAAGTGGGAATAAGTATTTATTAACAATAATGGATGTGTCGACTAGATTTCCAGAGGCAGACCCATTATGCAACATTACAGCTAAAAGTGTTGTAGAAAAAAAAGCTTATTTTTTAACTAGGTACGGACTACCAATACAGATTCAGACAGATCAAACCTCACATCTGAACTATTCAAGCAGGTGATGTATAACTTAGGAATAAAGCAATTCAAGTCTACCACGTAGTATTCGGAATCACAGTGAGCGTGAGCGAGATGGTATCAAACAGTGAAGAAAATGTTGAGGGTTTATGGTCAGGATTATCCAGATGAATGCGATAAGGAAATTCAGAGACGCACGGAATGAATTGACCAAATCCAGACTATTTGAATTAATTTGTGAGCATGAAGTAAAAGGACCATTACTATTGGTTAACGAGAAATTAATAAATCAGAATTCAGAGACCACACATTTGAACGATGTGTCAAAATTTAGGAAACGCTTAAATAGAGCTGGAGAGTTGGCTATACAGCATTTAAAAGTATTGCAGCGTACAATGAAACAGGAAGTGGATCAGAAATCACAAGTTCGCAATTTTGCAATTGGGAATAAGGTATTCGTGTTACTTCCAGTAACAGTTGAGTCTTTAGAAGCAAGTTTTAGTGTACCTTATCAAATTGGGAAGAACTTGAATGAGGTGAACGACTTGGTATGGACTCCAGACAGGATGAGATCTCACAGAGTGTGTCATGTGAAAATGCTCAAAAGGTATTTTGAAATGGAAGGAAAGCAAGAGGAGAAGGTGTTAATGATGACATCACAGAGTGAAGAACCAAGTTCAGAGGATTCTGAATTGGACATTCCTCAAATCAAATTGAACAATGAGAAAGTTGTCAAAAATTGGGATAAACTATTGAGTTACCTTCCACAAGAAAAGCAAAGTGACCTGAAAGAGTTATTACGATATCGTGGAGAGATATGCGGCAATAAACTGGGAAGTACGAACATAATTGTGCATGACGTAGACACAGGGTATTCTGTTCTGATTAGGCAACATCCTGAGAGGCATGGCTGTCCAAAATTGGCACAGGTTCAGAAGTAGATAGAGCGCACACTCCAAAATGTCATAATCGAAGTGAGTTACAGTGACTGGAGTTCACATATAGTAATGGGACCAAAGCCAGATGGTACCCAATGGCCATGGTTGGACTATCACAAAGTCAATGCCGTTACAAAGACTGATGCATATCCAATTCCATATTTGGAGAATTGTGTCGAAAAAATGGGAGAAGTTATTTACATTTCTAAGTTGGATTTGCTGAGACGCTACTGGCAAGAACCTCTGCCAGAGACAGCGAAGGCAATTTCGGCTTGCATAACGCCAAATGGACTATATCAGTTTAAAGTTGTGGCATTTGTTATGAAAAACGATCCAGCCACGTTTTAGGGACTGATAATAAGGTCATTTCCGGATTACCCAACTATGTGGTGTACATTGATGACCTGGTGGTTTTTAGTCACTCATGAACTGAACATTTACAGCATTTATCGGACTGGTTCAATTGACTTCAGAAGGTAGGCTTGGTGGTAAACCGAGCTAAAAGTGAATTTGAGAAAGCCCAAGTCACGTTCCTGTGTCACGTTATTGGACATGAACAAATGGCCCCATGAGATATGAAAATGAAAGTAGTTGGGGAATGTTTCACACCGTCGACAAAAAGAAATATGCAGTGCTACGGTTCCTGGGATTGACTGGATTTTACTGAAAGTTTCTGCCAAACTTTAAGCAGTGTGGCTGCTCCGCTCACCGAATTGACAAGGGCAAGAACTCTCAGTGCACAGAGGACTGTCAAAAGGCATTTTACAGCCTAAAGACTGTGTTAACCACTGCCCCCAGTATTAGCTACACTAGATTACATGAAACCTTTCAAGGTGGGTAACGTTGCCAGTGATGGGGGTGTCGGTCCGGGTTTGCTGCAGGAGGGTGATGAGGGAATAGAAAGACCCATCGGGTATTTTTCTGGGAAGTCGAACGTTCATCCACAGAAATGTTCAACGGTGGAGAAAGAGACTTTAAACTTGTTGTTGGCATTACACCAGAACAGTTGTTTATATCACCAGCAATGCAACTGAGACAATCGTATACACTGATCATGACACATTGACATTTGTCGAAAATATTAAGGACAAAAATATCAGATTGCTAAGATGGAGCTTGTTGTTGCAGCCATTCAATCTGACCATTGTGCATGTGGCAGGTCGTGAAAGCGTGAAAGCTGATGAGTTATTGAGACTCGAATTAGATATTGAGGTGTTCGATGGTGGGTGTACCACGGCCTGAATTTGCATAGGTTTGTGTTTGAATGTTTACAGTTAGTATAGTGTATCTGTCTGTATTGACACTACTAACTGGGTTTGAAGGGTTAAAAATGCAGCTATCTTTTAGCATCGATGGTTCTTTGTTAGGGAGAGGTGACATATCACAAAGCAAGTCCATTTTTTGTCTAAAAGCTGTTCCTTGGCTCAAGGAGACTCTGTCCTTGATTTTTTTTTTCAGATGCATAATAAAACGGGGCCAAGCTCCGATCAGTCTGGTTTGGTACAGAGATGAAAAGGATTTTCAGAGGCCTTTGGTTTACATGGAAACAGATGAGACTTCAGGCCAAAGTGGTCATGCTTTATAAGTGACCAGTATAATTAACAGACAGTGGTGAGCTATTTTTGCTGAACTAACTGAGCTTAGCAGTTTTCAGTTTAGTTTTGAACTGGGAAGTTCAACTGGGAGCTGTGTGGAAACTCTCTCTCTTTTCTGACCTTCAACTTCTACCTGGAAGTTTGTGTTCCATTTATACTGGTTTTTATTGGGAGTTTGTTCATTGGGACTATTGTATATATTCAGAATAGAATAATTAAGTCTAGCTGAATAGGTTGAATTCTGTCGTGATTCTTTATTCTGTTCTTTGAGTTTTCTTGTTTAATTTTATGAATAAAGTTTTTGTCTGTTTTAAAATCTAGTAGTCAACCTAGCTAAATTACTCCGGGTAATTTTCATTGTGCACTTACCGAAACAATTTGCAAAGGTATGCTCTTGGCTGCCTGCTTAAAAATGTTTTGAGTGGTCTAGCCTAGTCCGTAATATCTCGGACATGGAAGGTGCTTCCTTGGGACTTGATACAAACCAATCACTTTCCCTCCTCATGGTCAGCAAACCACCTTAACATAGCACGTGTGTACCATTAGCAATGGGGCCAGGAGGAACAACGTGGAGCAGTCTGTCTATGCCGTCTATGCCTCATTTGTCGTGTTGCAGCAACAATGACATATTTCAGTGTAACAGTTTGGAGGGGCTGTATGGCCTCTTCTGTTCATGTGTCGAGGGACTGAATGTCTTCCTCCTGGCCAGAGGGAAGGCACTCAAAGACTTCAGTGGGAAGCCCGTGGTTCCTGCCTACCAAGACGTTGTGCTGACGAGACTCGATCTTCCTGAGTTATAGGAGACAAACGGAAAGCTGAAAAAACACTGCAAGCCATGCAGCATCATGAGCTGGGAAAGTCAACATTTTAGGTATAAATGTCCTTTAGAACTGGGCTGGTGGATAGGGGGAGCTGCAGATAAAGAGGGAAGGGGTGGTTGGGGTGGGGAGATCAGGGGGATGGTGAGTTATGGATATGTGGACACAAGTAGTGGGTGCAACCTGGTTGTGCGATGGGAGTGATGAATCCGGTTGCGAGCTGAAAGGTAGGATCGTTAGGTGGAATGGAAGACCTCCCAGTCACTTACTATTTCAATTCTCTTTTCCAATCCCTTTCCGTCATAGGCATTCTTGGCCTCCTCCATTGCCACAATGAACCAAACCATAATTTGGAGGAACAAGATCTCATCTGTCACATATGTGTGGGGAGTGTTTCCTTCTCTCAGGCGGTAGAGACGGTTACAACCAGACTGTTGGGGAGGCCAAATCACTGAAATGTTTGAGGGGTGCGAGTGGTGTCAGTGGATTTTGACACATCAGAGATTCGAGGGCTACAAAGAATTGGGCATGAAAGAGAAATTGCGGCCGAGTGCAGATCAGCCCTGACTTAGTGAATGGAAGGGCAGGTCTGAGGGGCGATGTCGCCTGATTTATTCCAGTATGCCCCATAGTCCAGTCACTTCATGGCCTCTTCCATTTCTTGTGTTACTGAATTCAAATTACTGAATAGACTGATCCTGCTGCTGTCTAACTGGATACTCGTGCTGCATGATCTAGTTACAGTTTTATAGGCGTGAGGGCTTATTGGCCTCCTCCTGTAATTGTATATCAGGCTCCACGGGCTGAAAAGCCTCATTCTGTTCTGGTGTAATTGTAATTCATATTTACTAAATCTACTGCTATTTGAGAAAGTGAGCTCTGCAGATGCTGGAGATCAGTGTCGAAAAGTGTGGCACTGGAAAAAACACGTCAAATCAGGCAGCATCAGAGGAACAGGAGAATCGATGTATTGGACGTTCCTGATAAAGGGCTTATGTCTGAAACATAGGTTCTCTTGCCTCTCGAATGCTGCCTGACCTGCTGTGTTTTTCCAACACCACATGTTTCGACATCTCCTGCCCTACCCAAGTCAATCTTCCTGGTCACTTCATCCAATTACATTAAGAAAATTATCAAGCACAAACTTCCTCACACAAAGCCACACTTACTATTCCTAAGCAAAGCCTGTCTTTCTAAATGCATGTAAATCTTATCCCTCAGAACCTTCTCAAGTAACTTAACTACCACGGATGTTCAACCTCGGGTCTATAGTTCCAAGGCTTTTCTGTTCAGTTCTTCTTGAATAAGGGCACATTTTCTATACTCCAGTCTTCCGGGACATTACCTGTAGTTAATGATGATCAACATTATAGGTCAGAGTCCCCGAAAATTCTTCTGGAGCCCCTTGAGGTGTTCTTGGATATATCGGGTAAGGACCATGAGATTTATCCACTTTCAAACATTCTAGTACGTCCAAAATCTCGTCTACTGTGACATGGATTGTCCCTAAGATATCACGACTAACTTTCTCAAGTTCTCATGTCATCATGTCTTTCTCCACGGTAAACATAGAGAAGACGTTCCACACATACTTGTCTACATTGGTCTTCCAGGGGACCTATTTCCTCTCCAGTTATTGCTTTTTCTTTTAATATGTTTAAAGTACCTTTTTGGATTCATCTTAATGTTCTCAGCCAAGGCTCTTTCTTGCCCCCTTTTCACCCGACTGATTTCTTTCTTCAGTAAACTCCGTTATCTCTTATATACCTCCAGGGATTCCGTTGATCCCAGCTGCCTGTACCTGAGCCACGTGCCGAGTTCGAACCTGTGGACCAGTTTTGTCCCTCTCCATAACTACTTGAAAACTAGTAGAAATAGGTTACTGGTTCCAAAGTGCTCCCCCCACTATTAACTCATTTACCTGTCCTGTCCTATTTCCGAAGAAAATTTCGGGTTTGCCCCTTCCCGTGTAGGACACTCTGTATACTGCTTGAGGAAACTTTCCTGACGCATTTAACATATTCTATCTCATCAAATTCCTTAATGCTCTGGCCGTTCCAGTCTGTATTAGAAAAATGAAAATCCCGTATTATGATAACCCTACTGCTCATGCAGGTCTCCCCTCTCTCCCTGCATATTTGTTACTTTCATTCCTGTTGACTCTTTGGGATCTATATTACAACCCCAATCACCTCACCATTCCATTCCTATTTCTTAACTCCACCTACAAAGCCTCACTGGGTGATGCATCAGGTATTTTATCTCTGATTGCTGCTGTGGTACTCCCCTTAATCAGAAATGCAACTCCCCCTCCCCTCCTTCCACTATCTCTGTTTCACCTAAAGCACCTATTCCCTCGCACATTAAGCTGTCAGTCCTATCCATCACTTAGCCATATTTCTGTAATGGCTATAATATCCCAGTCCCACTTACGTATCCATGCCCTGAGTTCATTGGACTTACCTGTCAGCCTTCTTGCATTGAAACAGATGCAACTTAATCCAAAATGCATTACTTTCTCTCTGTCGTTTTCCAGCCTAACCTTACTATTTCTATTTACTCTGTCTCCTTCCACTTGCCTCCCTGCTCTTGAGGATACGATCACCTGCCAATCTAGTTTAAACTCTCCCTTGTAACCCTAGCAAAACTGGCCAATATATTGGTATCCCCTCCAGTGCATGTCTCGGACGTTAATCCCCCTCTCAGGAGATTACCACTGTCAAGTTTTTTTTAAAAAAATGTTTCTCCTAGCTCTCTGTAATCACGCTGCAGGACCTCGTCCCTATTTCTACGGGTAACATTTGTGCCAACGATCATAATGATTTCTGGCTGCTCACCGTCCCCCTTGAGAATGTTCTGCAGCCACTTGGAGACATCCTGGTCCCTAGCACTTGGGAGGTAGCCCACCATCCTGGATTCCCGTTTACGACCACAGAATCTCTGATCTGTCCCACTAGCAATCGACCCTCCATTCTTTAAGGTCCTGTTTACCTTTACCCTTTCCCGTTGTGTCCCAGAGCCAGTGGTAGTACCACCAACCTGGCTACTGCTACTTTCCCCTGAACGGTCATCTCCCCAACAATCCAAACTGGTCTACTTGTTTTCGAGGGGAATGGCCACAGGAGATTCCTGCACTCCCTGCCTACTCCCTTTTCCATTGCTGGTGGTTGCCCATCGACTCTCAGCCTGGAACATGACAGGAAGCAAGGAACGACTGTTGGATTAAATTATGTTTATTTAAATACAACAGGACTGACAGGTAAGGCTAATGAACCTAGGACGATGAACGTTGGACTGGAATATTACAGTCATTAAAGAAGTGTAACTAGGGGCGTGTCTATGAATTTGTCAGTATCTCGGATGACTCTGAGTGCATCCTAGATTAAATTACCTACAGTGTGTAAACAGGACCTTCAGTCCAACAAGTCCACACCGACCCACCGAAGAACAGCCCATCCAGACCCACTCGCCAACACGCAACACCACGGGTCATTTCACATAACCTGCACATCTTTGAACTGTGAGGAAACCGCAGCACCTAGAGGGGACACATGCAGACACGGGGAGAATGTGCAAACTCCACACAGACAGTTGACCGAGGTAGGATTTGAACCCTGGTCGTTGGTGCTCTGAGGCAGCAGTGCTAACCCATGAGCCACTGTGTCGCCGAGCGTTGCTCCCTATCATGGTCCATCAGGAGCTGAAGCTGGATGCAGTTTCCACATGTGTAGCCATCAGCTCCCTGAGCTCCTACATCCCACAAGAGGAACATGCGACTGTGTTAACTGCCATTTGGACTGCTGTAACAATAAAGTTAAAATGAGTTTATTTGAGTTTAACTGTACATTTTGCTGAGCTGGAGCTGTCCAAATCCTCTCGTGTCAAAGACTTACTGCTTCTTCTGCTACCAACGGCATGTCTCTCTACCCCTCCACATTTAATTTTCGTCAGGGAAGGAAGGAGACACGACATTGATGTAGCGTTCAGGCCTTCAGCACCCCTTGACACCTGGCCCCTGACTAGCTGCTCCCCAGTGCAGGTCGCTGCTTGGCCTTGGAGGGTGTCTTGCTGAGGTCTTCCTTCTGGTAGTGGAGACTATGTCGATGCAGATCCTCACCCTGACAGGCAATCCGTGTTATCGCAGTCCTCTCGTACTATCTGTCTATTAGTATCGCGTTTATGAATACCTTGAATCCCTCGATTGCATTCCAAACTGTGACTCACTCCACAGTGAGAGAGATGATGTTCTTGTGAATACAGGGCTATTAGAAAAGAACACCATTAGACATAGGGGCAACAATATGTCTATCCTCTCATTGAATCTGTTTTTCCTTCTATTAGGTTATATTTATTTTGTTAATCCCCCATTTCAATTTCCTGTGATTTCCCCTTAACACTTGTATAAAAACATGTCTGCCTCAGCCTTGCAGATATTTAATGATCCAGCCTCAACAGGCCTCCGAATTTTCTTCAATTCTTTCCCTCTCACTGATGTGAGACTTGATCTTTAATCTGGTGATTTTCCCACTCTATCTTGCATAAAATTTCAATTCATCCTCAGCTCCTGTATTAATTTGCTCAAGCGTCAAATGGTCACTCTCCCTGAATCCAGGAACTGCTTCTCCAAACTGAAGACCGATTCGCAGGATGTGTTTAGCATATTCTCTGGCTCTGTGAACAGGCTGTCCACTTAGTCCCTAAAACTCCCATTCTTTCCCGCGTTACACTCTTCCCCATAATAAGCCAAAAAAATGACTTTGAATTCTTGCTAATCTTACCCGCTAATGTTTTATCACCCCTCCTTCTGCTCTTCCACTGACTTTTTTAAGTTTATCCCGACGCTTTCTATATTCTTTTAGGACCTTCATTGACCTGCTCACTCGATACCTGCTTTAAGCTTCTCTTTCTTTTACATCCTGTTCGGAATTTGTGTCGACATCTGAGGTTCTCTGGGGTTTTCTTTTTTAATAAATTTTATCTTCGGTGTAACATGCTGGGCCGACACTGTCATCAATTCACTTTTAATCAAATGATCCCCCAACCCCAGCCCCAACTTGTTCTGCGACAGTTTCACCCAGAAGCAACTGTACTTTAGCCAGATCCTGTCATTTTTTCCATAAAATCTGTCTCCCCAATGCAAAAAACTTTTATTTTTCTGACATTTTTGGGGTCTTTTCCTTAGCAAAGTCAAAATGTGTGATGTCACGGTCACTGGTCCTGTAATGCTCTCCCACTTCTGCCTGGAACAGCTGACTGGCTTCGTCCCCACAGTGAGGCCCATCACTGCACTGCCCATTGTTGTATCTGCTCTATGTTGATATAAGAAGCTCTGTGGAATAAATTTCAAAATACGTGCCCCTCTTAAAAAGTTATCACTGACCGAATTAATGTTTGGAATTGAAATGCCTGAATATAATGATCCTATTATTGTTTTTACACAACGCAATAACTTGATTATATACCCACTCCCTTTTTTTCCTTTATCTGGGGGTCTACATTATATCCCTAGCAGTGTTTCTGTCATGGTTTTGATCCTGAGCTGTAACCACCAAGCCTCATTAGAAGATCCTTTCAAGATATCGTCCCTTCTAACGCCAGTAACTAACTCCATCATTAATAAGGCAACATCACCTCCTCTTTTACCCTTTCTCCTGTCCTGAGTATAGTTCTGGTACCACAGAATATTGAGTTGTCAGCCCTGACCTACCTCAAACACATCTCAGAAGTGGCAAAAATGTTACAATTCCACATGTCACCTCATTTCCTTTTCATATCTGTCTGCTTGATAATATTACCACCCTTAAGGTAAAGCACATCCAACATGGAATATATTACCTGGAATACTCTGTACCTCGGAGTTCTTCAGTCATTCCTTGTTCGTTATCAATCTGTCCAATTCATGAACCAAAACTGTAACTCTGGGACTGAATTAATATTTCTTGAACTTTAATTTCGTTTTTAGTAAATGTGTTCATCAAATGCAACTTTCCAGAACTGAATAGTCAGCTCCAGATACAACGAGTTTCTGCTGATTAGTTCCCTGCTCAGTGTGCAGAGGGGACAGCCCTCAATAATGGAGAAAGTGAGGACTGCAGATCCTGGTGATCAGAGTCGAAAATTGTGCCGCTGCAAAAGCAGTCAGGCAGCATCTGCGGAGCAGCAGAGTCAAAGATTTGGGCATCTGCCCTTCCCATGTTTTCCATTCATAATACACAGGAGAAAGGGAACCAGACTTGCTCCGGAAGGCAGCACTGTATAGAGCCCTGAAATGGAAAGCAGTCAATCAGTTGGTTGGGCAGGGGGTAAACAAGTTGAGGTGAAATACAGACTGATTGAAGTACAAACATAAGGATAGATAAATCCCTTGGCTAGACAGGAAACACCCTGGGTTATTATAGGAAAAGAGGGAAGACATTTCTGTGCCTTTGGCGGTGGTCTTTGCATCTTCACTCTCCTTTGGAGTAGCGTCGGTTGATTGGAGGGTGGCAAATGTTAGTCCCTTGTTCAGGCAAGTAAACAGGGATTGTCCTGAGAATAGCAGACCAGTCAGTCTTACAACAGTAATGGCCAAAAGTATTGGAGAGGATTCTGAAAAATCATAGTTTGATTATAAATAGTCAGCACTGCTTTGTGAGGGGCAGGTCATACTTCACAACTCTTATTGGGTTCTTTGAGGATGGGATTAAGCACACTGAAGAAGGTAGAGCAGTGAATGCGGAGTGCATGGATTTTAACAAGGTGTTTGATAAGCTTCCCCGTGGTAGTTTCATTTAGAAAGTAAGGAGACATGGCATACAGGGAGATCTATCTGTCTGGATACAGAATTGGCTAGCCCATAGAATACAGAGGGTGGTGGTAAGTGGGAAGTATTCAGTGTGGAACTAGGTGAGCAGTGGTGTTCCGTAGGGATCGGTTCTGGGACCTCTGCTGTTTGTGATTTTGATAAATGACTTGGATGACGAACTGGAAGAGTAGGTTCGTAAGTTTGATTATGTAATTAAGGTTGGTGGAATTGTGGATAGTGTGGAGAACTGTTGTAGTTTGCAACAGGTCATTCACAGGAGCAGGACTCAGCTGCTAAGTGGCAGATGGTGCTCAATATGGAAAAGTGGGATATGATTCATTTTGGAAGGTCGACGTTGAATGCAGAATACAGGGTTAGAAGCAGGATTCTTACATGGTGGAGGAACGGGGATCATATGGGCCATGGCATAGCTCCCACAATGTTTCTACCCAGGTTTATAAGATTGTTAAGAAGTCGTTTGATGTGTTCATTAGCCGATGGATTGAGATTAAAAACTGTGAGGTTATGCTGCTACTCTATCGAGCCCTGGTGAGACCACATTTAGAATATTGTGATTAGTTCTGGTTGCCTCGTTATAGGAAAGATGTGGAAGAGGTGAGGTTGCTGAGGAAATTTTTCAAGATGTTGTCTGGACTGGAGGGCATGTCCTGCAATGAAAATTTGAGGGAGCTCGGGTGTTTTCCTCATTGTAACGAAGAGGAATGGAACGTGACTTGACAGCGGTATACAAGATGATGAGAGGCAAAGATAGAGTAGATAGCCAGAGACATTCTCCCAAGGTGGAAATGGCTATCTCGAGGGGGTATGATTTTAAAGTAATTCGTGGAAGGTTTAGGGGAGATGTTAGAGGTGAGTTCTTTACACAGAGAGTGGTGAGTGTGTGCAATGAACAGCCAACAGTTGTAGTACAATTAGCTCTATTAGGTATATTTAATTGGATAGGCACATGAATGATAGTATAATGAAAGATATGGAGGTGAGTCTGATCTTAGAGTCGGATAAAAAATCAACAGAACGTCAACGGCCAAAGGGCCTGTACAGTGCTGCACTGTTCGATGTTTCCAGTTTCACCCAGCTTATGGATTCCCCTTAAATTGTTGAATGTGTGCGGGAGTGATGTGTGTGAGATCAGGAAGCTTTGGAGGGGAGTAAGGCCAAAACCTCCAGTTATGGTGTGCATTGTTACAGTCACCTGAAAGCCAGTACAATATGTGTGGTTACTTAGACTAGAGAGATTCCACCAAGTTCAGTTATTAATGTGATTTGTGGATTGCTGTTTGCTGCTGGTTACTTCTCATACATTCTACTGTGTGACCCATGTAGTCATCTCTGACCATTCACAGATATGTACAATTTCATTTTGTTACTGGAGAATGTGAAGGTGACATTTATTGGATACGGATTTAGAGGTTTCTTTGTGAGACACAAGGCACTGCAATAGATTGTCAACTTGTTAACGTCTTCACCCATGTCTGGTCCAGGATGCAGAAGTATGGAGTCCAGGAGACAGGTCAGGTTTCATCACCATTGGTAACTTGTATGGTGAGATTCTGGCTCTCCATGTCAACATGTCTGCTCTCTGGGCCAGGCTCTGACTGAAGATGAATTTCAAAACCTGGTTGCTGGTCAGCCATTAGCATTTAACCTGGACAATATTTACACCTGCACTGAGACCAGTGATATTCTTTTGGCGGGTTATCCCCCTGCCCAAGGAGGATTCCAACTTATTTGTTTTGAAGTAATGTTTGACTGACTGGCCTGAACCATGTTAGAAGCTCCATGCACAGATTTTGGAAAAGGCCACTGAGTCTCTCTGTATCACAGGCAGCTGTAAGGTCCAATAGCACTGTAAATGATTTCAGATAAATTGGAAGCAATTTTCAGCGTAGCTTATTGCAAGGTGTTGAGTTTACTGACACGAACAATATTCGGATGTTTGCTATATTTCATGAATTGGGCAACAATAAGATGAGAACGATAAACATTCAACTGAACTATAATATCTTAAATCAATTCTGTTAATTCTATATCTATGGAACTAAAATATAAACTCCTGTCAAAATTTCCTAACACAGAAATAAAGCATGTACATTTTATTTTATCAATAAAGAACACAACACTTGTGGTGATTAGAATTAGATATTCAATGTCAAGATTCAAATGAGATTGAGGTGATCAATGTCCAATTGAAACAGATAATAGTGCGTGTCTGTCACTGTCCAATGCACCGTGAACATGGTGGTTCTGTTCCCCATAGAGAGTGGAACATTATTTCTGTCTCTGTGTCAGAACGCTTAACCAAACAGCCTCATCGCAAATAGGACAAACCTCTCCTCAGAATCAGGCGTCCAATCATCAGTTTTTCCTTAGACGTTGTGAGGATAGTGACCATATTGTTCAAATAAGCCGTGTTCGATCATTTGCTCTGTACCATTTTAACTGATTTTCCAATGTCATTAGAGGTGAGATCAGAGTAACTTCCCTCGCATCAAAGTAATATTTGACTCATGTAGCATCATTAACCCTCAGAAAACTGTGGTTAACGGGAATCAGAGGAAATTCTGTGCTGGTAATTTCCTCAATGAACAATGACGCCTTCCCTAGAGCTATTGGGAATGACAAATAAACTCTGCCTTTGTGACTGCGTTCCAAAACCATGGATGGATTTGTCTTACTAAGAACATCATTTGTTTTCACGGTTTGGTCGAAAGTCTCAGAAAACTAACACCTTGCCGGTTGAGTGTCACCCCAATGAAATCAGAGCATTACAATAAAATAACGATTACGATTATTTTCAATCAGTTACTTTCTGAGGACTGATTGTGCGATGTCAGTGCCACTGAGATCAACATTTTCTCTGTCCACTAGCATCTCATCACATTGGCTCAAGGCTGCACCATTCTCCAATTCTACTTCATTCTCCAGCTCATTCGCTGTGCTCGCCAGCTATATGAGGACTACAATAACTTAGAGAGGCCTACGAGGCTCTAGAACCGGCCATCCCACCCATGCCCTGCCCTCTGTGTCCATCCCCTCCCCCTCAGCCACCTCATGTCGTGTATTCACCATCCCGCCTAAACTTCCACGCTCTAATGCTGAATGCTCTGTATTCAGCAAAGATCTCAGCTTTATCCCTCTGTACCCCCACTTTCATGAATTTCAGGAACGACATAATATTGAACTTCTCTTCCACCGTCTTCTCCTTGGTGTCCATTTCTTTGGACAAGAGTGCACTCACCACTCCACAGACCCTTCGCCCAGCTCCAACACTCTCCCTCAACCTGGACACATTCCTCTGGCGTTTACTTTGATTCAATCTGTACTTTGAGAACTTTCGATGTGACACTGGTTGTTTTAATTTCACTGTATCCCCCTCACCCTATCCCACCTATCACTCGCTTACCAGACTGTATGCTGTATGCTTCGATCCAACCCTGACTGTGTTATTCAGCCTGTGCCGATAAGGGTGGTGCTGCTGTAGTCTGGTGGACTCACTTCTCCATTTCAGAGGCTGAGTGCCAGCTCTCAGATACCTCCACATATCACCTGCTGTCCCATAACCCTGCCATGGCATATCAGGCCATTTTATTAACTAAATCTGACAACATTTCATATGGAGATTCCAACCCACTCGCCCCCACCTAAATTCCCGAAGCTGATAGTCCTCTGATAGCAGAGCTTGCTTTTATGTCTTCCTGAAAATCCACAAACAGAACTGTCTGGGCAGACCCATTGCTTCAGCCTGCTCATGCCATGCAGCAGGGGTGCATGGATACACACGTGGGCCCAAGTTATACCTGTTCCTTCATGGGTACGCAGACCATTCCTTGTTCTAGTTCTTTCCACTCCCCACCCACAACTCTTTCTCCGATACGTAGATGATATCTTAGCTGTTGCGCCTCTCTCTTGGCCAGAATTGGAAAAGTTCATCGTTTCCAATTTGTACTCCTCCCTCATTTTCACTTGGTCTATCTCTGACTGCTCCCTTTCTTTCCTCGACATCACTGCTTCTATTTCTGGGGATAAGCAGGTCACTGATATCCAGTATTAACCCAGCGACTCCCACAGCTACCTGGAGTATACACCCTCACACCCTGTTTCCTGCAAAGATTCCATTACATTCCCGTCAGTTCCTCCCTTTCAACTGCATTGCTTCTGATGATGTCAACTTCAAATATGTGGCCTCTGAAATATCCACCTTCGTCATCAACCGAGAATTCCCCAGCACTGTTGTCGACAGGGCCCTCAACCAGTTCTGACCCACCTCCTGCACTTCTACCCTCACCCTCTCTCCTCCCTCATGCAACAGCGTTAATAGTTCCCCTTGTCCTTACCTACTATCCCACCAGCATTCACATGCAGAAAATCATCAGTCTGCATTTCCCCACCTCCAGCGAGATGCCACCACCAGACACATGTTTGCCTCCTCTCCCTTTTCCGCCTTCTGAAGTGACCATTTCCTCCAGGACACCCTGGTCCGCTCGTTATTCACTGCCAACTCCTCCCCCCCCCACCTCCCCCATCCCCCACCACAGGTCAACCACATTTTCCCCTGCAGGAGGTGTTACACTTTCCCATTTACCTCCTCTCTCCTCACTAACCAAGGGCCCAAACATACCTCCCAGGTGAAGCAGCATCCTATCAACATTTCTCACAATCCAGCATACTACATTCGCTGCTCACATTCTGATCTGCTCTACATTGGGGAAACTAAAGGTAGACAGAATGAACAGTTCACAGAATAACCAAGCTGTACCTATGCAAAAGACCCTGAGTTTCCAGTTGCCTGCCAGTTTAATACCCCATCCTGTTCCCTGGCCAATATCCCTGTGGCAGGCTTGCTGCAGTGTTCCAGGACGTTTCAATGCAAGCTGGAAGAACAACACCTCATTTTCCGCGGGCAGACCCTGCAGCCCTTCAGACTCAAAATAGTATTCAATAATTTTAGGGTCTGAACTCCTCAATGCCCCCTACCCATAACACCAGGCCTAGTAGTCACTTAGCCTTCCATTACTCACCGGTTATTTTAAGCTACTAATAGGCTCCACTAACAGCTATTCAGTCTCTTCTGTATATAAATCAACACTTTCAGGGCTACCATCCAATCTGAGGAAGGGCCACTGAACTAGAAACTTTAATTCTGATTTCTCTGCACAGAGGCAGCTCGACTCGAAACGTCAGCTCTTTTCTCTCCTTACAGATGCTGCCAGACCAGCTGAGATTTTCCAGCATTTTCTCTTTTGATTACAAATTACTCGAGATTCAACTCTGATAGCAGCTTTGTTTGTATCGTTCACATCAATCAATTTGTCACAGTTCAGAAAGAAAAAAATCGATAGAGGGAAACTCAGCCGGTCTGGCACTCTCTGATCAGAGATACACAGAATTAACCTTTGATTCCAATGTGACTTTTTCAGAACAGTGTCACATCATATTTGATGTGTTAACTTTGTTTCTCTCTGCAGATGCTTCCTCATCTGTTGCGCTTTTCCGTCATTTTTTATTTGTATTTCATGTTTCCGTATCACTATATTTCATTTTCTTGACAGAGTTACGTGCTGAATTTGGTTATATATGGACAATGTAGTCCTTTCCTTTTCCTATTATCGTTGGTGTGTCTGTGACACCCGTGTTACGGCCGAAATCTGTTTCTTCTTTAAGATTCAAAGGAAAAATAATATTTTTCTGAATATCCTGCAAATCTCAGGAACGCCACTTTGTTTGAAAAGACGTTTCAGAGGCAGCTGAAATTTCATGAGATAACAGGAATAAATTATTGATGGTGGAACACTCTGTGTCCTTCGTTGAACCGGCTTGTCTACCCCCTCTCCAAAGGCTTTGATTACATAACACAGAATTATTTACAGCAAAAGTGGGGGAAATTCTGCCCATTGTCTCTTCCAGCTTGGAACGACTATATCTCTCCTTTTTGTCTCCTGTACTGTCCCCATTGCCCTCCACATTTTATTATTAGTGTCTGCTTTTAATTTTAAGTATCCTGCCAGATATGGACAATACGATCAAACTCAAACAAAAAAAAACAGTACTTAGAGGGCAAGCTCAGCAGGTCTGGCAGTACCTGTGAAGAGAAATCAAAGTTAATGTTCTGGTCCAGTTATCCTAATCAATCTGTATTCCCAATGATTAAATGGTGTGTATATAAAATATAGAGCTGGAAATGTGTTGCTGGAAAAGCGCAGCAGGTCAGGCAGCATCCATGGAACAGGAGAATCGACGTTTCGGGCATAATCCCTTCTTCAGGAAACGTCGATTCTCCTGTTCCCTGGATGCTGCCTGACCTGCTGCGCTTTTCCAGCAACACATTTCCAGCTCTGATCTCCAGCATCTGCAGACCTCACTTTCTCCTGTATATAAAATATAGTTCACTTTATCACATTTAAAATGATCCTGTTCAGTTCACTTTGTCATTCAGCGTTGCATCTCCCACATGTTGGAGGTTTCCTTGTTGTGCATTAGATTTAATTCTGTCTGGAAGAAAGAGTGATGATGACTGGGGCATATCATTGTACTCCCCATGCAGTCTCCAAAGCCACTATCCCCATTCTGACCTATCTCCCGGCCAATGTCATGTTCATTCGAAGCTGACTCATTAATTCATAAGTCTTAATGAGTAAGTTCATTGTAATTATCACTTTTGATTTTGGACTGAGGCCAAACTGCATAAACAAATACGGTTTTACAGCAAATAAAACTGCATTTAGAAGTTTGTCAATTTGTCTAAATAAATTATTGAAGCATATTCCCTAAAGAAGTTCCAAAGTTGCCTTTATTAGAGCAATGAGAGGAACATTCAGAGAAGTCCACACTTCCTGTCAATATTCAGGACAAATGTGCCCAGTGACAGTGTGTTTCTTTTGGGGGGTGGAGGGATTTGGGGAGACATGGTTACAACATAGTAAACGGACAACAAGGCAGAATCATCAAGCCTACGAAAAGATAACATCCATCATTCTCCCTCACAACTGACTTCACTAGAGCAATTGGTGATGGGAGATTTGACCAATAGCCAGCAATGTCAACATGTAGTTCATTCCAGTCATATTGTGAACTGAATGTGCTGGATTGAAAGCTGGGACTGGTTGCTCAGTGACTATGATTAATGTCAGTCTCCAGTCTCCATGCAATGTCACTGTGTCACTGGAGGGTTTCCCTGTCATATTGGTGAAGGGCTTCATTCAGTGCGCTATCCTCTGTAGTAGCAAATGCATCAATTCCAACAGCTGCGTAGACAGAGAGAGGACAGATCTGAATCTGAGAATAGCGGACTGGAACATTGCAACAATGGAGAGGAGGTTTTTCTTGAGTCTTTTCAAGATTTCTCCCTGTTGGAAATTTATACCATATCGGATATCAGCAGTGCTGATGATTATTCTGGGCGGGGTGGAGGGTGTGCTACTAACCTATTATCGCTACTGTTGGTGTTCTTAACCTCTCTCCATTCATTAATCCCGCAAACAAGTTTGAACTTCGTTGCAATTTCTGTTATCTATATTGTCAGACAAAGAAACTATTGTCTACAGTTTCAATTGCAGTCTCCATTCATTATCAATGAATTGCAGACCACTCCCTCAAAACATCTGAGAACAAAACTGTGCCAAACCTCGAGATCCCTTTTTGCCCTGAACTGATTTATGTCTTCTGTTCTCTCTGTCACCAAACCTGTCCACTCCCAGCTCCTAATGTCCATCTCTGCGTCAGTGCTGTTGCTGAACAATCCATTACCTACACGTTGGTAAAATTCAGACTTAATGTTTCAAACTCTCTTCTGACCACTTTTCCGATTACAAATATTTCAAACATAAAATTGTTCTTATCTCGGAAGTTACTTCATGATTAGGACAATATATGAATGTAGGAATGTCGCTGGAAGTAATTCAGAAGCAAAGCTTATTAAACGAAAGATATTGTTTCAAGTAATTTGTTTCAATTCCACCACAGCTGATGACAGAATTTCAATAAATCTGATAAGAATTGGAATAAAAGTGAATTTCACAAAGACAACCATAAAAGCAACATTTTGTCTGAAAGCCTTCCTGTTTCACTGATCACCTTCGGTAAAGAAAACTAATGTTATTACCCGGTCTGGGTTAAGTGAGACTTCAGCCCCCTGACAATGTGTTTTACTTTATATTGGCTTGTGGAATGGCCTCAGAGTCAGGGCAATTAGTGATGGTCACCAAATGCTGCCCATGGCAGAGATGCCAACATCCCACGAAATAACAAAATTGAAGGTGAAATCAAATGAAGGAAGTAGCTGAAAATCTGAAACTATAGAAAGAAATGCAAAGAAACGAACAGAAAGTGCTGGGGAACTTTCCTGAACTGAAAGCAGCTGGAAAAGAGTGTGATTAATACCATTGACAGGGAAGTCTGCTTTGAAGGGAAGGAGGAACCAATAGAGAAAGAGGGATATAGAAGAAAAAGAGGAAACAAAGGGAATGATGATCAGCTGGGCTGGAAATAAAATGTGAGATTAACCTCATTTACTTTTCGCCATTCCCATCTTCCTGAATATCATGCCCATGTACATACAGGTATTCCACGCTTTTCAAAAGTTCGCTTTTCGCCACTTCCCTTCCCGAATGACCTACATTAGGGCCTTGTTACGCTAACCAAAAGAAATCCGAAGAGAATTTTCACTTTTACGAAGAAAGGCGAAGCTTTTCCCATATAAATTAGTGCTACTGCACTTTACACCATACCAGCTAGTGAACGGTTTCTTTCAGATAGCGAGGGAAACCTGTATTTGTCTAAGATCATGTTTTAAGCGATTTGATTTCCCCTGTCAGTATTACCTGCGTGTGGTCATCTTCTTACATTTGTTAACGGGATATGGGTATCTCTGACTGGGCCAGCATTAGTTCACTTTCACAGTTGCTCTTGAGAAGATCTTGAGCCACTGCAGTCCACGTGATTGATCTGATTTGATTTGATTTATTTCAGCTAAATGTACAATGGAAAGGTTTGTTTTGCGAGTAGTGCAGGCAC
Source organism: Chiloscyllium plagiosum (assembly GCF_037043375.1). Classification (NCBI taxonomy): domain Eukaryota; kingdom Metazoa; phylum Chordata; class Chondrichthyes; order Orectolobiformes; family Hemiscylliidae; genus Chiloscyllium; species Chiloscyllium plagiosum. The sequence continues at coordinate 62,282,419 of NW_028270183.1, read as the reverse complement.
ATGACAGTAAACAAGACAACAGAGATCGTGGGGTACTTACACACTGTGAGGCATACATGGTTACAGCTTCACAAGAGGTGAGCAAAGCAAAATCGACATTAGCAAGATTAATATTATTTGAAAAGTTAGAGATGCCAATTCGTCAGTCTAATTATAGTAGGGAAGGAAGTGTTCTTGAGCATGCTGGTCCAGGTTTTCAAGCCTCTGTGTCTCCTCCCTGTTGGAAGAGGTTGTAGGAGATCATCATCGGTTTGGGAGAGATCTTTGATGTTGCCAGCCTTTCTGCGACAATGACAAGTATAAATGACGGAAGGTGGTCTTCCGTGATGGGCTGGGCTGTGCACACAACCGTCTGTAGTTTCTTATGGTCCTGGGCAGAGCAGTTACCATGTCAGACCATTATGCACGTGACTAGAATGCTTTCAGTTGCCAGTGTACGGAAGATTGCGAGACGGGGTGTTCCATAGAATATAGAACATAGAACATAGAAGAATACAGCGCAGTACAGGCCCTTCGGCCCTCGATGTTGCGCCGATCCAAGCCCACCGAACCTACACTAGCCCACTATCCTCCACATGCCTATCCAATGCCCGCTTAAATGCCCATAATGAGGGAGAGTCCACCACTGCTACTGGCAGGGCATTCCATGAACTCACAACTCGCTGAGTAAAGAACCTACCCCTAACATCTATCCTATACCTTCCAAAATATTTAGATGTAACAACTGGCTGTTAAATGGATACCCATGTTTTGGGTGCTGTTTTGACAACAATCGAAATTTAACCGATAATTTTAAATTATGTCTTTGATATCAAAAACCAGTTGAGTTAATTGCATTGCCAGCATCAAACCAATGAGCCATCACCGGCTTCAAATGAATAGAGAAACCATCACCATCACAACGAGGGAGAAAGAGATAGATACGAAGGAAAGGAGAGAGAGAACACAGCGAGGGAAACACATGGACAGTCAGTCAAAGAGAGAACGGAAACAAAACAAGGAAACAAACCGTCACATGGAGAGGGAGCAGAAAGAAACAGAAGGCAGGGAAACGGAAAACAGAGGGAAACAGACAGGGAGAGAGACACAGGAAGAGACAAAGGACACGGGGAGCTGGGCATGGGGTCACAGGGAGCTGGGGGGTATGGGAGAAGCTGGGGATGAGGACCGGAGAGAGCTGGGAGTGAGCACTGGAGGGAGCTGGGGGGGATGGAGGTGAGGATTTATTTTGAACTGTACCAAGATGTCTAGGCAGATCATAGTAAGCAAGGATGTACAGAACGATGGCTGTAAAACATGTTTGAGAGGCGTATAGGTTACGCTGCACAGAGCATGCGCTAGGTGAGATCAACATGAACAAGATCAGCATTATCTGAGATTAGAGAGTCCATTCATCCGTCTAATAACAGCCAGGAAAAAGCCGTTACTGAACCAGTTGATCTGTGTTTTCAAGCTTCTGTATCTTTTAGCCTGATGGAAGAAGTCGTGGGAGATCTTAACAGGCATGTGATGGGTCTTTGGTAATGTTAGAACTAAGAACATTCCAGTACAACAGGCCATTCGTCGGTCAAACCCTGCGCTGATCCAGATCCTCTATCTAAACCAGTCGCCTATTTTCTAAGGGTCTGTATCTTTTTGCTCCCTGCCCATTCATGTATCTTTCTGGAAACATCTTAAATGGAGCACCACTGGTCACAGTTCTCCATTTTGCGAATCTGCCTTCCCCTACTACGCTCTGTATCCTGTTGCCCAGCCAGTTCTTTATCCATGCAGCTAGCACACCATGGACCCCATGCGAGTTCACTTTCTCTATAACCCGACCATGGGAAAACTTATCAAACGCCTTCCTGAAGTCTATGTACATGACATCTACAGTTTCTCCCTCATCAATCAACTTTGTCACTTGCTCAAAGAATTCGATTAAGTCGGGAAGACATGACCTTCCCTGCACATAACCATCTTGCCTTTCACTGATAAGACAATTTTCATCCAAATGAGAAAAGACCCTATCCCTCAGTATCTTCTCTGGCAGCTCCCCTACTCCTGATGACAGGCTCACTGGTCTAGAATTAACTGGATTTTTCATGCTACCCTTCTTAAACAACAACTTCCCAGTCCTCCGGGACCTCGGTTGTGTTAAAGGATGCGACAAAAATATCTATTAATGCTCCAGCTATTTCCTGTCTCCCTTCCCTCAGTAATCTGCCATAGCGGTGGAGCTTCTCGTCAAAATGAAGAAGGTATCTTACATAACGTGGAGGAAGCTAGGGTCAAGCTCAGCTCTACAGGATTACAGGCAGGGGAGGAAGGAGCTCAAAAATGGTCTGAGGAGAGCCAAGAGGGGGCACGAGAAAGGCTTGGCAGAACGGATTAGGGAGAACACAAAGGCATTTCACACTTGTGTGAGGAATAAGAGAATGGTCAAAGAAAGAGTGGCGTCGATCAGGGATAGCATAGGGAACTTCTGTGTGGAGTCTGAGGAGGTAGGGGTAGCCCTAAATGTGTTTTTTGCGTCTGTCTTTACGAAACAAAAGAGCTTTGTCGTGAATGAAACCTTTGAAGAGCAGGTGTGCATGCTGGAATGGATTTCGATAGAGGAAGCTGATGTGCTGAAAATTTTCTCAAACATTAAGATTGAAAAGTCGCCAGGCCCGGACCGGATTTGTCCTCGGCTGCTTTGGGAAACGAGAAATGCAATTGCTTCGCCACTTGCGAAGATCTTTGCATCCTCACTCTCCACCGGAGTCGTACCTGAGGACTGGAGAGAGGCAAATGTAATTCCTCTCTTCAAGAAAGGAAAGAGGGAAATCCCGGCAATTACAGATCAGTAAGTCTCACGCCTGTCGTCTGCAAGGTGTTAGAAACGATTCTGAGGGACAGGATTTATGACCATCTGGAAGAGCATGGCTTGATTAAATGCAGTCAAGACGGCTTTGTGAGGGGCAGGTCATGCCTCACAAACCTTATCGAGTTCTGTGAGGATGTGACTGGAAACGTTGATGAGAGTCGAGCAGTGGATGTGGTGTATATGGACTTCAGCAAGGCATTTGATAAGGTTCCCCATGGTAGGCTCATACAGAAGGTCCGGAGGAAAGGGATACAGGGGAACTTAGCTGTTTGGATACACAATTAGCTAGCCAACAGAAGACAGCGAGTGGTAGTAGAGGAAAATATTCTGCCTGGAAGTCAGTGGTGATTGGTGTTCCACAGGGCTCTGTCCTTGGGCCTCTACTGTTTGTAATTTTTATTAATGACTTGGATGAGGGGATTGAAGGATGCGTCAGCAAGTTTGCAGATGACCCAAAGGTTGGAGGTGTCGTTGACAGTACAGAGGGCTGTTCTAGGCTGCAGCGGGACATTGACAGGATGCAGAGATGGGCTGAGAGGTGACAGATGGAGTTCAACTTGGATAAATGCGAGTTGATGCATTTTGGAAGGTCGAATTTGAAAACTGAGTACAGGATTAAGGATAGAATTCTTGGCAGTGTGGAGGAGCAGATGGATTTGGTGTGCAGGTACATAGATCCCTTAAAATGGCCACCCAAATGAACAGAGCTGTTAAGAAAGCATATGGTGTTTTGGCTTTCATTAACAGGGGGATTGAGTTTAAGAGTCCTGAGATCTTGTTGCAGCTCTATAAAACTTTGGTTAGACCGCACTTGGAATACTGCGTCCAGTTCTGATTATACAAGATAATGAGAGGCATAGATAGAGTCGATAGACGGAGACTATTTCCCAGGGCAGAGATGGCTAACACGAGGGGTCATAGTTTTAAGCTGGTAGGAGGAAACTATAGAAGGGATGTCAGAGGCGGGTTCTTTACACAGAGAGTTGTGAGAGCATGGAATTCGTTGTCAGCAGCAGTTGTGGAAGCAAGGTCATTGGGGACATTCAATAGACTGCTGGACATGCATATGGTCACAGAAATTTGAGCGTCCATACATGAGGATCAATGGTCGGCACAACATCGTGGGCTGAAGGGCCTGTTCTGTGCTGTACTGTTCTATGTTCTGTGTTCTAGATGTTGGCAGCCTTTCTGCGGCAACGAACCATGTAAATAGAGTCAATGGTTGGGAGATTGGCTGTGCACCCAACCTTCTGTAGTTTCTTGCTGTCCTGGGCAGAGCGTTGCTGTATGAAGCCGTGACGCACCCGGACAGGATGCTTTCAATGGTGTATCTGTCGAAGCAGTCCATGCTGAATTTACTGAGCCTCCTGGGGAAGAAGAGGCGTTGTTGAACCTTCTTGACTGTCACACCTATGCAAGAAGACCAGGGAAGGCTGTCAGTTATCGTCAATCCGAGGGAGTTGATGCTCTGCACTTCCTCAGCCATTGATGTAGATGACGGTGTGTTCCTCTCCTTTCTTTCTGAACTCAATGATCAGTTCCTCACTATTGCCGAATTTGAGCGAGTGGTTATTATCATAACACCATGCCACTAAGCCCTCAACCTCCTTTCTGTATTCGGACTCATCATTGTTTGATATCTCTCCTGATTTGGTGATGTCATCAGCGAACTTGTAGCTGGCGTTGTTTAGAATTTGACAACACAGCTGCGTGTGTACAGGGCGTAAGTAGGGGGTGAAGACAGAGATATGGGAGTAGAGGGAGTAGGGTCGGGGGGTGAGGACACAGCCATGGGAGTGCAGGGACTACAGTCAGGGGCTGAAGACACAACCATGAGAGTACAGGGAGTACAGTAGGAGGCTGAGGGCACAGCCGTGGGTGTACAGAGAGTACAGTAGGGGGCTGAGAGCACAGCCATGTGTGTACAAGGAGTACAGTAGGGGGCTGAGGGCACAGCTGTGGATATACAGGGAGTACTGCAGGGGGCTGAGGACACTGCTGTGGGTGCACGGAGAGTACAATAGGTGGAAGAGAACACATCCTCCAGGAGTTCCAGTGTTGAGTTTTATTGTGGAGAATGTGCAGATACGTATCTTCACAGATTGTCGCCTGTGTGTCAGAAACCAGGGTATCCAGTTGCCGAGGGTGGAGCCGTGATCAAGGTCACAGAAAATTGAGATAAGTCTGGAGGGGATAATGATGTTGAAGATGGAGCTGTAGTCAATGACCAGGAGTCTGGTGTAGGCATCCCTGTTGTCCAGATGTTCCATGGATGAGGGCAGGGCAGGTTTCCGGCATATATATACAGCAGCAAATACACTGTGTATCATATCTCTATAGCAGCAAACATTGATGGGAGCCGTTACATCAGTCAGCACATTATAGGACAGCAGGTCAGGCTAGGAGACTGAAGGTGGTGTGGGCCATAACCAGCGTCTCAAAGCACTTCATGTTGATTGAAGTCAGAGCCACTGGGCGGTAGTCATTAAGGAACGTTGAATGTGATTTCTCACTTACAATGATGAAGTGGGTTGGGATTTCGGCTTCAGGAGGGAGAAGGCGAAGTTGTTTTTTAAATACCTCTGCTAGTTGGTCCTCACAACATCTGAGTGCTCAGCCAGGAACACTCTGCATGTCTGTCACTTTTCTTGATTTGACCTGCAGCAAGACTGATCATGTCTGCCGTGGTGATAGCAGGCACAGGTACATCCGAGGCTGTCAGAGGCTCCCATGGCTGTGTCCTCATCCCCCGACCCTACTCCCTCTACTCCCAAGGTTGTGTCCTCATCCCCATACCCTACACCCATATCTCTGTCTTCACCCCCTACTGTACGCCCTGTACACACGCAGCTGTGTTGTCAAATTCCAAACAACGTGGCAGTCACACAGTTATTCATCATAGACATTCCGTCCCCCAGCTCTCTCCATCATCATCAACACACAGTGATTTTGGTTGTTATGAGTAACACACAGTTAGTGTTGAGACAGAGTGACATCATTAGATTGGGATTGTGCGCCGTCAAGTCCTTTGTCACCATAACGCGGTTAATTCACAACAAAACGGGGGCAGGGTGTGCTCCTACTGGGTGTCAGTGGTGCAGTAAGTGAAGATTTTAAAGGTAAAATTCCAGTCAAGCCACTGCTTTAACCTGAATGGTGTAAACCATCTTGAATGCTGCGTCTTTTCAATGGTGGACAGTCCTGAGGGAGTCAGGAAATGCCATCTACATGAACCACCTGAACAAACGACCTGAGGGCAGTTTTGTTAAGTTTGGAGATGATGCTGTGATGTTTGGATGGGCAGGCGATATTCATGAAGTGGGGAGGCTGCATTAAAGCTTGGACAGTTTCGGGCTGTGGGCAAACACGTGGCTGATGGAACACAATATGGGATCGTGTGAGATTAGGCACTTTGATTGGTGGAATAGAGGCAGAGACGATGTTCTAATAGGATCCATTGAATCTGAAGCACAAAAGGATTTTGAAGCACTCATCCTCTCTTATGGTTAATGTGCAGTTTCAGTTGACAGTTAGGAAAGCAAATGCAATGTTAGCATTCATTTCAAGGGATCCAGAATACAAGAGAGGAGACATACTGCTGAGAATGTAATGGGTTATCTTCAGATGGCATTTGGAATTTGTTTGGGCACTATCTCTGGGGAAGGATCTGCTGGTGTTGGAGGTAATCCATCCTGGGGATGATGATTTGTCATATGCACGGCAGTGTGTGTACTCGATGCAATTTAGAAGAATGGGAGGTGAGGTGTCCGATAGAAACTGATTGATCACTGCAAAGATTGATACAGTCAGTGTATAGAAGATAGTTCCACTAGTCATATGGACAATGACAAAACGGCAGTTTCAGTAAGATGGAATGGGCTGAATGGCCTAAGCCTATTACTATATCTCATGCTCTTTAGGTAGTAGGGTCTTTTATTCAGTGCAGAAGTGTACGTCTCTGGCCTGCTTTTGGAACCCTTGTATTTTTATGTTGATTTTACTTCACGTTCTGGTCAATGCTAACCCCTGTGATATGGATGGAGGGAGGATTCAGTGTCGGCCAGTCGTCCATTAAACGTGGAATATAAACAGCGATCTGTGAGTCTCATCTGGCGGGAGTACATTGTCTCTGCGATGATTGTCATTTTCAGTCTGGTATTTTCGAAGGATCGATTCTGTTACGCCAGTGTTGTTGAATTTAACAAAACAGATGCAATTTATCACAGCACACAGCAACAATAAGTCATCGAACACTGAACACCCTTCTAATAATAAAAAGTCTACAATGTTATGTATAAGAAACATTGCTTTCCTGTTCATGTTAAAATCAGATAACCTGTCCCATTGAGAAGCTCAACTTGGAACTATTTTTTTAAAATCGTTTTTTGGATGCGGGCATTGCTGGATGGGCCCACCATTTCTTGCCCGTCCCTCGTTGGCCCTTTGAGAAAGTGGTACTGAGCTGCCTTCTTGAACAGCTGCAGTCCACCTGCTGTGTGCTGAAACGCAATGCTATTGAGGAGGGAATTCCAGGGTTTTTTTTCCCAGCAACAGTGAAGGGACGGCGATATATTTCCACATCAGGATGTTGACTGGTTTGGAAGGGAATTTGTAGGTGGTGGTATTCCCATAAGTCTGCAGCACTTGCCATTCTAGACGTAAGTGTTCGTGGGATTGGAAGATGCTGTCTGAGGATCTTTGGGGAATTTCTGCAGTGTGTCCAGTAGATAGTACATACTTCCACTATGGAGAGACGGTGGTGGAGGGAGTGAATGCTTGTGGATGTGATGCCAATCTAATGGACTGTTTTGTCCAGGATGGTGTCAATCTTCTTGGTGTTTTTGGGGCGGCACTCATTCAGGCAATTGGGAGAATTCCATCTCATTCCTGACTTGTGCCTTGTAGATGATCGACAGGCTTTGGGAAGTCAGGAGGTGAGTTACTCACACAGTATTCCTAGACTCTGATCTGCTCTTGTATTTATGTAGCGAGCCCAGTTGAGTGTCTGGTCAATGATAACCCCCAGGATATTGATAGTGGGGAATTTAGTGATGATAATGCTGCTGAATACCAAGTTGTTATATTTTTTCTTATTGGTGATGGTCATTGTCTAGCATCTGTGTGGTGTGAATGTTACTTGCCACTTATCAGCCCAAGCCTGGTGAGGGTCCAGATCCTGTTGCATTTGGGCATGGACTACTTCCATTTGCGAGCATTTGCGAATGGTGCTGAACCTTATGCAGTTATTGTTAAATATCCCCACGTCTGACTTATGATGGAGGGAAGGTCATTGATGAAGCATTTGAAGGTGCTTGGATTTAGGCTTTATCTGAAGAGTCACTGAAGATGTTACCTAGTATGGTGATGAACCGTCTGCTAATGAAACTTCCAGCTCAGCGATCAAAACTACATACGCATTAACCTGAGGGACTGCTGCAGAAATGTTCTGGAGCAGAGATGACTGACCTCCAACAACAATGACCATCTTCCTATCAGTCAGGTATGACACCAATAATGGAGTATTTGCCCGCAATGCCCTTTTTGCTCGGGTTCCATGATGCCACATTTGAAAGAATGTAGCATGATGTCAAGGGCTGGAATTCAGCTCCTTTTTCTATGTTTAAACCAAGGCTGTAATGAGATGGATAGATATGGACAGATAGAAGTAAGAAGTTTTATTTAGAAATTCCTCTGGACGGCAAACCCTTTGTCTGGGTGGCATACACTGTGAGCAGTGTGCTGACACTGGCTGTCATCTCAGATCACTTATTCCCAATAATGTCACAGAGCTAGATTACTGACAGCTAACAAAATCCATTCGGCCAATAGATTAGTACCATGGAGAAGGTGGATTTTTAAGAAAATAGACTATGCCAAGAACAGCAGGGAATGGTAATAACCCCCACTGTGTGAGACTGGTCCAGAGCATCTCAGTCAGATGGATCGCTGACTGACGTGGAAATTATTCTGACTGGATTCAGATGTGAGCAAGAGCAAAGGAAAAGCTTTATTTTTAACCACTGCAGGGAGCCAATACACTTGGCAAACACACCTTGTGTAAGGGCCCTGAACATAATTAACGTATTCCTTTTATGCTCTTCTTATCACACGCTCAAGGACATGGGCTGGGAAACATTCAAGTTCTTCTTTTTTCACTCCCTTGCCATGGACATAACTGTCTTTATGTTTTCCTTTGCTTTTCTGCTGAATTCGCCTGCTCGCCAGGCCAGGTTGAATGTATACAAAGTTCAGCAAAGACAAGCTGTCTCTTCGACTGCAGAATTCAGCAAAGTGTTTGCAACGTTCAGAAAAGTTTCAGAATTATCATAGCATTCTCTTTCAGGTTTCACAGAAAATGTTAAGTTTGTTTCTTTACTATTACACTGACGGAAGGGAAATCAGGATCTCAGCTGTGGATCAAATAATGATTGATAAATATCACACACCACTTCCATAGTTTTGCAATCCACATTTCAATTTATATAGCTCCATATCAGGAGTGTATTTTAACAACCGTATCTCTTTGTAGTTTGCATATTTCCGTCTGTACAGAAAATCACTTTTCCCTGTAGTTTGTATTGAATAAATGCATTTCATTAATATTGTTTCTGCTAATTCCTCATTGTAGATGTACCCTTGAATCTGTTCTTCATATGAGTTATAAAGAGTAACATTCCAATGCTAGTGTGTCGGAACATCACTGTCCCTCCGCCCAGACTGAACAGTCATGTCCCCGAACCCTTGCCATCTTCTCTCTTTTTCCTAATGTCATAATCACAATGTAAATGAAGTCCAGTAAACGATACTTCATCACAGTTCTTTAACATCGATAACATCAACAACATGACCCACACCTGCCCTCTCTGATTCTGGAATAACAATCTGAATTGTGTTTGTCACGTACAATTCCCCGTTAACATATCCATGCGATTTGTTTGTTATAAAGCCACATTGTCTCAGGCACATTTTGCCATCAGATCATGGATGAAAGATGTTCTCTCAATGTTTTACTGATATTGCAATGACTGATCTGTAGTTACAGGATCTGTTTCTCCACGTATGACCAGAGAAGCATGTTTATGGTCTGTTAAACCTCTGGCATTATTTAAATATCCAAGGCAGACTGAATGATTACACACAATCAATCTTCAATCTTCAACATTCCTTCCTTCAGTCACACTCACATATCACACCCAGAATGCATGAATGTTCAAAGTTATTTTTAATTTTAATGAAATAGGATTGAATTGAAAGGGCTTAACTGAGCTGTTAATTCAGCGATTGTGATTATGTCAGTCTCCATTCGTCCCTAGAGAAGTTATCTCTTCTATGAATAAGGCAATGCTTTCAGTGTTTTATCCCATCGTATGAGCAGGAGCATCACCCACTCCAGTAACAGGGATCCGCAGCTTCAGAGAGAGAGTGAGGAGAGATCAGAAACTGATAGCAGTAGACTGAAATATTCCAACAATGGAAAGGAGTTTATCCTATGGTCTTTACTGGCTTTCCCAGCCTTGGATATCATTAGTATCGCGGATTGAAGATGTACTGATGGTTATTCAAGCTGGTTACTATCCTATCCTTGCTATAGTTGGTGCTCCTGGTAAGTCACTCAAGCTGTCTAGTGAAACGGTCTGAACTGAATTGATACTCATTATATGTAAAATTTGGACAGGTGCAAGTCAACGTTTTCATTTTCAATCAAAGTTTCCATTCCTTAGAAATTGTAACGAGCAAATTACTCAATACAAATTGATCACCAATATGCGAGGATGAAACAGACTGTTCTCAACCTCCTTGATCCATTTTCTCCTGCCCAATTTACATCTCCATACCTTCCCCTCTCACAAATCCTTTCCAGTACCACATTGTGACATCCAGTGTCCTCCTCAGCCTCATGCAATTCCTGAATAAACCTTCGTTTGTGCCTTTGTTAATTCCGGACACAGCTGTTTCACGTCCCTTCTACCACGTGTCCATTGCAAAACAATTAACTTGTTCTCTGCACAGAATCTGAAAGATGGAATGACAGTGTATGGTGGTCGCGTCATTGGTTCATAATCTAGAGCCACAGAATTATAATCTGTTGATATCGGCTTGCCTCATGCCCATTAGAGAAAGCAGTTGGTCATCCTTCCTTGGTCAGCTTTCTGTGTGACTGTAAACCCACAGCACTGTGTTTTACTCTTTTCTGTCCTGTGGAACAGCTGAACTAGCCACTCAGTTCAAGGTCGGCATAAGATGCTGGCCTGACCAGGTCTGCACAGATCCCGCAAGGGTAGATCAAAAGGAAAGATAGCTCCCTTCCTCTGCCTGTATCCAATATTCCAGCAGTTCATTTCCATTCAGGTACGTGGCTATTCACTGTTTTAGATGTATTCTTTGTGACAGATTGTCTCCCCGAGACTGATGTCCATCTGAATAGGCACCTTCGGTGCTGGCTTTATTGATGCTGACCCACAGATGTAAGGATGTTTTAAATTCCAAATCAGTGACAGTGCATCGTAAATGAATGATTTCCTATTTCACACAAAAGGAATGGAGCCAACTAAGTGCGGGAAAGGAATTATTCGATCAAACCTGAGATTGTAGTTGAGGCAGTATTTGGGGCATTGTGGGCAGATTTTCTCGCCTTTATAAGAAGTGATCTTACCACAGAGAGTGTGGAAAGGAGTTCCACCAGATTAATCTCTGGGATGATGGCACCATGAGGAGTGAGTGAAGGTTGATCTGTAGCGCTGTGAGAGAATTCGAGGTGATTGCATTGAACACTGGGGGGGAATGGGCAATAACTCATTATATTCTAAACAGACAATGAGAAGGTGATAGATTCCATGACTGTTGTTTCACTCAGGATGCATAATTCTGGATAGTTTAAGTGCCTCTGAGGACGTTACACCCTCCCACCCCAACTCCCACTCCCCACGGTAATGGACAGGGAAGGAGAGGTCCAGGTTTTGAATAAACTCTCCCCACATTAAATCAGTGCAATTGGTGTGTGATCCTGCACTGAATGTCATATTATCCACCACCCTGACAGCAGCCACAATACCTTCATTCTAAAACAGTTAACTATTCCCTCCAGCTTCTGACCTTCATGAAGAACATGAATCCATCTTCTCGGAGATGCAAGCTGCCTCCTTGAGGTTTAAACCATAAGACGATAAGACATAGGAGCAGAAAGTAGGCCATTTAGCCCATTGAGTCTGCACCACCATTCAATCATCGCTGATAGGTTTCTCAATCCCATTCTCCGACCTTATTCTTGTAACCCTTGATCCCCTGGATAATCAAAATCTTATCTATCTCTGTCCCAAAAGTACTCAATGACCTGGCCCCCACAGCCTTCTGTGGCAACAAATTTCAAAGATTCGCCATTCTCTGGTTAAAGACATTTCTCCTTATCACTGTTCTAAAGGGTATTCCCTTTCATCTAAGGCTGTGCCCTCGGCTTCTAGTCCAATGGAAACATCTTACCAACATCCACTCTGTCCAGGTCATTCAGTATTATGCATGCTTCCGTTACAATCCCTCTCATCCTTCTAAACTTTATCGTATATAGACCCAGAGTCTCAAACAAGCCTCATACGATAAGCTTTTCATTCCTAAAACCATTCTCGTGTAGATCTTGTGAACATACCCCTGAGCCAGTACATCCTTCCTGAAATATGGGGCTCAAAATTACGCACAATACTCCAAATGTGGTCTATTCTGAGCCGTATACAACCTGTTTTATATTCAATCCTCTCGTAATAAATGCCATCAATAATAAATGCAGTTGTCAACCTAACTACTGCCTCAACCTGCAAGCTTACCTTAAGAGAACCCTGCACTAGAACTCCCAAGTCCCTTTGCATTCATATTTCTGAATTTTCTCCCCATTTAAAAAAATAGAACATGTCTCTATTCTTCGTGCCAAAGTGCATGACCTCACACTTTGCGACGTTGGAATGCATCTGCCGATCTCTTTACCTGTCTAACTCCTTCTTCAGCCTTTCCGCCTCCTCAATATGATCTGTCCATTTGCCTATCTTTGTATCATCTGCAAACTTAGCCAGAGTGCCCTTAATTCCCAAATCTAGATTGTTAATGTTACGATTAAAAATTATGATTCCAAAACTGAGCCTTATGGAACACCACTAGTCACTGGCTGCCTTCCGGATAAGGACCATTTCATCCCCACTCTCTGCTTTCTGCCAGACAGCCAAGCTTCTACCAATGCCACTACTTTGCCTCTAACACCAGGGACCCTTATCGTACTCAGTCATCTCTTGTGTGAAACCTTGTCCAAGACCTTCTTGAAGACAAGGTGGATAACTGTGCTTGGTCGAGCCTGCTCATTTCGTCTTCAAAGGATTCCAACAGATTTATCAAGCATGACCTTCCCTTGATGAAACCGTAGTGACTTTGCCCTATTTAACCAAATACTTCCAAGTATTCAGAAATCTCATCCTTCACAATGGATTCCAGGATCTTACCCACAACCGAGGTTAAGCTATTCATTGTGGATTTTTTGTCTTCTTCCTTACTCCCTTGTTAAAGAGGGATGTCACGTTAGTAGGTTTCCAGTGTTCTGAGATTGTTCCTTACTGTAGTGATTCCTGAAAGATCACCACGATCGCCTCTCTTCTCTCTTCAGCTATCTCCCATATAACACTGGGATGTAGTCCATCTGGTCAAGATTATTTAACCAACTTCAATTCTTTTCTAGCATGTTCTCCCATTGTGGTGGCCAACATACTCAGCTCCGGCCTCTCAATCGCTTGAATGTTTAATGTATTACTCGTGTCTTCCATCGTTAAGGCTGATGCGAAGTAATTCTTCAGTTCCTTGGCCATTTTCTCGTTCCCCACTACTATCTCTCCAGTATCATTTTCCAGGAGTCCAATGTTCACTTTTGCCGCTCATTTGTACTTTATATATCGACAGAAACTGTTACAGACTTCCTTTATATTACCCCAGACTTAATAATCTCCCTCCTTATTTTATTTTGTTTGCCCGCTGTTTTATCTTGGTAAACGTCCCAATCCTCAGGTTTCCCCCTGCACTTTGCCACATTATATCCTTTCTCTTTTGCTTTTATGCTATACCTGACTTTCCTAGTCAGCTATGGTTGCCTCATCCTCCCTGTACCATGCCTCTTTTTCCTCAGGATAAATCTCTCCTGTATCCTGAATTACTCCAAAGATCTCCTGCCATTGATATTGCACTATCTTTCCTGCTGGGCCCGTCTCCCTGTCAGTTCTACCCAGCTCCTCCCTCATGTCTCTGTAATTGCCTTTATTCAGCGGTAATACCGTTACTACTGATTCTACCTTCTCCACCTGAAATTGCAGAGTAAGTTCAATCATATTATGATCACTGCCTGCTAAGAATTCCTTCACCTTAAGCTCCTTCATTTAGTTCGCCTGTACAAGCTGCTCCAAAAAGCCATCTCATAGACATTCCACAAATTCCTTTTCTTGCGAACCACTACCAACCTGAATCCCCAGTCCACCTGCATAAAGAAATCCCACATGATCATTGTAACTTTGACTTTCCTACAGAACTTTCTAGATCCTGGTGTATCTTGCACCCCAGCTCCCTATACATAACTCCAAATGCATTCTTTCACATTTTTGATTCCTCAATTCTACCGACACAGATTCTACGTGATCTGACCTTACTTCATTTCTTATTATTGCTTATTGATTCAATTCCATTCTTAATAATGAAACAACTCTATCTCTCTGCTCACCTGCCTATATTTTCGACAGGATGAATATCCTTGAATATTTAGCTCCTAATCCTGATCCTCTTGCAGTGATATCACTGTAATGCCCATGTCGTACCTGCCAATTTGTGAATGAGTCACAAGCGTATTTACCTTATTCCTTATGCTGCATGCATTTCGATATGATAGTTTAGTCCTGTGTTACCCGTCGCTGTATTCACTGTCATTTGTTTGTCCTACCGTTGGTACTTAGACGGACCCTGACCACTGGATCATTCCCCGCCCAATCCAAGTTCTTCTGCAGCCCAGATGACATCTCCCAAACCCAAGCACCAAGAAGGCAACACATCATTCAGGACTCTCAATCCCAATCACAGAGAACAGTAGCTATGTCTCTAACTCCAATTACCCATCATTGGGCGGCACGGTGACACAACACTGCTGCTTCAAAGTGCTAGGGACTCGGGTTCAATTCCAATCTCTGGACCCTGTGTATGTGGACTTTGTAAATTCTTCCCATGTCTGCATTGGGAACATTAACTCTTTCGTCTCTCCACAGTATGTCTCTGTGTTTGCTTCGGATTTCAACCATCTACAGTATTTTTGCTTTGATTCGACAGAGAAATCTTGCAAACGTGACAGGTTTTTGTAAAAGCAGCCGTGCATCACGGGCTCCCTGGTTGTTTAGGAATCTTGCCCGACCCCTTCCGTGTGTGCAGTGTCCCTGGATACCCATTCCATCCCTTTCAGTCCCTCAATCCTTCGTCACTACAAGCAGCCTTCTCTTGTGCCACTCCTGGGACTCCCCACACCCCATTGCCTGGCACTGGGCATTCCCTTCACAGGACTGTGCACACAACGACACTGGGCACTTTCTGGCCCAGTGGGGATGCAGGGTAAAGATCCTGCTTTTGAAAGGAACAGAATAACTAAAGTCCAATTGAACAGCAAAGCAGAGTAAACAAGCTGCATGACATCCATCTGCTCTGACATTTTCTAGTTTTCTGTTTATCTTCGTCCATCTGCAAATATATGGCACATATGTATACCTTGGTAAAAACAATGACTGCAGATGCTGGAAAGCAGATTCTGGATTAGTGGTGACGGAAGAGTACAGCAGTTCAGTGGTGCTCTTCCAGCACCACTAATCCATATGTATACCTTGTCAAACAGGTGGGGATAGATATCAGATCCTCTTCAGTGGACTCCACTTTCCTGAGGTCACACTTAAGTTTTTATTATCAAGTCTATCCACTTTAAAGTTGAAACTTTATTGCTGGAACAGCACAGCAGGTCAGGCAGCATCCAGGGAACAGGAGATTCGACGTTTCCCTGAAGAAGGGCCTGTGCCCGAAACGTCGAATCTCCTGTTCCCTGGATGCTGCCTGACCTGCTGTGCTGTTCCAGCAATAAAGTTTCAACTTTGATCTCCAGCATCTGCAGACCTCACTTTCTCCTTATCCACTTTAAAGAAAAGGCCTTGCTGGGGCTATGTTGAAAGGATACTTGAACTTTGGATGCACTAGAATATGTCACGTGCGAGTGAGGTTAGGAATAGGAAGGTAGCACAGTTACATATATATGGCCAAACAGCTGGCAGGAGAGGCAGCACTTCTGATATGTGGATCATTGGGATTTCCATGTAGGTTGGACCAAAACATGAAGGACAGGATGGACCTGAACTGGCAGCAATCTCCGATATGTCGAGAGGGGTATAGCAGGAAAGACAGTGGAACAGAAATGGCAGGTGATTCCAAGATTAATTCAGCAGACACTGCAGAGATTCATGCTGAGGAATAGAGGCAAGATACAGGGAGGATAAGGCAACCAGGGCTGACGAGGGAAGTCAGGGATTGCATGCAAGCAAAAGAGCAAGCATATAATGTGGTGAAGGGCAATGGGAATCTAGAGAATTGGAAAACTTATAAAGACCAACAGAGGGCAAAAAAAATAAGGAGGGAGAAGATTAAATATAAGGGTAAGCAAACCAGCAATATAAAGGAGACTGTAAGAGGTTCTTTAGACATATAAAGTGCAAAAGAGAGGTAAAAGTAATATTGGACCCTGGAAAATGATGCTGGAGAGACAGTAATGGGAAACAAAAAAATAAATGAGAAACTTTGCATCAGTCTTCATTGTGGAAGACATGAATAATTTCACAAAAGTTGAACAGAGTGAGAGGGCAGAACTGAGTATGGTGGCCATCATCAAGAAGAACATGCTAGAAAACTGAATGGCCTGAATGTGGATAAATCACCTGGACCAGATGGACTACACCCCAACCTTGTAAGGGAGATAGCTGAAGAGGTAATGCAAGTATAAGGAGTAATCTTTCAGGAATGACTAAAATCAGGAAAGGGCCAAGAGGCTGGAAATTGCTAATGTCACACCCCGTTGAATAAGGGAGTTAAACAGAAAAGGGAAAATTACAGACTGATTAGCCTTACCTTAGTTGTGGGTAACAACCTAGAATCCATCGTTAAGGATGGGATTTCTGAATACTTTGTGGTCTTTGGTAAAATAGAATAGAGTCAGCATGGTTTCATCAAGAGGAGGTCAGGTCTGACTAACTTGTTAGAATTCATTGAGGGAGTAACAAAGCAGATGAGTTGAAACTTTATTGCTGGAACAGCACAGCAGGTCAGGCAGCATCCAGGGAACAGGAGATTCGACGTTTCGGGCACAGGCCCTTCTTCAGGAATGAAGAAGGGCCTGTGCCCGAAACGTCGAATCTCCTGTTCCCTGGATGCTGCATGACCTACTGTGCTGTTCCAGCAATAAAGTTTCAACTTTGATCTCCAGCATCTGCAGACCTCACTTTCTCCACAAAGCAGATGAGACCAAGAAAAAACAATAGATGTTATCCGCTTGCTTCTCAAGAATCTTTTGACAGGAGACTATTGAGGAAGATAAGGGCCCATGGTGTTAGAGGAAAGGTGCTTACATGGATAGTAGCATGGCTGTCTGACAGAAACCAGAGAGTTGGGATAAAAGAGTCCTTCTCAGGATGGCAGACAGGGACAAGTGGTCTTCCACGAGACTCCATATTGGGACCACAACTTTTCCATTTATGCATTAATGATTTACGTGAAGGAACTGAGGGGATTCTGGCTAAGTTTTCAAGCAGTGCAAAGATAGATCGAGGGACAGGTAGCATTGAAGAGGTGGTTCGGCTGCAGGAGGGTGCTCTAGCGCATCTCCCCAACTTCCCGCACCTCCGCCATTGATCTCCACCTTTCCAACTAAAACAAGGATAGAACCCCTCTGGTGCTCGCCTTCCATCCCACCACCCACAGGATACAATGCATCATCCTCCGACATTTCCGCCTCCAACAGTCAGACCCCACCACCCTCCCCACCCATATCAGCAGAGAGCATTCCTTTCACAACTCCCTCGTGAGATTCACGCCCTTCCAACCCCACCCAGCCACCTTCCACTCCTGACACGTTCTTTGCCACTACAAGAGGTATGAAACCTGTGTCAACACTCCCGCCTCACCTCCATCCAAGGCACCAAAGGATTCTTCCACATCAGGCAAAGAACATCCTGTGCATCCAAACACAACATCTACTCTGTCCATTGCACCGGATCTCCTCTCCATTGGGGAGACAGGACATCAACTTGCAGAACGGTTCAGGTAACACACTCGGACACACACACCCAACAACCCCATTTCCCTATCCTTGATTACTTCAACTCTCTCTCCCACTACAACAAGGACATGCAAGTTTTTGGCCTCCTCCATGGCCAATTTCTAGCCAGCAGTCGTCTGGAGAAAGAACTCATCATCTTCCACCAAGGGACACTCCACCACACCGTATCAAAGGCAATTTCGCCAATTTCCTCATCTCCCCTCCCACCACCTTATCCCAGATCTAACCCTCTAGTTCAGTACCGCCCTCTTGAACTGTCTAACCTGTCCATTTTCCTTCCCATGTATCTACTCCACCTTCCACTCTGACCTTTCGCTATCACCACTTACCTTCATCTAGCTATCGCTGTCCGAGCTACGTTCCTCCCAGGCCCAGCCCCTCCCATTTATCTCTCAGCCCACTTCCACCCAACCCCGTCGTTCTTGACGAAGACTTTATGCCTGAAACATCGAATCTCCGGCTCCTGGATGCCGCCTGACTGGCTGTGCTTTTCTAGCATCACACTTTTTGACTCTGATCTCCAGCATCTGCTGTCTTCACTTTCTCCTCCTAAAGGATTTGTACAGGTTAGGGGAGCGAGCAAAGATGTGGCAGATGGAGTATAACGTGGGCAAGTGGGCAAGTGTGCACAGGAAGAATACAGGCATGGACTATTTTCTTAATAGCGAGCAGGTTCAGAAGTCAAAAGTGCAAAAGGCCGAGGGAGTTCCAGTCCAGGAGTCTCGAAAGGTAATCTTGCAGGTTGTCAATAGTTAGGAAAGCAAATACAATGATGGCATTTATTTCAAGAGGGCTTGAATATAAAAGCAGGGATGTACTTCTGAGGCTGTATAAGGCTTTGGTCAGGCCACATTTGGATTATTGTGCACAGTTTTGGGTCCCATATCTCAGGAAGGATGTACTGGCCCTGGAGCATTTTCCAAGGAGATTCACGAGAATGGTCACAGGAATGAAAAGCTTAACATATGAAGATCATCTGAGGGCTCTGGGTCTATATATGGCAGAGTTCAGAAGATGTTAGGAAGTCTACTCGAAACTTACAGGATACTGAATGGCCTGGACAGAGTGGATTTTGGGAAGGTATTACCAATGGTAGGTGAGACTAGGCCCCGAGCAGACAGAGTAAAGAGAAGACCTTTCAGAACAGAGATACGGACGAACCTCCTCAGCCATAAAGTGGTGAATCTTTAGAATTCACCGCCACAGAAGGCTGTCGAAGCCAGGTCATTGAGTATATTTAAGAGTGAGACAGATAGGTTCTTGATTGTAAAGGGGATCAAGGGTTACAGGTACAAAGCGGGAGAATGCGGTTGAGAAGCTTAACAGCCATCATTGAACGGCGGAGCAGGCTCAATGGGCCTAATGGCCAAATTTATTCTCCAATGTCTTCTGGTTGTATAGTTAATATTGGCTCTCCTCATTCCTTATTGGAGTTGTATCCCGAAATTTGATCTTCATATGATGTATGAAGAATAAAATTCCAATAATGATGGCTGGGAAATATCATATTCCCTCCCTGCAGTTTCAGCAGCCATATCCCCAATATCATAATTACACTGCAATAGAAATCCAGTGAAATTTACTTCATCATAGTTCATTGACATCGACAACATGAACAGCATGACCCTCACCTGCCCTCTCTGATCCTCGAATAACCATTTGAATTGTGTGTCACATCTGTTCACATATCCATGCCATTGGTCTGTTACCACTCATGTTGTATGCACATTTTCCTGTCAGATTATGGACTAGAAAGTTCTCTCCATATTGTACTGACATTATAATCACTGATCAGTAGTTACAGACTATATGTTTCGATTTATACACGGAGAAACTTTTTTAAGTTCTGACAATCCTTTGATGTTACTCGCATATCTAAGGCAGATTGATTAGATTAGATTAGATTAGATTAGATTAGATTACATTACAGTGTGGAAACAGGCCCTTCGGCCCAACAAGTCCACACCGACCCGCCGAAGTGCAAACCACCCATACCCCTACAGTTACCCCTTACCTAACACTACGGGCAATTTAGCATGGCCAATTCACCTGACCTGCACATCTTTGGACTGTGGGAGGAAACTGGAGTACCCGGAGGAAACCCACGCAGCCACGGGGAGAACGTGCAAACTCCACACAGTCAGTCGCCTGAGGCAGGAATTGAACCCGGGTCTCTGGCACTGTGAGGCAGCAGTGCTAACCACTGTGCCACCGTGCCGTCCCGAATGATGACGTACAATCAATCTAATATCTCAAATATTTCTTCCCTCTGTTCATCCCCCCCACACATATACCATGCCAAATGTGTAACTTTAACCTTTTTTTTTGAATTTTAATAATATCAATATTGAATTCAAAGGGGTTAACTGAAGCTATTTGATCAGTGACTGTGATTAATGTCAATCTCTGTGGATCCTAATTATCACAATGGAGAGTCTTCATTGTTGAAAGATAAACGAACTCTGTTCAATGTGCTATCCCATAGTATGAGTAGGAGCATCGCTGACAGCACTAAAAGGGATCAGCAGCTCGAAAGAGAGAGAGATGCAGAGGAGAGATCAGAATCTGAGAATATTAGACTGGAATGTTCCAACAATGGACAGGAGTTTATCCTGGGTTCTTTACTGGCTTTCCCTGCCTTGGATATCATTAGCATGGCGGATCCAGGATATCCTTTGGATTATTCAAGGTGGTTACTATGCCATCCTCGCTATAGTTGGTATTCCTGGTAAGTCATTATATTTAATAGGAGAAAGTGAGGACTGCAGATGCTGGAGATCAGAGCTGAAAAATGTGTTGCTGGAAAAGCGCAGCAGATCAGGCAGCATCCAAGGACCAGGAGAAACGACGTTTTCAGAATAAGTTCCTGAAGAAGGGCTTATGCCGGAAAAGTCGATTCTCCTTCTCCTTGGATGCTGCCTGACCTGCTGCGCTTTTCCAGCAACACATTTTTCAGCTTTCAAGTCATTATATTTGTCTACTAAACCGGGTTGACCTGAATTTCTGCTCGTTATATATAAATTTTGTAAAGTGCAAGTCAATGCCTTCAGTTCCAAACAAAAATTCCTTTCCTTATATATTATAACTATCAAACTACTATTTATAAATTACTCACTGATATGCGAGAAGGAGCCAGACTGTTCTCAAACTCCATAATCCATTTTGTCCTTCACAGATTTACATCTCAATGTCCTCCCAACTCACCAATCCTGTCCAATACCACCATCATGATATCCCAGTCTCGCCTTCAGAGTCAGTGCCACCTATGAATAAACCATTTGTGCCTTTGTTCAATCCGAATGCAATAGTTTCACGTTCCTTCTAACCACATGTCCGTCACTAAATAATTGCTCTTGAGAATGTTTAACTTGTTATCTGCACGTACGGGAAGACAGTTTATGGTGGTCAAGCCATTGACTGATAATCAAGAGCCACAGAATAATGGCCTGTTACTATCGCATGAAGGACATTACGGTGTTTAAAAGCAACCATTATCATTTGTTTTAAAAACCAATCTGCTTGCCTCAAGACCTTGAGGGAAGTCAATGTATCATGCTTCCTTTGTCAGGTTTCGGTGTGACTTATGTGATGAACACATGGGTATACTGTACCATTGAGAGAATTAAAAGCCAGCAATAACTATCTGACAGCACCAAGTGTTCTGAAAAATAGATATAATGTAACATTTGGTCGAACAACCTGATTAGCTCATTGTCTCGAAACAAAAACAAATTCAGCAAAACATTTTAAATTATACCCCAAAATAACCACCTCCAACCAAGTATGAATTTATGATATTGACAATCTTAAAAGCCAATGATACAATCCCCAATAGTTTGGCGGTACAAGAGCATGGACAATTGAACAGTTGAGAGGAGAACTGCCAAGCTACCAGCATGCAAAGACTGCCTGAAAAATAGCTCTCCTATTGGTACCTTTATAGATTAGTAACTGGTGAAACAGAGTCCCCAAGAAGAAAAGAAGACAGGAATATGAAGAAGAACTGAAAGCTTCCTGATTTTGAGGTGAGAAGTTTTGTTTTGTAAATCTTAATGAGGAGTCTTATCGGACTAGTATTGTGGAGGGGGAAGGCAAAAGACAGGTTAGAGGAAGAAGTTGTAATTAGTCATTCGTTTATTATTCTCTGTTATACTTTAAGAAATAAAGTTGTTAATTTTTACTTTAAATAGGTTTGTACTCGAGAATTATGACAGATTACTGCGTGGGATAAATCTTTTTCTCTATTGCTGGTTTTAATTAAGCAGGAAGATGTATCCTGTCTTGTAACACTACAAACCCACAGCTATGCTTTTTATTGTTTACGGTACTGTGGAACAGCTGAACCAGCCACTCAGTTCAAGATCTGCATACATGCTGTGAGAGAAGAACAGAAGTAAAGATCGCTCCCTTTCTCTGCCTGTTTTCTGTATTGCTACATCTCATTTCCATTCAGGTAGGTGATCATCCCCTATTTGAAGTGCATTAAATCTCATTGAAATTCTCCCTGAGAGTGATGCACAGCTCCATAGGCACCTCTGGTGCTCGCTTTATTGATGCCGACGTACAGTTATAAGGGACTTATAAATTCCATGTCAGTTGTAGTTCATAGAGAAGGAATGGCTTTTTGTGGCACAGGAAAGAAATGGCAATGTCTAAGTGAGAGAAAAGATGCTTTGTGATCATCCAGGAGAGTGCTGTTGAGGCAGTATTTGGTGTACTGTGGATAGACTTTCTCCCAAGTTTCACCAGACTAATCCCTGGATGATGGCACCATGAGCAGTAAGTGAAGCTCAGTGAGAGAATAAGAGGTGATTGCATTGAACCTTAAGGGGGGTGGACGATCACTCATGATGTTCTAAACAGACACTGATGCGGTGATAAGTTCCATGGCTTTTTTTCACTTAGATTACATGATTCTCGATAGTTTAAGAGCCACTGAGAACTTTTCACCTAACCACCCCCACTCCCTATTTCGACTGAGCAAGAGAGGAGAAAGAGAGGCGAGAGAGAGAGGGGGAGAGAGAGAGAGGTTCAAGCTTTTGAATAAACTCTCCCAACATTAATACAGTTCAATTGGTGCGTGATCCTGCAATGAACGTCATGTTATCCATAATCCCGACAGCAACAACAATACCTTCATTATAAAAGTGTTAACTCTTTCCAGCAGTGTAGAGAGAAAGAAAGTCTTTTTACGCTACAGGAAAGAAACAGAGATGTCTAAGAGGAAAAAGAGTTATTTTGATCATTGCTGAGAGTGTTGTTGAGGCAGCATTTGGGATATTGTGGACAGACTTTCTCTCCTTTTTCAGGAACGATCGCCTTGCCACAGAGAGAGTGCAATGGGGTTTCATCAGACTAATCCCTGGGATGGTGGTGTCATGAGGAGAGAATGATGATTAATGATGAAAATGAGAGGCGATTGCATTGAAACTTGGGGGGGAGGGACAGTCACTCATGATGTTCTAAACAGACACTGATACGGTGAAAAATTCCATGGCTTCTTTTTTCTCGGGTTACATGACTGCCAATAGTTTAAGAGCATCTAAGAATATTCCCCTCATTCCACACCCAATCCCCATTTCGTATGAGAGAGACAGCGGACCAGACTTTGAATAAATCCTACCCACATTAATACAGTGCATTCGGTGTGTGGTCCTACACTGAAAGTCTCGTTATCTGCAATCCCTACAGCAGCCACAATACGTTCATGCTAAAACAGTTACCTTTTCCCACCAGATTCTGACCCCATGGAAAACATGGATGTGTCTTCTCCGAGATGGAAATTGCCTCCTTGAGACTTGGCGCAAATCACTTGGCTTCCCTCCTCACTGCCAGCAAACCTTGTTAAAGTAGCTCGCGATCTACAAACAATGGAACCATGATTAGCATCATGGAACCCTCTATCAGTTTTTAATCTCTGCTCTGGCAGTGTTATTCACGGGTCTCTATCTTGACCTACTCAGTTTCAGCGGAGAATCACAATGCATTGCATCTTTGCCTTTGTTATTTAAATATTAAGAGCATGGATGTCACTGTCCACTGTTCTGGTTACAAATTACACTTCCTTCCACTGTTTCCATCCCATTCCCTGGCCAATATCAGCGGCTGAAGAACACAAGTCACAACTGTGGGACATCCCTTTGACCATGAGCTGTATCTTGACACCATTCCCTGACCATTTCTAACTTGAAATACTCACTACTCCAGAATATATCACTGGTTTATTGCATCTGCTGTTTGAATCTTGAGCTATGAAATGCAGTCTTAATAAAGCCAATAATGTGCTGCTGATG
Source organism: Chiloscyllium plagiosum (assembly GCF_037043375.1). Classification (NCBI taxonomy): domain Eukaryota; kingdom Metazoa; phylum Chordata; class Chondrichthyes; order Orectolobiformes; family Hemiscylliidae; genus Chiloscyllium; species Chiloscyllium plagiosum. The sequence continues at coordinate 62,257,911 of NW_028270183.1, read as the reverse complement.
CTCCTGGCTTCAATCCTGCCGAAGCAAATCTGATTCGAACTCACACCAAACCCCCATCCATCTGTCATTCATGTGTATACCGATGTATATTGCTGTTGTGTCTGGCAATGACTTTAGTTAAACATTCTCAAACACTTTACCTCATCTGTCCATGAAAATTCTCTCGTTCTCTCTGTTGATTAACAAAAAGTCTGCCTGTTGTTCGTATTTAAAATTGTTTCCTCCATGTGCGTTCCTTCTCAAACAATGAGTTTCACGTTCAACCACACACACACCCACACACGCAGAGAGAGCAAACCTTCCCGTTGTAGGCAGTAATCTGATGCGAGTATAGTTAGCATATGATAGTAAAGTTTGCAATACTCTCCATGCTGAGCAGATGCTGCAGTTTACTGATCAACACACTAACATGGTCTGCACACCTCTCCATGCTGGGCAGATAGTGCAGTTTACTGAACAACACACTAACATGGTCTGCACAGCTCTCCATGCTGGGCAGATAGTGCAGTTTACTGAACAACACACTAGCATGGTCTGCACAGCTCTCCATGCTGGGCTGTCATCTTGTCCCAGTTTATGTTGTTTGTGGTGTTCTGTGGAGCAGATTTAGAATTTGATGTAACAAACCATTCCAGCTGATCTGACAATGTTCTCATTCTTGTAATTTTACTCACTAAGATCTCACTTCTCCAGTTAGTCCCACTGCCCTGTCTTTTTCCCCATATTTCCACATCTTTTCAGTTAATTAACTGTCTGTTTCTGTCTTTACTGTGAATCTCTCTGCCCCTCTGTATCTTTCCCTGGCCTTGGGTTTTGGCTCCCTAGTGTATCGAGTGCTGGAATTGTGTAGCTCAGAAATAATGAGATGGGATGTGTCAAGCTGTTGTTCCCTTCCCGGTATGTCCCATGTGATAATCTATGAACAGGCTTGTTTCAGAAGTCATGAGACACATCCTTGTAACTTGGTCTGTACCTGTGTTTTCCCCTCTCAGGTCATCTTGCTATCAGTAACACGAGGAAGCCACTTGAGTAAACGACCAGGAATCTAAATTGTGTGACAATGCTGTCACTTCTTTTTTTAAAAAAATGTTATTTTCTCCTTTTTTTAGAAAGCGATCTTAAAGGCAAAACTGCCTACTGAAAACGGCTCAAGTAAACAACTTATGAGGCTTTTAGGGTTTTTAATAAATAGTAGTAACAATGGCCAGCTCACACAGACAGGCTTTCCAGCTATTTCGTGTAGATGCAACAGTTACCAGGTGCTTGGGGTCCCAGAAGGGCTTGAAGTTTTAGCAAATTATCCCTCGATGCTATTCACTCTGAAACCTCACTTGAAGCTGTTTCCTCCTGAATTGGAGGACTGTATGCTAGAATGTAAGTCTGAATGATCCTTTTTGCCAAGGTGGGGTTCAGATTAGATTGGATTACATACAATGTGGAAACAGGCCCTTCAGCCCGACAAGTCCACACCGACCCACTGAATAGCAACCAACTAGACCCATTCCCCTACATTTACCCCTTCATCTAACACTACGGGCAATTTAGCATGGCCAATTCACCTAACCTGCACAATTTTGGACTGTGGGAGGACCCAAAAGAAACCCATGCGGACACGAGGGCATGTGCAAACTCCACACAGTCAGTCGTCTGAGGTGGGAATTGAACCCGGGTCTCTGGCATGTGAGGCAGCAGAGCTAACCACTGTGCCACCATGCCACCCCACGGTGCTACCTTGTGTTTAGGTGATGTTAATAAATTGGAACAGTTCATTTGTAGAAGGTAATGTATCCATCATTCAGTTAAGGTTTCCAATAGTTAAGTTATTCTAAATTCCTCTTCATTTCCTATGGATTTTTCATTCGAGTGTTTAAATATATTGTGTTTTGCTTAATGGTGAGTGGTTTGACTCGTAGAATCACATCTGTAACACCCACTTCCCATTTGCCTTTAAAATAAGAAAGGTTTGGCATCCAAGCTACCTTTTTAAAATAGTTTGAGGCAGTCTGGTTGGTCTATATTAAACTGAAGGCCCTTGTCTGGTTCTAAATCGATAACACCAAATTGGATTTAGAATTACAATCCCTACAGTGCGCAAACAGGCCATTCGACCCAACAAGGCCACACCGACCCTCCGAGGAGTAACCTACCCAGACCCATTTCTCTACCCTATTATTACACATTTACCCCAAGGCACCTAACACACACATCCCTGAAAACTACGAACAATTTAGATTGGCCAATACACCTGACATGCACATCTTTGGGTTATAGGAGGAAACCAGAGAATCCAGAATACACTCCTGCGGACACTGGAGAGTATGCACCAGTAGGCTATTGGTTCAAAGGTCGCATCTGGTATGTGTTAGTGTCTTTGGTTCCAGATGTTGAGTTCGGTTGGTTTAAGCAGTGTTTTGTGTATAAAAAATCTTTCAGTCACTAAGAGTTCTCTGGGTGTGGAAAAAGTGAAGTTGAGGGTTTTACAGAAGGTAATGAAGGCAAAGCTGTAGCAATTGACAGACAAGCTGGAGTTAGGGTTGTGTTTGTGAGAAAACGAGAGATAATTATAGCTATAGCTCGGCAATTACATTTGGTGGAACCGCCATCAGACTCTTTGGAAATGCCTAGAACTCAATTTCAAATAAGGTACTTTGAACATGAGGAATAATTGAAACAGTTTGAATTATGATGAAAAATACAAATAAAAGAAAAGGAAATGAAGAAGAAAGAGGGAAAATGAGAGAAGAAAAGCAGAGAGTTCCAACTTCAAAAGTTAGCAATTAGAGAGGAAAGTTGACATAGAAGGCGGAGATCAAGGTAGATGGTCAGCGGGATGAGGAGGTTAGTGAGGTTGAGTAACCCTATAGTAGCCAATGGCCTGCTGTTTAAATACACCCAGCCATTATCTAAATTTGACGAGAAGGATGGGAAAGCCTTTTGAATTTCATTTGAGAAAGTGGCTAAACCAATGCAGTGGCCAGTAGCCATGTGGATTTCGTTGATCCAAACAAAGCTGATAGGTATTTGAATCCTCGGAGGAGGTATCTGGCCAGTATGGAGTGGTGAAGAAAGCCGTCTGAAGTGCATATGAGCTTGGGCCAGATGCCGACAGACAGCATTTCAGAAATCTAAAAGAAGGGTCCCTGGTTAAATGCACGTTGAGTTTGAAAGGATAAAACAAAGTAATTTTGAAAAGTGGGTAAGAGCATTAAAACAGAGCAAACCTATGATACTCTTAGAGAGTTTCTTATTTTGGAGAAGTTCAACAATTCACTTCCTGCAGTCGTGAGAACTCGTGTGGAAGAGCAGAGAGAAACAATGGCAAGATTAGAAACTGTAATGGCTGATGATGATGATTGAGTTCAGAAATCAAAGTTTGGTTTCTGTGAGGGATTGAGAAGAATGTGCGAGATCTTCTTAAAATCTGTGAGAGTAAGGTTTACTGGCATAGGCCAGGAGTAGCAGGTAAAGAGGTTACAGCATTAAGAGGTACAGAAATAGGTAACTCTTTTATGCTGAAACATGAGGAGCTATTTCATTCAGAGGGAGTATTGGAGAGATGAGAAGTGCTCCATTATGTAACGTGTGGTTGGAGTGTCCAGTGGAAACATCAACAGATTTATTCCACAATGGGGAAGGAGGCCTTGAGCTTGGTGTTGGCGTTACAATATTTCAGCATTTAAATTGAGAACAGCATACATGCGAAAAATCTTTATCACTGATCGTGACCCGGTAAAGTCTTTTTGGAGAAGTTTAGGGAGAAGAATACCAGCCTGATTCAACTGAGCTTATTATTGCTGCCATTCAGTCTGAAATTATATAGGTGACAGGGCGAGGAAACCGAAATTTTGACACGTTGTGGAGACTTGGATGAAGAGAGACAAAGGCATTCTGTGGCAGGAGTAAGATGACTGAAACTAGTTGTGAACATTTGTACGCTCAGAGTCAATGTAAAGTATATGCATTTCAGTCTACTAATAGAAGAAGATTAGGAGGTCAAAAAGAATCCACGTTGTATATTGATGGATTATTTTCTTAAAAATTGAGTTGGAAGATGCTATCAATGTAAAAAAGTTATCTTCTCTTGGGTTTATTTTTGAATAGAGGTTTTAAAGGCAGAGGTGCAGAACTGCTGTCTGAAAACAGTTTAAGTAAATAACTGAGAAAGCCTTTAGGTTTTATTAAAACGGTTGTAACAATGGAAGGGCAGTGGCCAGCTCTCCCAGACCAGGGTTTCTCATTTTGTTTTTAGCTGAAGCATTCAGAAGTTGCTGGGGATCACAAAACGGTTGGAAGTTTCAATATATGATCCCCAGCTGCTTAAACCATTCTGGGGGGATTTGGTCTGGTCTACAACACTTGTACAAAGGGGTTTCTGACTGACACCTGTAATTGAAAATTTAGTGGAGGGGCTGGGGATGGGTTGCTGGCGATTATGCTGTGAGCTGCCTCAGACATTCAAGGAGACTTGAGGATTTGGTGACCCAACTCTGGATGGAGCATGGAGACTGTAGTTACAACATCTGGGTCTGTAAAATGATCAACAAACGGAGCAGAGGCTGCAGAGACGGGAAGCTCTGAAACCACGCAGTAAATGTGTATGGTGAAACGGATCTGCTGTATCCACATCGGGTTTTCCATGAACAGCTTCCCAAGCTTCACTTAACCAGGAGCAGAGTGTGAGGGGACACTGACTGAACAAGGAGCTGATCACAGAGCGGTGTCACCTCCTTCAACATGACCCGCAGCTTCACACCCGGGGGAGGATGGCGCTGCCAGTGGCTGTTAGGGTCACTGGTTCATTCAACTTCTATGAACCAGACCTTTCCAGGCAGGACGAGGTGACATATCCATCATTTCCCAGTATCTCATCATCAATGTCACCATTCTGTGATGGAGGATATATATGGTGGATGAGGTAAATAGATTGTTTCTGCCTCAGCAGGGAGCTGCCGGGTGTATCCAGTATAGTGGGATTCCCGTTGGTGTACATGGCATCTGCAGAGTACCCATGTCAATGGGGAGAGGTAGAGGAACTGAAGGAGCTCTCTCTCTATTAATGTTACACTATACCCATGCACAGTACATCATGTTGGTGAATACCCACTGTGCTGGCAGCAGTCACGGCCTCTTCATTCAGAAGCAGTCAGCCATTCCCATCGTCATCGGGTCTCCACGTAGAAAGAAATGAATATAACTCGGAATGAAGGCCGTCCCCTGGATGCACGTTTCAAAACACCATCCCCACCATCAATCAACCACATCAAAGTATTCCATGTGTATGAAGAGCAATAGGGTCACTTGGAGTGTCTGGGAGCTGACGATCAGGGATGGAGCAAAACCTGCCATGTCTGAACGGATTTAAGTGAACCCCCCAATACACAGTATTTTTACGTCTTGTAATTCCTCTCCATTTCAGTAACATATTGCCTTCCATTATTCCTGTAAATTGAATGACAGGTTAAATCATGTTAAAGTCCAACTGCCAAACTATTAGCTATTGTCTTTACCTCTCTGAATCTATTTGCAGACTCTCCACCCTCTATTGATAATTTAATCTCTTGCTTATCACAGCGACACATCAATTATTTGAAGAGGTGACAAGTAGGTTAGAGCAGGGAAACCCAGTGGGTGTGGTCTATTTAGACTTCCAAAAGGTCTTTGATAAGGTGCCACACGGGAGGCTGCTGAGTAAGGTGAGGGCCTATGGTGTTCGAGGTGAGCGACTGGCATGGATTGAGGATTGGCTGTCTGACAGAAGGCAGAGAGTTGGGATAAAAGGTTCTTTTTCGGAATGGCACCAAGTGACAAGCGATGTCTTGCAGGGTTCAGTGTTGGGGCCGCAGATGTTCACGTTATATATTAATGATCTGGATGAAGGGACTGGGGTATTCGAGCGAAGTTTGCCAATGGTACGAAGTTAGGTGGACAGGCAGGTAGTACTGAGGAAGTGGGGAGGATGCAGAAGGATCTAAGAAGGGCTTATGTCCAAAACGTCGATTCTCCTGTACCCTGGATGCTGCCTGACTTGCTGCGCTGTTCCAGCAACACATTTTCAGCTCTGATCTCCAGCATCTGCAGACCTCACTTTCTCCCTGCAGAAGGATCTACACAGTTTGGGAGAATGGTCCACGAAATGGCTGATGGAATTCAATGTGAGCAAATGCGAAGTCTTGCACTTTGGAAAAAAGAATACAAGCATGGACTACTTTCTAAACGGTGAGAAAATTAATAAAGCCGTAGTACAAAGGGATCTGGGCGTGCTAAGCGAGGATTCTCTCAAGGTAACCATGCAGGTTAAGTCCGTGATTAAGAAAGCAAACACAATGTTGTCAATTATCTCAAAAAGGTTGCAATATAAAAGCAGCGATGTGCTGTTGAGACTTTATAAAGCCCTGGTTAGGCCCCATTTGGAGTTCTGTGTCCAGTTTTTGGCCCCACACCTCAGGAAGGACATACTGGCACTGGAGCATGTCCAGCGGTGATTCACACGGATGATCCCTGGAATGGTAGGTCTAACATACGAGGAACGGTTGAGGATCCTGGGATTGTATTCATTAGAGTTTAGAATGTTAAGGGGAGATCTAATAGAAACTTACAAGATAATACATGGCTTGGAACGGGTGGACGCTATGACTTTGGTTCCGTTAGGCGAGGAGACTACGACCCGTGGGCTCAGCCTGATAAATAGAGGCAGTCAATTCACAACAGAAATGCGGAGACATTTCTTCAGCTAGACAGTGGTGGGCCTGTGGAATTCATTGCCGCAGAGTGCAGTGGAGGTTGGGACGCTAAATGTCTTCAAGACAGAAATTGACAAATTCTTGATGTCACAAGGAATTAAGGGCTACGGGGAGAATGCGGGTACGTGGAGTTGAAAGGCCCAACAGCCATGATTAAATGGCGGAGTGGACTCGATGGGCAGAATGGCCGGACTTCCACTCCTATGTCTTATGGTCTTATGCTCTTATGGACATCACCAAACTCGGCATCTGTATACCTGTTCCATCCTCCTGACAATTAATATAGAATGGAAATAATTGAGACCCAGCGCTGGTCACTGTGTGACCCTACTGGTAACGTTCTCGCTAACTGATTTATCCTGAGCGCCTGCTTCCTGTATGATACCCAGTCCTCCCCCATTCCTGTCCAACACAGTCGAAGAGTTGAATAAGAACAAGGAGCATCTGTGAGGTATCCAACTCCTCGATGAGGCAGATGTGAACGCGGCCTCGGTTCCACTTTCCTGCCATCTCTCCATCCTAAAACTCTAGTCTCTTGTTGTAGATTGCGCCACATGAAAAAAAAAAATCCACTTCACATCTACACTTTCAATTACTTGTAGCATTTTACAGAACTCAATGAGATCTCCTTTCATTCTTGTAAACTCGAAAGTATAGGCCTAAACTGCTCAATTACTCTTCATAAGACAAACACTTCAAATATGGAATCAATCTAATGAAGCTCTTCTGAATTGCCTCCAATGGAAATACCTCATTCCACAGGACACCCAAACTGTCCTCCAGTTGCATCCTCACAAATGCCTTGCATAGCTACACCAACACTCCCTACCTTTCCACTCTATCCTTTTATAAATAAACACTGAAATTATGCTTGCATTTCTCATTACTTGCAGTACCCGCATGCAGGTTTTCTGTGATATGCAAGCAGACACCCAGATCCCTCTGCACCTAAGCACTTTGAACTTTCTCTCCATTTAGATAATAATTTGTCTTTCTATTCAACTGGCTAACTTGAATAGCCCCATATTTATTCACTTTAATTTCTCTTGCTAAATGTTGGCCCGTTCACCCAACCTATCCATATAGTTTTAAAATCTCTTGCATCATCATTCCGAAGTAATTTCCCACCGGTGTTAGTGACATCTGAAAATGTGGCATTGTATTTTCTCTCCAGTCAACCAAGTATAGTATTAACATCGATCGCAAATGGTTGAGGCATGAGTACTGAAATCAATGGCACAAACTGCATTTGTTAAAAAGAAAATGACACATTTATTCCATCTGACTACATTTTGTTGGATAACCAATCCTCCATCCAAGCTAATAAATTACTCCTAAACCCATGTTGTCTGATCTTACCATTTACTCTTTGGAGAAGCGACATATCCGATACCTTCAGGAAGACCAGATATGTTCCATCTCCAGGATTCCCACGATCCATATTGTTTGTGACATCTTCAAATAACTCAAGCAAACAACTCAAACACGATTTAGCCTTCGTAAAACCATGTTGACTCTGACGAATTGTGGTTTGAGTTTGCAAATGTCCTGAACAATGGACTCTAAAATTTTGCCTTAAATTACAATAGTTTATTGTTACATATTAGTCCCTGATGTATAACATTATTACAAGTTCTTCCCTTTCGAAAACCTTCACGTTTTCTTTGAATTCCTGTTTAATGGGCACAAGACTTTAAGAGATCTGCTCCAATTGCTGAGTAACAGCCATGTGTGGCTGAATGGACTCATCATCCTGCTGGTGTACAATATCGATGGGCTGACGTCTTTCTGGTGTCGCCATGTTGCCTTCTCCAAGACCAGAATGACCGCCTCCTGTTGATGCTTTAGAGGATTGGGAGATTATGGAATCTTCCTGTTGCTGGGTAACATTTTGAGGGGCTGATGGATCTTCTCATACTTCTCCATAACAGGTGGATATACTGAACGGTCTCCTCATGTATCCTAGAGATGGGACCGAGGGACTGATTGGTCTTCGCTTGTTCCCATACAACAGACACGTGTCTAAATTACCTCTCCCTTTCTCATGAAAGAAGTCTCAGATAGTTTTTATCCTTATCCAATTCCCTTGCAATAGGCTCGGCGGGTCTGAATGGTCTCCTGTTATCCCAGTGTAACAATCTCCAGTCACTGTGTTACCTCTTCCAGTTCCTATGTTACAGACTTGAGGAGGCTGAATGGACTGATCCTGTTGCTGTTTAACAGGATATTGGTGCAGAATGGCCTACTCTGGGACCAGTGTTGTAGGCTCGAGTGGCTGATTGGCCTCCTTCTGTAAATATATGTCAGGCTCCAGGGGCTGAATAGCTTTGTCCAGTTTTGGTGTAACAGGGTCGAAGGTCTGAATATCCTCCCGTTGTTCCTCTGTAACAGGCTGGAGAACGGAATAGATTCCTCCACTATCAGTGTAATTCACTTCACTTCTTAACTCCTTCTGTCATCTATGTTCAAATAAGTTCATCTTTGATTTTTGTAAACTCCAATGGCTACTGGGTCAACCTGATCATCCTTTCATTATAAGCTAGCACCTTCATTGCAGGAATCAGTTGAGGGAACCATCTCTGAGATGCTTCCAATATAACAACATCCTATCTTCATAGAAGAGGCTATCTCTGTACACACTACTCCAGATGTGATCTCACTTTACAGCAGCAGCAGCACATTATCAGCCTGCTGTAAGGTTCCCACCCAGCTTAGAGCTGTCTCCGCTCTCTGGGGGAATACAGAGCATTGTTGGAAGATCATTATCCTTCTCTACTCCATCAGCAAAACGGGAGACCTGGAGAAATTAAAGTTTGAGAAGATCATAAATGATGTGGCGAGATGATCTCTGCCATTAATCTCACCAAAGCCCACGTCGCTCAGATTCCACAGAATCTATAAAGGTGGAGCACAAAAACAGCAAGGAGGAGCAAACATTGATGGGAGTTATATATCAAAGTGAAAGCTGCAATACAAATGCTGGACATGTTATAAAACAGGAAATGACATATACACATTTGTGAGTACTGCAGTAATAATGTACCGCTTAAATTATATCTAAACTGTGTTAACCCAATTGAATGCTCATGCTGGGAAAAATGGATTTCATGACCAGGTGTGAGATGGTTTACATGAACATGATGTCAAGCACTGAGCTCGAGATCAGGTTATTTAGGAATTGGTATTGAGTGATCAGAAGAGCTAATTGACAATTTTGCTGGAAAGGACCTTTTGGGAACAGTGTCCACAATGTATTGGTTTTCTTTTATGCTGTTTGAGTACACGACAGTTTTTGTTTTATTTGAAGTAACCGTTATAAATCTGAGTCATGCAAGTCCTGAAGGTGTGAGGAGAAAGTGGGGACTACAAATGCTGGAGATCAGAGACGAAGAGTATGGTGCTGGAAAATCACAGTAAGGCAGCATAGTAGGAGCAGATAAATCGATGTTTCGGGCATAAGCCCTTCATCAGGGATGAAGTTTATGGGCCAAGGGGGCTTAGAGATAATTATGAGAAGGGGGTGCGGCATGGGGGAGGTAGCTGGGATTGTGATAGGTAGATGAAGGTGAGGTCGAAAGTGATAGGTGACAAAGGGTGACAGAACGCCTCATCTACTGCATCCATTAAACCCAGTGTGGTCTTCTCTACATTGGCGAGGCAGGAGGTCAACTTGTGGATTATTTCAGAGAACATCTCTGGGACAGCCATATTGAACAACTCCATCGCCTTGTGGCTGAGGACTTTAACTCCCCTTCCCGCTCTGCCAAGGACATGAGGGTCCTGGGCCTGCTCCATCACCAAACCGGAGCCACCAGAAGCCTGGAGGAAGAAAACCTCACCTTCTGCCTTGGGACCCTCCAACCACAGGGGATCATAGTGGATTTCCCCATTTCCCCTATCCCACCTTATCCCACTCCAACCTTCTAAGTCAGTCCTTTTGAATGTTCCCATGTGTCCACCTTCCTTCCTATCAATCTGGTCCATCCTCCTCTCCGACTATCACTTTCAACCCCACCTTCATCTACATATTAGATGAAAGGAGGCAGCTTAGAAAAATGCCAAGTGTTGCAGTAAGCCAGTGGATTCAGAGAAATGTAGGACCAGCAAAGGATGACTAAGAAACTGAGAAGAAAATCACAAAGAGAAAAAGCGTGCAAATGAAAGAAAAACATAGAGACTGCTAAAAAGCGTCTACCAATGTCTGAAAAAAATAAAAACAAGGCCAAATGTGGAACAGTTGGTGCGCGTTCAGGATAATTTATTGCAGAGAACAGAAGAATCGCAGGGGAAAGAAACAGTTTCTTTCTGTTTATCTTCATGGAAGAATGTCCAGATAATTTTTCCAGAAATACCAAGTGACCCTGGAACTTGTGTAAGTAAAGCCTAAGGTCATTCTTATCAGTGTTGAGGTCATCTTTGAAAAGAAAGCTGGATTGAGTATTTATTAATCTGACAGACGAGATGCACATCATACAAGAATTTCAGAGGAAGCAGCAATTGACCTGTTTGATTGCATCGCGGATTTTCACTTTATTTTCTGTCATATTCCCGAAAGGCATTTAGCCAATCTGGGTAAGGCAAAGGTTATAAATATTATCCAACGTTTAAGAAAGGATGAATTTGGAGAATGGTGAACTACAGACCAGTTATCTTGTCATCCGCAGTCATGTATCTGTTGGACTCGATTACAAAGAACATGCTACTAGATATTTAGAAGGTAATAACATAACTGGGGAGTGGGAGAATGTACCGATGAAAGGAAAACCAGAAGTGGCAAACATATTTTTGGAATGGTTTGAAGATGGTTCTTGTGGACATAGGCAATGATGAACCATTGGATAACGTATAGTTGGATATTCATGAGGTTTTTGTAAAGAATACACACAGCAAGTTCATAAGAAAAGTTAAACCGAGAGATATTGGGAAGAACATATGCCACTGGGAAAGTAAAAATTAGATTTACATTCATGTGAATGTAATTGGAAGATAGAGGATGCCGTGCACCAGTTGCATTGAGCGTTGGTGAGACTAAAGTTAGAGTATTGTGTATCGTTCGGAGTCCCAATCTCAAAAAGAACATATTGACTACAGAGGAACTGCAAAAGGTATTATCTGGATTAATCCGTTAAATGGCAAGATTGTCTGCTGGGGAACCTCAGCCTGTAATCTCGAGTTTCAAAACATGAGAGTTGATTGTCGTACATTTAGAAACATCGAAAGGACTGAATAACAGAGGGACATGAAGAAGTACAAGTAGGCGAGATAAGGGAGAATCCCACGATATTCTACACGGACAAGTCGAACAGAATAATCAGCAAACAGTTAGTGTCCATTAGAAACCAAAGGGGCAATCTGTGTGTCAAGCTGGAGAACATTGATGGATTGTTACATGAGACCTTCACATCTATTTTACTTGGGAGAAGGAGGAGGCAGGTACAGAATTCAAGAAGATGGACTAGGAAGGTCTTGAACAGATTGATGTAAAATACGAGCAGGGATTTGAGGCTTTGTTCTGTCCAAATTTGGACCAATCTCCATGTCTGAATGAGTTGTATCACAGGCGGCTGTTGGGGTCAAAGGAGGAAAGACCCTGACTGAATATTTCAATTAGAATCTGACCATAGGGGAGGTGCCAGAGAACTGGAGAACTGCTAATACGATTCCACTTCACAGTAAGGGTGGGAGAGATAGACCAGGGAACTATATACGAGCGAGTATTAGATCACTGTTAAGGAAACTACTGGAGAAAATAGGGAAGGAGAAAATCGAACTCCAATCAGAGTCGCAAGGTTTGATCAGGGATAATCATCATGACGTTTTCAGGAGGAAGTCACATCTCATGGATTTGATTGAATTAGTTTGAGGAGGTCGATTATTAGTTTTGTAGGAAGGCCTTTGACAAATTTCCACCTGGGAAACTGAAAAGTAAAGTAAAATCTCACAATATGATGGATAACTTGACAAGTTACAACGAAAATTGTCTTAGTAGCAGGAGACAGAGGATGGTGGGAGAAGGCTGTTTGTGTGACTGGAGACTAGTGTTCCCTGGTGTACCACAGAGAGCAGTGTTGTGTCCCTTATTGTTTGTGTTATTTATAACAAAATATAGATCTGAATGTGGAGGGAGCTAGGTGGAGAGTAGGGAAGGTGTGATAAGTAAGTGTATGTTTAACATAAAGATTGACTAGGTGGTTCGCAGTGAGGAGGAAGGCCTTAAGTTACAGGAAGATGCAGATGGAATGGTCAGATGGGCACATCAATGGCAGATGGAATGTAACCCTGATAAATATGAGACGATGCACTTTGGGAGATGGAACCAGGCAGGGGAGGACTCAGCGAATGGTAGCACACTGGAAAGCTCAGATTGTGCTTCTCCACACATCCTTGAATGTGACTGGACAGGTTAATGCTTAAAAATGTGTTACTGGAAAAGCGCAGAAGGTCAGGCAGCATCAAAGGAACAGGAGAATCGATGATTCTGGCAGATTCCTGAAGAAGCCTTATGCCCAAAACGTTGATCCTGCTGCTCCTTTGATGCTGCCTGATCTGCTGCGCTTTTCCAGCAACACATTTTTTCAGCTCTGATCTCTAGCATCTGCATTCCTCACTTTCTCCTGGACAGGTTAATGGACTAGTTAAGAATTGGCCCTTGGGTGTAGCGTTTCCTAATCAGGGTGTAGACTATAAGAGCAATACAGGGCTTTGGTTCGGCCAAAATGGAGTACTGTATGTAGAACATAGAACATAGAACAATACAGCACAGAACAGGCCCTTCGGTCCACGATGTTGTGCCGAACATTTATCCTAGCTTAAGCACCCATCCATGTACCTATCCAATTGCCGCTTAAAGGTCACCAATGATTCTGACTCTACCACTCCCAAAGGCAGCACATACCATGCACCCACCACTCTCTGGGTAAAGAACTCACCCCTGACATCTCCCCTATACCTTCCACCCTTCACCTTAAATTTATGTCCCCTTGTAACGCTCTGTTGTACCCGGGGGAAAAAGTTTCTGACTGTCTACTCTATCTATTCCTCTGATCATCTTATAAACCTCTATCAAGTCACCCCTCATCCTTCGCCGTTCCAATGAGAAAAGGCGTCGCACTCTCAATCTATACTCGTACGACTTATTCTCCATTCCAGGCAAGATCCTGGTAAATCTTCTCTGCACCCTCTCCAAAGCTTCCATATCTTTCCTAAAGTGAGGCGACTAGAACTGCCCACAGTACTCCAAATGTGGCCTAACCAAAGTCCTGTACAGTTGCAACATCACTTCACGACTCTTGAATTCAATCCCTCTGCTAATGAACGCTAATACACCATAGGCCTTCTTACAAACTCTATCCACCTGAGTGGCAACTTTCAAAGAGTTATGAACATAGACCCCAAGATCCCTCTGTTCCTCCACCTCACTAAGAACCCTACCGTTAACCCTGTATTCCGCACTCTTATTTGTCTTTCCAAAATGGACGACCTCACACTTGGCAGGGTTGAACTCCATCTGCCACTCCTCAGCCCAGCTCTGCATCAAATCTAAGTCCCTTTGCAGCCAACAACAGCCCTCCTCACTATCCACAACTCCACCAATCTTCGTATCATCTGCAAATTTACTGACCCACCCTTCGACTCCCTCATACAAGTCGTTAATAAAAATTACAAACAGCAGATGACCCAAAATTGATCCCTGCGGAACTCCACTTGCAACTGGGCTCCAGGCTGAATATTTACCATCTACCACCACTCTCGGACTTCGACCGGTTAGCCAGTTGTCTATCCAACTGGCCAAATTTCCCTCTATCCCATGCCTCCTAACGTGTAGCTCCTGGAACCACATTCCAGGAAGGATGTAATACTGGAGAGAGTACAGAGGTGATTCACCAGGATGCTCCCTGGGATGGAGCATATCAGCTATGGAGAGAGGCTGGATAAGCTCGGGTTGTTTAGTTTGGAGCAGAGAAAGCTGAGGGGTCAGTGATTCAGAAGGATAAGATTATAAGCGACATGGACAGGTTGGATAGACAGCAGCTGTTCCTTTTAGTGAGAGGGTCAAGAACAAAGGAGAACACTTTTAAAGTGAAGGGTTTGAGGTTCAGAGATGATTTAACATTTTTTCACCTCGAGGTGTGGGGATCTGGGATTACTTCCTGAGAGGGGAATGTCACCTCACAATCGTTAAAAAGTACTTGGACGAACAATTGCAAGTGAGAACATTCCAGGCTAGAGGCCTGCTGTAGGAAAGTGGGACTATTATAGATCGTGCTGTATTTCTGTTGGCACAGAGTCTATGCTCCTGTGAGTGTATGGTGTGGAAGGTCAATTATTGAGCAGTTTAAGACAGGAATTGATGGATTTCTGAAGAGTTATATTCATAAGGGTTATAAGAGTGAACTGTATTAGCTTGTTAAATTATGTCAATGTAAGAACTATGAGAAAACAAGTGCAGTTTCCTTACAGTTTGAAACCAGAGAATGGAAAATGGGGAACAGGGAAATGGCAGAACTATGAAGCCACTACTTCAGTTCTGTCTTCATAAAACTTTCTAACAATACAAGGAAAACCCAGTCTGGTGTGGGAAAATGGTAGAGTACATGGAACAATAAACATAGTAAGTAAATGGTTTAGCAGAAATTATTGTGGCTGAAAGTAATGGTCATAGACAACACTAACATAGATTTATGAAATGGGAATTATGTTTGAGAAACAAACTGGGAGACAAATGAAAGAGAAGCAGTGGATGTAAAACATTTTGATTTTTAGAAAAATGTTGGTAAAGCTCCAAGCCGAATTTGCAAAATCAAATCTGAGTGGATTGGGGCTAATATATGGACATGTTTCTAGAATGGAACAGCTGGCAGGAAACAGTGAATAGAAATAAACAGACTCGGCAAGTAATAGCCTGACATTTTCTGAAAGGTATGGTTCTGTGAGTATGACTATGTCTCAGATTCCCCATCACCTACCCTGAATATCTCCTGTCTCATCAGCAGGACGGAAACAGCAGAAGTGGAGGTACAGTGGGATACAGTTGGAAGGAATTGCTCTTGGAGTCCTCAACAGTGACTCCGTATCCCATGAAGTCTCATGGCATTAGTTTGCACATGGGAAAGGAAACCTCCTGCTGATTACCATGTACCAGCCTCTCTCAACTGATGAATCAGTACTCCTCCATGCTGACCAACACTTGGAGGAAGCACTGAGGGTAGCACATACGCAAGATGTACTCTGGGTGGGAGATTTCAATGTTCACCACCAACAGTATCTCAGCTACAGCATTACTAATCGAGCTGGCCGGGTCCTAAAGGAGATAACTGGCGGCAGGTGGTGAAGGAACCAATAAGAGGAAAATACATACTTGACCACAGCCTTACTAATCTGCCAGTTGCAGAAGTATCTGTCCATGACAGTATCGGTAAGAGTGACCACCGCATAGTCATTGTGGAGACAAAGTCACACCTGCACATTGAGAATCATCTCCACCATTTTGGGTGGTACTATCACGGTGCTTAATAGGGCAGACTTCGAACAGATCTAGCAACTCAAATCTGGATGTCCATAAGGTGTTGTGGGTCATTAATAGCAGTGGAATTGTAGTCCCGCATAACCTCATGGCCTGGCATATACCCCTCGCAATAATTACCATCAATCCAGAGGATCAACATTGGTTCAGTGGAGTGTGCAGGATGGCAGGAGCAGCACCAGGCATACCTGACAATGAGGTGTCAGCCTGGTGAAACCACCAAAAAGGACGACTTGTGCGCCAAACAGCATAAGCAGTAAGTGATAGACAGAGCTAAGTGATCCCACAAGCAACGGTTCAGATCTAAGCTCTGCAGTCCTTCCACATCTAGTCGAGAAACGTTGGAGACAATTAAACAATTCACTGGAGGAAGTGATTCCACAAATAACTCCTTTCTCCATGATGGAAGAGCCCAGCACTTCAATGTATAACATAAGGCTGATGCATTCGCAACAATCTTCAGTCAGAAGTGCTGAGTGGATGATCCATTTCAGCCTCCTCTAGTGGTCCTCAGCAATTCAGTTACCAGTCATCAACCAATTTGATTCAGTCCACGCGATATCCAGAAATGGTTGGAGATACTGGATATTCCAAAGGGTCCATACTCTGACAACATTCTGGCAATAGTACTGAATACTTGTGCTCCAGAACTTGCCACTCCCCTAGCCAAACTGTTTCAACACAGTTACAACAATGGCTTTCCCCGATTATGTAGAAAATTACCCAAGTATCTCCTGTATATAAAAAGCAAAACAAATCCAATCCGGCCAATTACCACCCCATCAGTCTATTTTCGATCATCTTTAAAGTGATGGAAGATCTTAGTGCTATTCAGCAGCAACCTGCTCAGGAATAACCTGCTCAATGAAGACCAGTTTGGGCTCCACCAGGGCCACTCAGCTCCTGACCTCAGTACCGTTGTTCAAACATGGACAAAAGAGCTGAATTCCAGAGGTGGGGTGAGAGTGACAGTCCTTTAAAACGAGGCTGCCTTCGACCAAGTGTGGTATCAAGGGGCCTTAACAAAGCTGGAATCAATGTGAATCAGAGGCAAACTCCCCGCTGGTTAGAATCATACCTGACACGTAGGAAGGTGGTCATGGTTGATAAAGGTCAGTCAACTCAGCTCCAAGTCTGTAGGAGTCCCTCGAGCAGTGGCCGAAAACTTCTTCAGGGCTGCTTCATCAATGACCTTCCCTCCATTTTAAGGTCAGAAGTGGGGATGTTCGCCAATGATTGTACAATGTTCTGCAACATTTGTGGCTCCTCAGATACTGAAGCAGTCCATGTTCAAATGCGACAAGATCTGGATAGTATCCAGGCTGGCAAGTGGCAAGTAATATTCAGGCCAGACAAATGCCAGACCGTGACCATCACCAATAAAATACAATCTAACCTGCCCCTTGGTATTCAATGGTGTTACTATCAGTGAATCCCCCAGTATCAAAGTCCTGGTGGGTAATCATTGCTCAGAAACTCACTGGTCTCGCCACATAAACACAGTAACTAAAAGAGCAGGTCCGAAGCTGGGAATACTGTGGCGAGAAACTCACATCCTGATTTCCAAAAGTCTGTCCATCATCTACAATGCATAAGTCAGAAGTGTAATAGAAGACTCCCAATTTGCCTGGATGACTGCAGCCCCAACAACACTCAAGAACCTTTTTACCATCCAGGACAAAGCAGCCAGTTTCATTGTCCCTACACCCACAATGCTCCACCATCAACGCTCAGCAGCAGCTGTGTTTTACTATCTATATGCTGCAGTGAAATGATTCACCAAAGATCCTCAGAGACCATCTTCCCAACACACGACCAAGTCTATCTAGAAGGACAAGGGCTGCAGATGTATGGAAATACAATCATCTTTAGGTTCCCCTCCAAGCTATTCAGCATCCTGACTTGGAAATATATCACCGCTCCTTCACTGTCACTGGGTCAGATTCCCGGAATTCCCTCCCTAATGGCATTGGTGGTCAACCACAGCAGGTGGACTGCAGTGTTCAACAAGGCAGCTCACCACCACCTTCTCAAGAGCAACTAGGGACAGGCAATAAATGCTGGCCCAGCCAGTCACACCCAGATTCATGAAATAAATAAATAGAAATTAACAGAGGACGGTTGCTGAGGTGTCACAGGGATCGGTGCTTGGGGCCCAGCTGTTCACAATGCCCATTAAACATTTGGTTACTGGAATCAGATACAATATATCCCAGCCTGCTGACAGCACTAACGGATGTGGGATTGTGAGTGGGTGAGGAGGATGTAAAAAAGCACCGAGAAGACTAAGACAAGTGGAGTGAATGGGTAAATACGCGGCAGATGGAGAACAATGTGGACAGAGGTGACGGTGTGCCCTTTGGTGGAAACAATAAATTGGCAGGCGACCATTTGAAAAGGATTGGTTGAAACATGTTGATTTACAAAGGGACATATGCTCCTTTTTGTTGTTTCCTTCTGCATAAACCTCTGAGGCTCCTGCAGCGCAGTGAGTCCTGCAACCAGAAGTCAGTACTGGGCATGGCATTGGCACGCTGCCCAGTGTATATACAACCAGCAAGTGGGGAGCTATAACATTGAAAAGGATCTGGATCTCCTTGTACACCAGTCACTGAAAGCAATATTGCAGGAAAGAAAGCAGGAAAGAAGATAAATGGTGTGCTGACCTTCATTTCAGGGGGATGTGAGTCCAGGAGAAAGGGTGTCTTACTGTAGCTGTACAGGGCCTTAGTGAGAAATCATCTCAAACATTGTGCAGTATTGTGGACAGTTCTCATCTCCATATCTAATAAAGGACAAACCTGACATTGACAGAGAGCAGTGAAGGATGACCAGACTGATATCTGGGACGGCGAGCTTGTTGTGGGAGCAGAGTTTGTGGTGACTGAGCCAGTATTCCATGGGGTTTGGGAAAATGAGTGGAGAAATCAGTGAAATATACAAAACTCTGACAGGGTGAGACAGATTGGAAGCAGGAATGATAATTCCCCTGGCTGGTACAGGCAGGTCACTCTGCATTGAGATGAGAATAAATGCATGTACTCACTGACTGGGGAACCTGGGGAATTCACTCGCACCTGGAAACCGAGACACTGATTATAAATAAGGATTTAGAGACAGTTAAGGGATGGTGGGAGAGCAGGAGTACGGTGTGGAAATGAAGGGCCAACCATCATTTCATTGAATGGGTTGCAAACTCGATGGACCAAACGTACTATTGCACCGCCTATTTTATAGCTTCCCAAGGTTACTCACATTAACGGATATGTATATTGTGTGTGGTAAGTGCATTGCGGAGATTTTTTTTCATGAACTAGAATGGGAAGGCTCAAAGTGTTGCATGATCTACTCCTTTCCCGATGTTTCTGTGCAGTCTGTGGGAAAGCTCGGTAAATGTTGTCACAAGCTCTCAGATGTTAGGAATGAGGTTTCTGCAGGATCGACAGGACTGTGTTGCCATTCCCTTTTCCGACACTGATGCTGAGTCCGGGTGTTCTGTCCGGTTTCATCCTTTCAGACCTCGGAGTAGTTTGAAACAAATGAGTGCCTTGATTGACCGTTTCAGAGACCATTGAAATGTTTATCACATGTCAGGGTCTTTGGAGTCAGTTTTAGGCCAGCCCAGGAAATCACGGGAGATTCACTTCCTAAAAGTATATTGGAGAAGGAAATTCTGTATCCATATTGGCTTCAAGGTCACTGTTACTGACACCAGATTTTAGATCTCGATATTTTATTAATTGCTTTTAACTTCCACCCGCTGCCAGAGTTTTAGCCTGGTCTGGATTAGTAATCCAGTGACATTTCCACAGCACCATCTCCACATGGAGATCTATCGGAAACCACACTGAACTGGTTACTTCTGTGCTGCTTGACACTCAGTCCCACCAATTTGGCTGTTATGATGGGACTGAGGGGGTAGCAATTGGTCAGTTTGTAATATTTCCCGTCTTAGTGGACAGGACACAGCTGAATAATTTTCCACATTGCCAGGGAGATGTCAGAGATGGAGCTGGAATGAAACAGCTTCCCCAGGGACACGGCTTGTTATACAGCACAAATCTTCAGTCCCATTGCAGGAATGGGGTCAGGACCCATTGTCTGTGTCGTATCTATTGTGTTCAGCTGTTTCTTCATGTCACGTGCAGCGAATCAAATTGGCTGAAGACTGCCATCTGTGATTTTGTTGGCATCATGATGAGCTTGAGGTGTATCATCGACTCAACACTTCTGGCAGAGGATGGTGCAGATAAAACATCCTTCTCTTTTACACTGATGTGCAGGTCTGTTCCATTACTTAGGATGGGGATGTGTGTGGAGCCCTCGCCTCCACTCATTTGTTTAATTGTCCATCACCATTTATGACTGACTGACTGTTACAGAACTGCTGGGCTTCGTTCAGATCTTTTGGTCAAGTCCCGTAGCTTTAATGAGTTAGCATCAGGTTAAGGTTCATGTGATACTGACTCTGACATGTTCACCCACACTCGTCACCGAACCATAGATGGTGTTGATGGTAATGACAGACTGAGGTGTCATCCTGGCAAAAGGTTACAGGTTGTGGTTGAATGCTGTTCTGCTTCTCCTGCTGCTGTGGTCTACAGCACTACATAAATACGCAGTTTCGAGCTGCAATATCTGCAATGCAATTCTGCTGTCTGTTCCCCAATTCTCAGAGACCTATTCACCCATCAGCCCTGCACTCAGTGACCTAACCTGGTTTCTGATGTGGAAATACTTCCATTTTCAAACTCTCATTCTGCTGAGGGTCTGTCTCCCTGGGTCTTGCTTCCAATCTGACACATTCCACAAAAACATTTAACTGATCTTAATTTAAATGTTTAATTCAAATGTTTAATTCAGCTGAATCTTTTTCCTTGCGAAATGCCATTTTCTGTGTTTAAAGTGAATGTGTTTCCTCTGTTTCTCTCCCTGACCATGATTAACATCTCTGTAGACAATAGACCATAGGTGCAGGAGTAGGTCATTCTGCCCTTCGAGGCTGCACCACCATTCAATATGATCATGGCTGATTATCCTTAATCAGTATCCTGTTCCTGCCTTATTTCCATAACCCTTGATTCCACTATCCCTAAGAACTCTATCCAACTCTTTCTTAAATGAATCTGAAGACTGGGCCGCCACTGCCCTCTGGGGCAGAGCATTTCACACAGCCACCACTCTCTGGGTGAAGAAGTTTCTCCTCATCTCTGTCCTAAATGGTCTACCCCATATTTTTAAGCTGTGTCCTGCCTCCAGAGTGTACAATCCTTTAATAATCTTACATGTCTCAAACAGATCCCCTCTCAGTCTTCTAAACTCAGGAGTATACAAGCCCAGTCGCTCCAGTCTTTCAGCGTAAGGTAGTTCCGCATTCCAGGAATTGACCTTGTGAACCTACGCTGCACTCTCTCAATAGCCAGAATGTATTTCCTCAAATTTAGAGACCAGAACTGCACACAATACTCCAGGTGTGGTCTCACCAGGGCCCTGTACAGCTGCAGAAGAACCTCTTTGCTTTGATACTCAATCCCTCTTGTTACGAAGGCCAGCAATGTATTAGCCTTCTTCCCTACCTGCTGTACCTGCATGCTTACCTTCATTGATTGGTGTACAAGAACACCCAGGTCTCTTTGTGCTACCCCTTTACCTAAATTGATTCCATTGAGGTACTAGTCTGCCTTCCTGTTCTTGCCACCAAAGTGGATAACCATACATTTATCCACATTAAACTGCATCTGCCATGCATCTGCCCACTCTACTAACCTGTTCAGGTCACCCGGTAATCTCCTAACACCCTCCTCACATATCACCCTGCCACCCAGCTTAGTATCATCAGCAAATTTGCTAATGTTATTACGAATTCCATCTTCTATATCATTAATATACATTGTAAAAAGCTGCGGTCCCAGCACTGATCCCTGCGATACCCACTGGTCACTGCCTGCCATTCCAAAATAGAGCTGTTTATCACTACTCTTTGTTTCCTGTCAGCCAACCAACTTTCAGTCCAAGTTAGTACTTTGCCCCCAATACCATGCGCCCTAATTTTGCTCACTAACCTCCTATGTGGGATTTCATCAAAAGCTTTCTGAAAGTCCAGGTACACTACATCTAATGGATCTCCCATGTCCATCTTCAGAGTTACATCCTCAAAAAAATTCAGAAGATTAGTCAAGCATGATTTCCCCTTCATAAATCCATGCTGACTCTGACCTATCCTGTTACTACTATCCAGATGTGTCGTAATTTCATCCTTTATAATCGACTCCAGCATCTTTCCCACCACTGATGTCAGACTGACTGGTTTATAATTTCCTGCTTTCTCTCTCCCACCTTTCTTAAAAGGTGGTCCAACATTAGTCACCCTTCAATCCGCAGGAACTGATCCCTAATCTTTCGAACTCTGGAAAACAATTACCAACGCCTCCACGATTTCTCGAGCACCTCCTTCAGTACCCGGGTTCTAGACCATCAGGCCCCGGGGACTTATCAACCTTCAGATCTAACAGTCTCTCCAACACCAATTCCTGGCAAATATAAATTCCCTTCAGTTCAGGTCCTTCAGCCACTGTTACCTCAGGGGTGTTTGTGTCTTGCCCAGTGAACACAGATCAGAAGTACCAATTCAATTCTTCTGCCATTTCTTTGTTCCCCGTAATGTATTCCCCTGTTTCTGTCTTCAACGGCCAAATTTTAGTCTTAACCATTTTGTTTTTTTGCCTTTCACATACCTAAAAAAGCTTTTACTATCCCCCTTTATATTTTTGGCCAGTTAACTTCGTACCTCTTTTTTTTTTCTCCGCATATTTCCTTCTTAGTAATCCTCTTTTGTTCTTTAAAAGCTTCCGAGTCCTCAGTTTTCCCACTTATCTTTGCTGAGTTATACTTTTTCTGTTTTAACTTTATATGTTTCTTAACTTCCCTCATCAGCCACGGCCACCCATGACTCCTCCTAGGATCTTTCTTCCTTTTTGGAATGAACTGATCCTGCAACTTCTGCATTATACACTGCCATTGTTCTTCCACTGTCATCCCTGCTAAGGTATTGCACCATTGAACTTTGGTCAGCTCCTCCCTCATAGCTCCATTATTCCCTTTATTCAACAGAAATATTATCACTTCCGATTGTACTCTCTCCCTCTCAAATTGCAGATTGAAACTTATTGGATTATGGTCACTACTTCCCAATGGCTCCTTCACTTCGAAGTTCCTGATCAATTCTGGTTCGTTGCACAATACCAGATCCAGCATTGCCTTCTCCCTGGTCGGCTCCAGCACCAGCTGCTCTAAGAATCCATCTCTGAGGCACTCCACAAAGTCTCTTTCTTGGGGTCCAATACAATCCTGATTCTCCCGGTCTACCTGCATGTTGAAATCCCCAATAACAACTGTAGTAATATCTTTGCGACAGGCCAATTTCAGCTCCTGATTTCACTTATATCCGACATCCAGACTACTGTTTGGGGGCCTGTAGATAACTCCCAAGAGGGTCTTTTTACGCTTAGAATTTCTCAGCTCTATCCACACTGACTCTACATCCCCTGACTCTAGGTTCCCCCCGCACAAGGGACTGAATATCACCTCTTACCAACAGGGCCATCCCACCCCCTCTGCCCGTCAGTCTGTCCTTACGATAGCACGTGTAGCCTTGAATATTCATTTTGCAAGCACTGTCCACTTGAAGCCACGTCTCAGTTATCACTAGAATATGGTATCTGCCAATTTTCAAAAGAGCCTCAAGCTCATCCATCTTATTTATCATACTTCATGCATTCATATTTAAAGTATTTTTTAAATTTGTTGCTGCCCTCACTCTTCTCATCAACTCCTATTTCACGCAACCTGACAGTATGATCCCTTTTTGCGTTTTCTGCTTCATTGATACAGTTGTCTTTCTTGACTTCCCTTGTTCTAACTTTCCCTTCAATTTCCTTCTTCAACATCCAGTTTGTCCCCTCCACCCTCCACCACCCCCCACTTAGTTAAAACGCAGCTGTGTTGCAGTCGCAAACCTGCCTGCCAAAATGCTGGCCTCCAACCTATTAAGGTGCAAACCGTCTCTCTTGTATAATTTATGCTTACCACAAAACATACCCCAGTGATCCAAGAATTTAAATCCTTGCTTCCTGCACCAGTTCCCCAGCCACACGTTCAAGTCCATAATCTCCCTGTTTCTGGCCTCATCAGACTGAGGAACTGGAAACAATTCGGAGATAACCACCCTGGACATTCTGCTTTTCAGCCTTCTTCCTAGTTCTCCGAAGTCCCGCTGTAGTATGTTCCTCCTCTTCTTCCCAACATCATTTGTGCCAACATGTACCACCACGTTTGGCTCTTCACCTTAGTCCTTGAGGATTTCCTGCACTCTGTCTGTGATGTCTTTAACCCTGGCACCAGGAAGGCAACACACTATCCTTAAGTCCCGCCTGCTGCCACAAAACCCCGTCAGTTCCACTCACTGTGGAGTCCCCTATTACCACGGCTCTGTGCGATGTCCGACTCTACCGCTCTGTCTCCACGCCAACTTTTGATTGACAGACCTGGCCGCCTGGTGGACTGGCAGTGTCATCTGTCTCTACTGTTTCCAAAAGATTCAACTTGTTCCTGACAGGTACTTTCCCCGGAGTCTCTTGCACCTGTCTCCTCTCTGCCTTCCACATCGTCTGCTCTCTTCTGCTCTCTTCTGGTATGGTCGGTGTAATAACCTCACTGAAGGTCTTGCCCAGAAAGATATCGTTCTCTCGAATGAGCCTAAGGTCCTCGAGTTCTTTCATCAGCGCTGAAACATGCTCGGTCAGTAGCTGAACGTGCACACACTTTCCACACTTAAACGAGCCATACAGACCAGAGTCGTTGACCTCCCACATCAAGCACTTAGCGCACTGAACCAGCTGGGCAGTCATGTCTTCACCCTCTTCAACTGTGGCGTAATCACTTCACTCAACCTCCTTGTCAAAGACTTCTGAGCAAAAGCCTCACTCTTCACTCCACATGAACTTCCTTGGACCCTGTAGTGTCAATGATGCCAGCCCTATGTAGTTTCAGAGCCATTGGATTCTCTGGATTCCCAATCATCTTCACCACATTGTATGTTTTCTCTTTTGGTCTGAGGCCTTATCACTCATGGCTGCCTTGTCCCTCAATGTTTGGCAATTCCTGTGTGCTGTGGTCCTTTGTACAGTGCACATACAGTATGTTCAAATGCTGGGTCTGATGCCAGAACTTTTCTTTCCAATAATATGACAGACACTAACTTTGGAAAGAACCCAGCAGGCCAATATATTGAATTCCCGGAAGAAAGGGGATTAACTAAAATAAGTTGGGACATGAGAAGCAAGAATTTATAACACACATCCTGATAAGAATGAGACTAGAGTTGGGAATATCAGAAAAGGGGGAAAGTTGAGAGAAAGGGAAGGTATCACTTCAGATGAGGATCAAATAATGTTTTAATGCTTTATAAATTTTGTACATCATGTGCATCATTTTTCGTTAACTGTGTCTCCATTGTTCATTCAGAATGTGTTGTACACATATGAAAATTTTTATTTATCTGAACACACACTGATTAAACAGTGTATATAAAATCATTTTTCCTCCATTTCAAACTGTCCTGTTGTCGTGCTAGTAGGACATATGAACACCAACTGGCCATCAAAAGACATGACCCACTATCATAAAGAAGGACACCACATTGACTGTGACAACACACACTTCCTAGGACAAAGCCACGCACGAAACTTCTGAGAGGCATGACATTCTAGCCAGACGTACATCAATAAACATATCAATTTAGATCCTATCTACCTTCCCTTGAAAAAACTGGAAATAACATCATGCGCCTTAAGAAACCAAGACCTATAAATAGAAAGACAGGACATACCAACAGTGCGTCACCAGAGCATCTTCCTGATGATGTTACCTAGTCATGGTGACGAAACATCTGAAAACAAACCTTCAAGCTCAGCGAGCTCGCTTACATACTTATAAATGGTTATTTTTCTCTTAATAGTGGAATTTGGGACTTCTCTGTCATTCATCTTTTAACAGATTACGAGGCGAGGTGAGCTTTTCTGGGTGTGTGGTTTTAATTAACAGAGGGGTTAGACATCGACATCATAACGGTTTGAGGGCTTGTCGTATGGGATTTGAACAGATTTGGGATACAAAAGGTCCCAGCAGATTCCATCACTTGGCAGTTAGTGACCTAGATCTTCAAATAAAACAGGTGACAAAATTCATTTAATTTTGCTTCCTTGTGGTTGGTTAAATGAAAAGAAATGGCTTTTAACATTACTAAAGAGGTTCTGAGATTTGAAGATGATTCACAAGTTTGCCGACAAAGTTTAGAAAGACAAAGGAAGGGCATACTTTTAGAATTAACATGTAGATTAGAATTGGGTTTCACCAGGGACAAAAGGAAAGCTGTCACCATAATGGAGTTGGTCAATCACTTTGGTATCAGAAAAGCAGGAAACTGCAGTCGAGTTGGAAAAAAACTTAAATTGCAAGTGGGGCAATTGGAGTTAGAAGATAAAGAGAGAGACTGAAAGAGGTAGGTAAGTAACAGGTAGTAATAAAACCAGCACCTTTCTTGCCAATTCCTGTATTCGTGGAACCTTTCACGTGGCTTATGATTAATTGTGGAGCTCCCCTTTCTAAAGTAAAAGTGGAAACCAATATTTCCTGATCTTAATGGATGTGTCTACCAGATTTCCATGGATAATTCCATTATGGGGTGTTAAGGCAAAAAGGGAGGTAGAGGAGTTGTTGGTACCTTTACTCACTGTGAGCTACGCAGTGTGATTCAGACAGACCAAGGGTCTCATTTTACCGCTCAGCTATTTAAGAACGTCATGGATAGCTTCGGCACGCAGCAGTTTAAATCAAGTGCATCCCATCGCGAATCCCAGGGCGCCTTGGAAAGTTGGCATCAGAAGCTGAAGACAATATTAACAGCGTACTGTCAGAATTACCCAAATGATTGGAATAAATGCGTCTCATTATATTGTTTGCCATTGGAGATGCCCCAAATAAATCTGCTCACTTTACATCCTTTGAGTTAATATTCATATATGAAGTGAGAGACCCTTTGAAATTAATTAAATTTAAATTGACAGACCGAAGTCGGAGATCTCACACTTGGATTATGTATCTGAGGTAAGAGAGAAATTAGATGGAGTAGGTGAGTTAGCTAAACAACACCTGAAGAGGGCACAGCATGGAATGAAGCTGGTGACAGATAAAATCGCTGAAACTTGACGATTTCCCGTGGGATGACATATTAGTATTGCCAGCAGTGGTAGGAAATCCCTTCAAAGCCAGATTTAGTGGCCCCTTTCAAATTAAAAAAAATGTTGAGTCAGTTAAACTATCTGGTAAAGGTACTGGATATGACAAAAAATGCCAGAGAATGTCATGTGAATGAATAATGCTCCAGATACATTGAAGACTCCGGAACAGAGTTGTGGCCAGCTGAATAAATTGTGCAGTTTATCTGTATGATGTAGTGATCTTTAGCAAGTGATTGAAAGTTCACATGTTACAGTTGGCAGAGCATGTTGAATGATTGCAAGAAGCAAACTTGGTAATAAACTTAAAGAAAACAGAATTTGCGAAGGCAGAGGTGATGTTCCTGGGACATTACATTGGACATGGAAGGTTGACCCCACGGAACACAAAGACGAAGGGCTTTGAGGAATTTCCACGACCATCCTCGAAGAAAGAGGTGCTTCGATTTTTGGAACTGAGTGGATTCTATCGGAAGTTTGTTGGAAAATTCAGCAGCGTATTGGCACCCCTGATGGATTTATTAAAGAAGAACACAGAATTGTGGTGGACAGAACAATGCCAGGAGGCATTTGAGAATTTTAAAGCCGGATTAATCATCGCACTAGTTTTAGCTGCACCAAATATTTTGAAAAATTTGAAAATTGTATTTGATGCTAGGGGTATAGGTGTGGAGAAGTATTGATACAGCAAGATGATGTTGGAATTGAATGGCCAATTAGCTACTTGTCGGAAAAAAACAATATCCACCAGAAAAAAAATACAAAATCTCCCTTATTGTAAAAGAATGATTAAGTTTCGCACGGGACTGACAATATTTTGATGTTTGGATTAGTGGTGCTGGAAGAGCACAGCAATTCAGGCAGTCCGAGGATTTTGCCTGTCCTCGGATGCTGCCTGAATTGCTGCGCTCTTCCAGCACCACTAATCCAGAATCTGGTTTCCAGCATTTGCAGCCATTGTTTTTACCTCAATATTTTGATGTTTATATGACAAACAAATTGTCAGAGATGGTTGTGGGAAACGACAACCCTCTCGCTTTTTTTTTAATATTTAAAGAACAGAATATGAGACTATTTCATTGGAGTCTTAAGTTACCGACTTTAACCTTACAAAACGTACATGCAGTGGGTCCTAAAATGCAATAGCAGATGTGTTATCCTAGATTTAAAGGAAAAAGTTTCGATAAGATTTGACCTATTGCAGTGTTATATATGTGTGCAGAATTAATATGTATGGCTGAGATTAATACTTTTGGAATTCATAATAATGGGATTAAGAATTAGAGGAAAAGAAATGAAACCATTTTTTCATTCTGCTGGTTCATGTTTTTTTTTTTTCTGAAGTGGGGAGGTGTTATGAAGCCGAAAGCATGTCCGGTCACTTTCAGACAGAACGGGTTTTGCTGAATAGAAAGTACAGCCACAGATGCCAGCTAAAGTTCACTCTGTTCCACATGTCACCATTAGCTGGGAAATGGATACCTAAGTTTTGGTTTCTGTTTTGACAACAATTCAAATAAAACCAAAGAGTTCAAATAACGCTCAGGATACCAGAAGCCAACGGAATTTGAATATTATTGTTTGGACTCCTGGAAAGCAATCAAATTATGAGAATTATTGTATCATGGGGAGTATATAAACCCAGCATTTTGAACTCTAGAGGGAGAGCCACTGCCATCCAACAGCAGTGTAACTGCTGTAGAGCAGGAGTGCTAACTGGTCATCTCAAACACTTTCTATCAAATATACATGTCCATTTAAAAGCTACTTGCAATAGAAAAAAAAACATGACCCAGGGAGATCAGCAGCTGGAAGAGTGAACACAGCAGGGAAGATAGATTCTGTGTGGTCTTGAGATTGTAATGTTTAATATGTGAGTTGTTGGAACAGCATATGTTTACAAAGTTGGAGTCAGATAGTAAGTAGCTAAGAAAAGAGGGGCGTGTATTCGTGAATAGTTGTTGTTTAGTATTCACTATTAAAGATAAGAAACTAACTTGTTATTTTTTGTTTAAATAGTGGAATGTAGGAGATCTGTGTTGCTCATATTTTACAAGATTACGAGCTTTTCTGGGTGTTTGGCTTTAATTAACATAGGGGTTCAACTCTACTTTGTAAATGTCCACCCACGCTCACCCCATTTCCCTGCAGTTGGCCCATATCCTTCCAGTCCTTTCCTATCCACATATTTATCCAAATGCTTTTGAAATATTGTTAATGTACCCCCTCAGCCCCATCTGCTGGCAGCTCAACCACGTACCATCTCTGGGTAAAGAAGTGACCCCCCAGGTTCCCTTTTATTCCTTCCACTTTAACCTTAAACTGATCCCATCCAGTCCTCGATTCTCTCCACCTTGGAAGAAGACTGAGAGCATTGACCCTATTCATATCCCTCGTGATCTTATATAGCTCTATTAGGACACCCTACACGCTAAGGAAAATGTCCTAGCTCGTCCAACATCTCCCTATAACTCAAACCATCGGGTCCTGGCAACGTCTTTGTGAATTTCTTCTGCACTATTTCTAGTTTAATAACATCCTCCTGATAACAAAGGTGACAAAACTGAACACAATACTCCAAGTGCGGCCTTACTAAAGTCCTGTGTAACTGCAACATAAATTCCCAACTTCTATACTCAATATCCTGCCTGATGAAGGCCAGTGTGCCAACAGCCTTCTTCACTGCCCTCTCTACATGTGACTCCACTCTGAGAGAACAGTGCACCTGAACACCAAGGTCTCTCTGCCCACTACACCCATTAAGGCCCTCTCATTCACCGTGAAACTCCTACCTTGATTTGATTTTCCATAATGCAAGACCTCACACTTCTATATTGAATTCCATTTGCCATTTCTCGGCCCAGTTCCCCACCTGATTACGGTCCTGCTGCAATTTCTGATAAACCTCCTCACTGAACATGCTCCCACTCACTTTAGTGTCATCTGCAAACTTACTAATCATATCTTGTACATTCTCAACCAAATCATAGATAACACACAGCAATGGACCTAGCCTCCAGTCTGACAAGCACCCTTCCACTAAACCCTCTGCTTCCTACCATCAAGCCAATTGTGTATCCAATTGGCCAGTTCCCCCAGCATTCCATGTGATGTAACCTTCCTGAGCAGCCTGCCATGTGGAAACTTATCAAATGTCTTACTGAAATCCATAGAGACTATGGCTGCTGCTCTGCCTTCGTCAACTTTCTTGGTCACTTCATCAAAGAACTCTAACAAATTTGGGAAGCATGATCTCCCACTCACAGGTCTATGTTGACTGCTCCGAATCAAACCCTGTGTATGTAATGGGTGCAGACAATGGTGTGATGTCCTTCATTGCACGATGATTCGAGTACATAAGTAAAGCCATCTTCCTGCAGTTGTAGAGCCTTGCTGAGAGAGCATTAGGGACACTCTCTACAGAGTTGATCTCCTTTGTAAGGAATTATCTCCTTACCACAGATACGGGTGATGGTAACATGAGGATAGAGTGAAGACGCTGAGTGTTTGATCTGCAGAACTGTGAGAGATGAAGAAATGGTGATGCTGAAACGCGAGGAGTGGCAGCGATCACTTATTTCCAAAAGAGACATTGATGGGGTGAGAAATTCCATACTTTACCTAGGATTGATTGGTTTGATTTATTGTCACGTGTACCTCAGTACAGGGAAACACTTTATTTATGAGCAATGGAGGCAGGTCATAGTCAGGATGAAGTGGCAGATCATAGGGTGGAAATAGGCTTGGACAGAAGAAGGCGTTCAGGTTACACTGAACAGGACGTGCACTAGACAAGATCAACATGAATAATGCCATCATTATTTGAACTTAGAGAGTCCATTCAACAGTCTAACCTTCCATCTGAAACAGGTAGCCATTCCCACCAGCATCCGCCCTACATAGAAACACCAGGCTGTCTTCTCCGAGATGAAAGATGCCTTCTTGAGACTTCACACAAGACATATGGCTTCCCTCCTCACCACTAGAACACCACGTTAAGTGTGTATCATGAGCGACGGCGCCACGAGGAACAACGTGGAGCAATCTGTCTGTGCAGCCTCTGCTCCACTTGGTCATCATATTAGAGCATCATTAGGAGATAGTGTGGACTGTGGGTGCTGGAGATCAGAGTAGACAGTGGATGGCTGGAAAAGCACAGCAGGAGAGTCGACGTTTTGGGCATAAGCCATTCATCAGGATCAGCATCAATTATCTCATTCTGTCCCCGTGTAAGTGCATTGAGGTGGGAATGGCCTCCTGCTGTTCCTGTGTAAGTGACTCAAGGGATTGAATGGCTTCTTCATTGTCGATTGGTCAGGGCCAAGAGCCTGATTGGGTTACCCCTGGTTCCTGTTTGACAGCTCGATGTACTGACAAGTGTGATGATGTTGCAGCTTTAAGAGGTTATTTTGTCCTGGTTTCTTTCAAGAGAGAGATTGAATGATCGTTACCAAGCTGGCTAGTTAAGATCACTTGAGTAAACAGCGAGGGAGGCCTTGGGTTTATTTTAATGAAGACTGAATGGGTGTGGCCAGCTCTCATAGATTAGGATCTCTGGGTTTTGCTTTCTCAGTAGTAACAGAAACTATTGGGGTCTCCACAGAGTTGGAAGCTTCAGTGAATATCTCCTGGCTGCTACGCTCTCTTAATTTTCTCTTGATGCTGTTTTTAATTCCTGGATTGGAGAAATATTTGTGACATTCTGTGTCTGAATATTCCTTTTTGCCAAGGGCTGTGGTTATGCGATTTTCCTGTATTGGAACAGTTCATTAGTAATAGCTCCACGATCTATTATTCTGTTAACTTGGCCAATAGAATTGAGTTATTCTAAATTTCCCTTTCCTTGGTTTCATTTTATCTTCCGTGCTTAAATAAATGGTGTTTTGCTTCACAACGAGTAGTTTGACTAGTAACATTGCATCTGGAACAGACAGTTTACATTTCATTTAAAATATGAAAATATTAGAGTCTAGGTTAATGCCCACAAATATTTTTGAGGGGCTCTGGCGTGGTCCATCACACTAGACTCCTTCTCTTCCTGAGTAATAGGCTGGAGGCACTGAATGGGCTGTCCCTGTTCTTCTCCAATAGTGTCAATGGGCTAAATGATTTCCTCATATTCCTGTGAAACCAGAGTGAGCTGCTGAATGAACTCTTGTTTTACTGTGGCAATGTGCAGTGTCAGGCAGTGCTGTTACATGAATGTTACAGACACTTTAACAGAAAAAACCTGATTGGTGTCTGGGTCTTGCTGCACATGGACAGAGACCAGTTCAGGAGCTGACGAGGGACAAAATGTTCTGAACATTGTGGAATCTTCAGTGACCATCCCCACTTCTGATCTTATGGTGGGGAGGGTGGGGGCGGGGAGACATTGATGAAGAAGCTGAAGATGTTTGTGAAGAGGAAGCTACCCTGAGGATCTCGCACAGAGGTGACCCAGGACTGAGATGATGAACATCTTCCTTTGTGCCATGTTTGATCCCAAACACTGGAGAGTTTACTCTGATTCCCATTAAGTCCAGTTTTGTTAAGTTCCTTGATGCCAGCAGAAGTTAACCACTGCCTTGATATCAGGGCCAGTCATTTTTGTCTGAACCCTTGTATCAGCCTCTTTTGTTCATATCAAGAGGTCATGGTATAGGAGCAGCAAGGGTTTTCTTCAAACAGGTGGTATTGAATGTCAGGATTTCTGTTCTCAACACTATTCGGGGAGCTAGATGACTGAAAGTGTTTCAAGACAAGGTCGATGGATATTGACCTGCCAGAGAATTGAGGGCTATGAAGAATTGGGAATGAAAGAGGATTTGAGACCAAGAGCATATCAGCCACGATCTTAGGGAAGGGCAAGGCAGGCATGGGGAGTGAACGACCTCCCCTGTTTCTGATGTACTCACATTCTGTGATTGAAAAGTTAGTGTGTGTTATTTTCATGAATGTGCAATTACTGAATATTGCAGCCAGGGAGACCAGAGGATTTTGTGAGTCATCTGTGGGTGAGGTAAGTTGTCTGTATTCTCAGTGAATTTGGGTCTACAACATGACCAACAAATGAAGCACAAGTTGCAGAGAGGGAAAATTTTGTGAAGCGAGATGAGGGGCCTTTTTCATACCCAGCCTGGGTTTTCCAATTACATTTCCCAAATCACCTCAAAGCGTGTGGGACTGTCTTGAAGGGCTGAATGGTCTTCTCTGTTTCTGTGCATCAGGTTATAGATGTAAGTAGCCTCCAACTGCTCCTGTCTAGCAGGTTTGAGGGGCTGAATAGAACACAGAAACATGGGACTGAGGAGCAGGAGTGGGTCATTAGATACTTTGAGCCTTCTCCACCAGGCACTAAGACTGTGGCTGATCAGGTTGTGGTCTCAGCTCCACTTTCCTGACTGTATCCCATTATCCGTGACTCACTTCCCTGTCAAATATTTAACTAACGCAGTTTTCAGTCCATGTGAACATCGAGGCACAATAAAAACTTCCAGTGAAGAGATTTCCCACTTGAAAGGTCCTTTAAGAATGTTTCGTCATTCTTCTTATAGAATCCTGCAGAGAGCCCTGCAGAACAGAAACAGACCCGTTAGTCCATCTGTTCACTCCGGTCAGATATCAAATCTGATTTAGTCCCATTTGCCAGCATTTGGCCAATATTCCTCCTGTGGTTGTACCCAACTTGACCACTTCCTCTGACAGCAATTTCTGTACACACAACACTCTCTGTGTGAAACATTTATCTTCAGGTCCTTTCTAAATCATTCGCCCTCTCGCCTTCAACCTATGCTCTCTTGTTCTGGACTCCCCTATACTGGGATCAGAACGTGGCTATTCAGAATATCCATGCCCCTGATGATTTTATACACCTCTATAATGTCACCCCTCAGCCTCTTACACTCCAGGGGGAAACACCTCAACCTAATCAACCTCTCCTCGAAGCTCAAACCTCCAGTTCTGGGTCATCTGTATAAATCTTTTCTGCAGACAACCGAGTTGAACGCAGTATTCTTAAAGTGGCCTCACCAACATCCTGGGAGAGTTGGATTTGGCTGACTTCCCTTTGCTTTAGGCAGTGAGGAGATTCCAGTGAATTCTGGTCAGGGATCACCCAAAGGGTAGCACGGTAGTTAGCACTGCTGCCTCACAGCACCAGGGAATTGGGTTTGATTCCAGCCTTGGGTGACTGTCTATGTGGAGTTTGCACATTCGCCCCTTGTCTGTGTGAACTTCTAATGGGTGATCCAGTTTCCTACCACAAACTGTGTAGGTTCGGTAGATTGGTCATGCTAAATTATCTGTAGTGTTCAGGGATATCTAGGTTACGTACATTCGTCAGAGGTAAATATAGGGAAATGGATTGGGAAGGTGGATATGGACTTGTTGGCCCGAAAGGCCTGTTTCACACTGCAGGGATTCCATTAAAATAAGAATGGTAACGATGACTTTAGAGTTTTTTTTTAGCTCGCACACATTGCTGTGATGAGGAACAATGAAGGAGTGAGAGTGCAAGAGGCCGTTCCTTCTCAGGCAGATTACATTTTCTCCCTCTCTGAGCTGAATCACACAGGAATGTCATCCTCTCCCAAACTGTAGGGGATAGTGTAATTTTTAAATGGTTAGCTGCATTTTAGTCTTTTCTACCTTATAGTAAACACAAGCAGACATTCGAAACTGTTGCCGGACCTCCCCCATGTTTTTAATGAATGAAACAATTGTAACAACTTTCCTCGGTAGTTGAGAGACCGCCCTTAACCACGGTGGTACAACATCATCCATACAAGGAAAGAACGGAGAGCTTGAACACTGATTGGCCAAGTGAATTACAAAATAATCGCAGGGACCAGAACCCAAATAAGGAAAACAGTGGGGAACCCGAGCACTCATTGGTCAAGACAGCAGTAGGAGACCCAGCCCACATATACGTGTATATAATGCGTGGATATTACTATGCTTGTCTGTGTACCCACGGGAACAACACCCGACTTTGCAAAGTTGAATGAAAAAGTTTTGGACATACTCCTCCGTGTCTTTGTTCCTGGGAAGGGAAATAAAAGTGCCGGAGATGGGGCCAGACAGCCACATATCTCGCACAAAACTGTACCATGTGAGGTCTCCTTGTACATTGTCCAAACTATGTCCCCATCACATTCCCTGTTCCATGTAGGTGCACCATTGCTGCTGTCATACATACACAGAGCCATACGCTTAGTAGAAAATGGTCTCGGTCAATTTGAAATATGTTTACATGTCCCTGCGTCATTAAAAAAATAAATTGTTTAATTTATTCAGAATACCTGTGTTAAAATGAACGCATTTTTTAAACAAATACAGAAATTTCTGGAAAAGCTCCTTTTACATGCTATATTTGTACCAGCCTCCACCACTTCCTTTGGTAGCTCATTCCATACACACACCACTCTCTGTGTGAAAAGGTGCCCTTTAGGCCTCATCAAAACCTTTCCCCTCTCACTTTCAAACAATGCCCTCTCGTATTGGACGCCCCTAACCTGGGGAAAAACCCTGACTACTCACCCTATCCATGGCTATTTTGATTTTATAAACCTTTACTGCTGCGAAATGTGACTCCAATCAACACGAATGGCTGGACTTTCAGTCATCCTGGGCCTAAATTCTGAAATGCAATGCTGACACCTCTTCCTTATCCATCAAGTCACAATTCTAAATCCATTTTAATCAGTTTGTTCAGATGTATTATGAGACACTTCTGTGGGATTTGCCCCTAGACCTTTGTGCCCGGAGGTAGGGACACTAGACTCACTCAGCAATACCCAAAAAGCTGTAACATTATTCTCCTGTGTGTTTGTTCATCAGCCTGTTCTGACATGCTGTGACATACCTCTGCAATAGGCAGGACTTGAATCCAGACCTTCTAGTCCAGAGCTTGGAGCACTACCACACAAGTTCAGGAATTGGAATCAAATCCAGAGATGTGGCTCAGAGGCAGGGACACTACCCACCACACTACCATACCCAGATTTTGGGTCATATTTTAGTGGCCACTTTCAGCTTGGTGTGGATTTATTATAATCAGGTTACCATTACTGAATTACAAAAAACACTGTGTATTATTAAACAAATGCAAGATAATTGTCTCAAATGTAGGATATTGAGGGTACGTGCTGTGCCATCGAAATTAACTATGACCATCTTTAATCGCTATTATCTGTAGTCTGCAATACTAGGGAAAGAAATCCTGCAGACACACTCTGCCCAATGAAGGGTCTCAAATAGATATTTATTACTGAACACCAGAGACGAAGGAAGTGCTTAATTTCTGGTCCCAAAACACCGATCACTCTTAACCAACTCTAACGTGCGACTGCCTTCTTCCTAAAACAATGAAATGATACCAGGCCGGTTATTACTGTCCAGCCTCTCCTCCTCACTGACTGTGTCTTCGATCTGCCCCCCCCCCCCCCCCCCCCCCATCCACACAAGGCAACCCAAGCTCGGGGTCTTTGTGAAAATCAAGGCCGGAGTGTGCAGGACTCCTGGAGAGGGGGATGGGCATTTTAAAACTGAAGGGGGTGGGTGAGGGGGCAATAATATCACACACTGGACTGCGGGGTGGCAGATGGAGTTTAGTTTGTATTAATGCGAGCTATTGGATTTGGTAAATCAAACAAGAGCAGGATCTATACAATTAAAAGCAGGGCCTTTGGTAGTGTTGCAGAACAGAGACCTAGGCCGTCAGGCATAGTCCTTTAAAATTTGCATCTCATACAGATAGTGTGGTTAAGAAGGTGTTTAACACACCTGGCTTCATTGGCAGACCTTTGAGTATCAGAATTGGGACGTCATGTTGTGGTTGTACAGGACATTGGTGAGACCTCTTCTGGAATACTGTGTCCAGTCTGGTCATCCTGCCCGCTCATTCCATAGGCACACCACCCTCTGGGTGAAAAAAAGCTGCCACTTAGGTCACTTTTAAATGTTTCCCCTCTCACCTTAAACCTATGTCCTCTAGCTTTGGTCTCCCTGCACCCTTCGAAAACACCTTGACTGTTCACTTTGATATTATTGACCTAGATATAATTAAGATGGAGAGGGTTGAGAACAGATTAACCTGGATGTTTCTGGGAATGGAAGGGAGTGAGCTATAAGTAGAGGCTGGTAGGCTGGGACTTTTTTCACTGCAGAGTATGAGATTAAGGGGTAGCTTTACAGAGGTTTATAAAATCATGAGGGGTACAGATAAGCTGAAGGATGATGTCTTTTCCCTCAAGGTGGGGATTCAAAACTGAGGGATATTTTAAGGTGCGAGGAAAAAGATTTGCATAAGTCATGAGAGGTAATTATTTGAAATAGAATCTGGCTTGTGTGTGGAATGAACTTCCAGAGGAAGTGGTGAAAGCAGGGACAGTTACAATGTTTAAAGGACATTTAGATCAGTCCATGGATAAGACATCAGTTTGGATGGTGCTGTGAGCAGCTGCCCTCTCCCTCCCCCTCTCTGAATGAATCCCTCTTGGTTTTCAAGGAGAAAGTGAGGTCTGCAGATG
The DNA here is from genome assembly GCF_037043375.1 of Chiloscyllium plagiosum. Classification (NCBI taxonomy): domain Eukaryota; kingdom Metazoa; phylum Chordata; class Chondrichthyes; order Orectolobiformes; family Hemiscylliidae; genus Chiloscyllium; species Chiloscyllium plagiosum. The sequence goes on along the minus strand of NW_028270183.1, from coordinate 62,219,843 downwards.
CTGGAGATCAAAGTTGAAACTTTATTGCTGGAACAGCACAGCAGGTCAGGCAGCATCCAGGGAACAGGAGATTCGACGTTTCGGGCACAGGCCCTTCTTCAGGAATGAGCAGAGAGTGTTCAGCAGGAGAAGATAAAAGGTAGGGAGGAGGGACTTGGAGGAGGGGAGTTGGAAATGTGATAGGTGGAAAGAGGTCAAGGTGAGGGTGATAGGTCGGAGTAGGGTGGAGGCGGAGAGGTCAAGAAGAAGACTGCAGGTCAGGAAGGCGGTGCCGGGCTGGAAGGATCCGGCTGAGACAAGGTGGGGGGAGGGGGGATGAAGAAACTGGTGAAGTCCAAGTTCATCCCCTGCGGTTGGAGGGTTCCCAGTCGGAAGATAAGACGCTCCTCCTCCGACCGTCGGGTTGTTGTGGTTTGGCGGTGGATGAGTCCAATGACCTGCATATCCTCGGTGGAGTGGGAGGGGGAGTTGAAATGCTGTGCCACAGGTTGGTTGGGTTGGTTCGTCCGGGTGGCCCAGAGGTGCTCCCTGAATCGCTCCGCAAGTAGGCGGCCTGTCTCCCCAATATAGAGGAGGCCACACCGGCTGCAGCGGATGCAGTAGATGATGTGGGTGGAGGTGCAGGTGAATCTGTGGCGGATATGGAAGTTTCCCTTGGGGCCTTGGAGAGAAGTGAGGGGGGAGGTGTGGGCGCAAGTGTTGCACCTCCTGCGGTTGCAAGGGAAGGTGCCGGGAGTGGTGGTTGGGTCGGTGGGGGGTGTGGATCAGTCCTCAGCAGAGGTCTCACCTTCGTTCCCACACGTTCTCGGGTCAATGAATTCAATACACGGAGTGACACCGAACAATTCTTCCGCCGCCTTCGCCTCCGTGCCTTCTTCTTCAATCAAGACTCTCGCCCACCCTCTGACGACCCCTTCTCCCACCTCCAACACACCCCATCCACCTGGACACCCCGTGCTGGCCTCCTACCTGCCCTCGACCTCTTCATAGCAAACTGCCGCCGCGATATTAACCGCTACCTGAACTCCCACACTCCCCCCACCCACTCCAACCTCTCACCCTCGGAACGCGCAGCCCTCCACTCCCTCCGTTCCAACCCCAACCTCACCATCAAACCAGCTGACAAGGGAGGCGCAGTAGTAGTTTGGCGCACTGACCTTTACACCGCTGAGGCCAAACGCCAGCTCGCAGATACCTCCTCCTACCGTCCCCTTGACCATGACCCCACCCCCCACCACCAAACCATCATCTCCCAGACCGTCCATAACCTCATCACCTCAGGGGACCTCCCATCCACCGCCTCCAACCTCATAGTCCCACAACCCCGAACCGCCCGTTTCTACCTCCTGCCCAAAATCCACAAACCTGACTGCCCCGGACGACCCATCGTCTCAGCCTGCTCCTGCCCAACCGAACTCATCTCGGCATACCTCGACACGGTCCTGTCCCCATTAGTCCAAGAACTCCCCACCTACGTTCGTGACACCACCCACGCCCTCCACCTCCTCCAGGATTTCCGCTTCCCCGGTCCCCAACGCCTCATCTTCACCATGGACATCCAGTCCCTGTACACCTCCATCCCCCATCACGAAGGACTCAAAGCACTCCGCTTCTTCCTTTCCCGCCGTACCACCCAGTACCCTTCCACCGACACCCTCCTTCGACTGACCGAACTGGTCCTCACCCTGAACAACTTTTCTTTCCAATCCTCCCACTTTCTCCAAACAAAAGGAGTAGCCATGGGCACCCGCATGGGCCCCAGCTATGCCTGCCTCTTCGTAGGGTATGTGGAACAATCCATCTTCCGCAACTACACTGGCCCCACCCCCCATCTTTTTCTTCGCTACATTGATGACTGTATCGGCGCTACCTCGTGCTCCCACGAGGAGGTTGAACAGTTCATCCACTACACCAACACCTTCCACCCCGACCTCAAATTCACCTGGACAGTCTCGGACTCCTCCCTCCCCTTCCTAGACCTTTCTGTTTCTATCTCAGGCGACCGAATCAACACGGACATCTACTACAAACCTACCGACTCCCACAGCTACCTGGACTACACCTCCTCCCATCCTGCCCCCTGTAAAAACGCCATCCCATTCTCCCAATTCCTTCGTCTCCGCCGCATCTGCTCCCAGGAGGACCAGTTCAAAATACGTACAACACAGATGGCCTCCTTCTTCAAGGACCGCAATTTCCCCCCCGACGTGGTCGACGGTGCCCTCCACCGCATCTCCTCCACTTCCCGCTCCTCCGCCCTTGAGCCCCGCCCCTCCAACCGCCACCAGGACAGAACCCCACTGGTCCTCACCTACCACCCCACCAATCTCCATGTACAGCGCATCATCCGCCGTCACTTCCGCCACCTCCAAACAGACCCCAGCACCAAGGATATATTTCCCTCCCCTCCCCTATCAGCTTTCCGTAGAGACCACTCCCTCCGCGACTCCCTTGTCAGATCCACACCCCCCACCGACCCAACCACCACTCCCGGCACCTTCCCTTGCAACCGCAGGAGGTGCAACACTTGCGCCCACACCTCCCCCCTCACTTCTCTCCAAGGCCCCAAGGGAAACTTCCATATCCGCCACAGATTCACCTGCACCTCCACCCACATCATCTACTGCATCCGCTGCAGCCGGTGTGGCCTCCTCTATATTGGGGAGACAGGCCGCCTACTTGCGGAGCGATTCAGGGAGCACCTCTGGGCCACCCGGACGAACCAACCCAACCAACCTGTGGCACAGCATTTCAACTCCCCCTCCCACTCCACCGAGGATATGCAGGTCATTGGACTCATCCACCGCCAAACCACAACAACCCGACGGTCGGAGGAGGAGCGTCTTATCTTCCGACTGGGAACCCTCCAACCGCAGGGGATGAACTTGGACTTCACCAGTTTCTTCATCCCCCCTCCCCCCACCTTGTCTCAGCCGGATCCTTCCAGCCCGGCACCGCCTTCCTGACCTGCAGTCTTCTTCTTGACCTCTCCGCCTCCACCCTACTCCGACCTATCACCCTCACCTTGACCTCTTTCCACCTATCACATTTCCAACTCCCCTCCTCCAAGTCCCTCCTCCCTACCTTTTATCTTCTCCTGCTGAACACTCTCTGCTCATTCCTGAAGAAGGGCCTGTGCCCGAAACGTCGAATCTCCTGTTCCCTGGATGCTGCCTGACCTGCTGTGCTGTTCCAGCAATAAAGTTTCAACCTCTTGGTTTTCACCCTCCGCCAATGCCGGTGCAGTGGCGTGTGGAGGCCAGCAGAGGGTGGCATTGCATCACATTAAGCACCACAGAGACGACCAGACCTGCCCCACACAGAGACACACAGATACACACACGGGGATGGTTTGGGCACTACGTGAAGCTCATCTGGTAACTTAAATGAAGCATAAAGAAATGCTCAATTCGCCTCGTAAACTTAAAATATGAGTGTCAGATCTACCAAATCCCACTATTTAAATAAAAACATCAATTTATTTTTTAACTCTGAAAGTGAATATTTTACATGGACAATTCACAACTCTGGGACCCCCCTTTCTCTTAACTGCTTATTTCCCGACTCCAGCTCTCTAGCAATATATTGTTTCTGGGTCTGCCATCCTCTCGTATCACAGGTGCTTGTAAGCTTTCAGTTCAGAACAGAATTCACCCTCGCTTAAAGGTACAGTACACGCTTTCAACTTCATCACATTATACCCTGATGAATATCGATAAGTGGAACCTATCCAGATTTCTCTTGCTCTGTGGTTTGTCAATATTTCATTTGCTCCGTCTGGTGTGTGTCAGGACTTTTGTTGCTCCATTGACAGCATGTCATTATTCGACTGTCCATAGGAATATATCAGTATTTCACTTGCTCACACTCGTGTATGTGGGGCAGGATTTCAGTTGTTTCATGGGGACTGTGACACTGTAACAATCTCAATGTTTGTAGATAGCACCGAACCTGGAAGAAGTCTGCAGTCTATGGAGGAGAGTGTGGAACTCTAACAGGACAGTCACACGTTGGTGTAGTGTTCAGGTGTATGGCAGATGGGGATTAATGCAGAGCAGTTTGAGGTGATACACTTTGGTAGGAAAGACAATGAAAGACAGTTTAAAACAGGCTGTGCCATTATAAAGGGGGTGCGGGAGCAGAGAGTCCTGGGTGTATATGAGCACAGATTGTTGAAGATGTCAGGACAAGTGGGGAGAGCAGTAACTATCACAGATTAGTTTCAGTATCTGAGCTGTTTACAGGGGGAGGTGTAGGAGGGAGTCTCCATGCTCCCTTCCTGGGAGGTGGTGGTGACGATGTGTAGGTGGGGACATGGTCATGGTGAGGTGTCCGGAGGGAGTCAGTCCACAGTGTTGTATCCATGCAGTGTTATTAATGGGGGGGGGGGGGTGGTAAAGTGGAGGGAGAGAGAGAGAGAGAAAGAGACAGACAGAGACAGAGAGAGACAGAGACAGAGACAGAGAGAAGGTGCTGCATGCGGCAGTGAGAGTGGTGGACCATGAGCCTTGTTCGGGGGTTGGTGCTGTAACAGATATACAGTGAGTGTGAGGGAGCAGAGACAATACGGTGACCCTTATCCTGACAGAGCGGGGAAGGTTATTGATGCTTGTCCTGTCTTGCTGAACATTTCTTCAGACCACAGATACTGCACCGAGCTGGGTGGGGAGGTCAGACCATGCTCGGTGGGTCTGGTCGTGTGGCCCACTCTGGGAAGAGAATGGTCCCCCTCTGTACTAGCCCATTCACCAGGACCTCCGTGCTCCTGTTGACAAACCGTGGTGTAATTACACCTTATCTGCCAGGCTCGGGGTAAACTGTGCAGGGCAGCTCCTAACAGAGAAAGCTCAACCGTGTGCTCAGTGGCCTTTTAAAGATGGCGCCAGTGTCATGGATCATGGAATATCCAGGGACACCCGGGCGATGGTGAGTACCTCCAGCCATATTGGGTTGGAGAATCGGGCTGGTATTGAATGAGAGGGACACCATGGGGTGGGTGGTTAATGAGGTGAGTTCGATAAGATAGCACCAGGAAACTAGCTCGGCCTCGTGTAGATGATCCCTCCGTCACAGTCAATGGAAATGGCACTGAGACAAATTCTTGTTAGATTTAGCTCAATGAGCCAAAGACTCTGCTGACCCTACACCCAAATACAAAGCTGCAGAACAAATACTCATCTAAAACTCTGCATCATCTGAACTCCCACCAATATCATGTTCACCTACACTTCCTGGAAACACTTATGTTACAGAATGCTGTTAAAATGTTTTCATTTCTGCATTCTGAAACCTGGGAACACATCCTTCCATAACATTTTCTCTCAGTCTCCCCCTCTCTGTCTATTTCCCATACCCCTCCCATTTGTTATTGTTTAAACTGATTCCCCCTCCATCTCTGTGGCAGCGATGTTCACACCCACAGCTTCCCCTTGTCAGGGCACAATGGAGAGATGGAGTTGTAAATGGGCGGGAGCTGCACATCCTGTCACTTCCAGCATGGGCTGCAAGATTCCCCACACTGGGCAGTGATCTAACACACTGTTACTGAGCAATGCACTGGGGTGGTGTACACAGTCCTCCATGCTGGGAGGGTAACTGCTCCTGGGTTACAGATCAATGCCCTGGTTTGGTGTACACAGTCCTACATGCTGGGAGGGTAACTGCTCCTGGGTTACAGATGAATGCCCTGGTTTGGGGTACACAGCCCTACATGCTGGGAGGGTAACTGCTCCTGGGTTACAGATCAATGCCCTGGTTTGGTGTACACAGTCCTACATGCTGGGAGGGTAACTGCTCCTGGGTTACAGATGAATGCCCTGGTTTGGTGTACACAGTCCTACATGCTGGGAGGGTAACAGCTCCTGGGTTACAGATCAATGCCCTGGTTTGGTGTACACAGCCCTACATGCTGGGAGGGTAACTGTTCCTGGTTTATAGATGAATGCCCTGGTTTGGTGTACACAGCCCTACATGCTGAGAGGGTGAATGCTCCTGGTTTACAGATGAATGCCCTGGTTTGGGGTACACAGCCCTACATGCTGGGAGGGTAACTGCTCCTGGGTTACAGATCAATGCCCTGGTTTGGTGTACACAGTCCTACATGCTAGGAGGGTAACTGCTCCTGGTTTACAGATCAATGCCCTGGTTTCGTGTACACAGTCCCACATGCTAGGAGGGTAACTGCTCCTGGTTTACAGATTAATTCACGGGTGACCACTGCACAGGTCACTGTGCTGGTCAGACTATCTGGTTGAGGTTTATAGATAATGCCCTGCTGTGGTCTGCACTTCTCCCGCTGCTGGACAGATATCTACTCCGGGGTTATAGGTCAATGCACTGCTGTGGTCTGCACAACTCCCCGTGTTGGACAGATATCTAGTCCGGGGTTATAGATCAATGCACTGCTGTGGTCTGCACAACTCCCCGTGTTGGACAGATATCTACTCCGGGGTTAAAGGTCAATGCAATGCTGTGGTCTGCACAGCTCCGCGTGTTGGACAGATATCTAATCTGGGCTTATAGATCAATGCACTGCTGTGGTCTGCTCTTCTCACTGCGCTGGACAGATAAGTGGTCTGGGATTATAGGTCAATGCCCTGATCTGATCTGTGCAGTGCTCCACTCTGGACAGATTGCTGGGTTAGAACATAGAACATAGAAGAATACAGCGCAGTACAGGCCCTTTGGCCCTCGATGTTGCGCCGATCCAAGTCCACCTAACCTATACTAACCCACTATCCTCCATATACCTATCCAATGCCCGCTTAAATGCCCAAAAAGAGGGAGAGTCCACCACTGCTGCTGGCAGGGCATTCCATGAACTTACGACTCGCTGAGTGAAGAACCTACCCCTAACTTCAGTCCTATATCTACCCCCCCCCCCTTAATTTAAAGCTATGCCCCCTTGTAATACCCGACTCCATACGCGGGAAAAGGTTCACACTGTCAACCCTATCTAACCCCCTAATCATCTTGTACACCTCAATCAAGTCACCCCTAAACCTTCTTTTCTCTAATGAAAACAGCCCCAAGTGTCTCAGTCTATCCTCATACGATCTTCCTTCCATACCAGGCAACATCCTGGTAAACCTCCTCTGCACCCGTTCCAGTGCCTCCACATCCTTCCTATAGTATGGCGACCAAAACTGCACACAATATTCCAGATGCGGCCGCACCAGAGTTTTATACAACTGCATCATGACCTCAGGACTCCGGAACTCAATTCCTCTACCAATAAAAGCCAGTACGCCATATGCCTTCCTCACCGCACTATTTACCTGGGTGGCAACTTTCAGAGATCTGTGTACATGGACACCAAGATCCCTCTGCTCATCCACACTACCAAGTATCCGACCATTAGCCCAGTACCCCATCTTTTTGTTATTCTTCCCAAAGTGAATCACCTCACATTTAGCTACATTGAATTCCATTTGCCACCTTTCTGCCCAGCTCTGCAGCTTCTCTATATCCTGCTGTAACCTGCCACATCCTTCCTCACTGTCAACAACTCCTCCGACTTTCGTATCATCCGCAAACTTGCTCACCCAACCTTCTAACCCCTCTTCCTGGTCATTTATAAAAATGACAAACAGCAATGGTCCCAAAACAGATCCTTGCGGAACACCGCTAGTGACGGCACTCCATGAAGAAACTTTGCCATCAACTACTACCCTCTGTCTTCTTCCATCCAGCCAATTCCTAATCCAAACCTCCAACTCACCCTCAATGCCATATCTCCGTATTTTCTGCAGTAGCCTACCATGGGGAACCTTATCAAACGCCTCACTAAAATCCATATATACCACATCTATCGCTTTCCACTCATCAACCTCCTTCGTCACCTTTTCAAAGAATTCAATAAGGTTTGTGAGGCACGACCTGCCCTTCACAAAACCATGCTGACTATCCTTGATCACATTATTCCTATCCAGATGTGCATAAATCCTATCCCTTACAATTCTCTCTAAGACTTTGCCCACAACAGAAGTGAGACTCACCGGCCTATAGTTACTAGGGTTATCCCTACTCCCCTTTTTGAACATGGGAACCACATTTGCTATCCTCCAGTCTTCTGGCACTACTCCTGTAGACAAAGAGGACATAAAAATCAAGGCCAATGGCTCTGCAATCTCCTCCCTTGCTTCCCAGAGAATCCTAGGATAAATGCCATCAGGCCCAGGGGACTTATCTATTTTCACCTTTTCCAGGATTTCCAACACCTCTTCTCTACATACCTCAAAGCCATCCATTCTACTTATTTGTGACTCAGTATTCACATCGACGACAATGCCTTGTTCCTGAGTAAATACTGAAGAAAAGTATTCATTCAGTGTCTCCCCAATCTCTTCCGCCTCCACACGCAACTTCCCACTTCTATCCTTGACTGGACCTATTCCTACCCTAGTCATTCTTTTATTCCTAACATACCTATAGAAAGCCTTAGGGTTTTCCCTAATCCTACCGACTAAGGACCTTTCATGTCCCCTCCTTGCTGCTCTTAACTCTCTCTTCAGGTCCTTCCTGGCTACCCTATAACTCTCAATCGCCCCAATTGAACCTTCACGTCTCATCTTGAGATAGGCCGCCCTCTTCCATTTAACAAGGGATTCCAATTCCTTATTAAACCACGGCTCCCTCGCACGACCCTTTCCTCCATGCCTGACAGGTACATAATTATCAAGGACACTCAATAGTTGCTCCTTGAACAAGCTCCACATATCATTTACACTCTTGCCTTGGAGTCTACTTTTCCAGGCCACACATCCTAAGTCATGCCTCACCGCATCATAATTTCCCTGACCCCAGCTATAACTCTTGCCCTGTAGTACACACTTATCCTTGATCACATTATTCCTATCCAGATGTGCATAAATCCTATCCCTTACAATTCTCTCTAAGACTTTGCCCACAACAGAAGACTTTGCCCTCTCCATCACGAGAGTAAAAATCACCGAATTATGGCCACTATCCCCAAAGTGCTCACCTACCTCTAATTCTAACACCTGACCTGGTTCGTTACCCAGAACCAAATCCAGTATGGCCTCACCTCTTGTTGGCCTGTCTACATATTGTGTCAGGAAACTCTCCTGCACACATTGAACAAACACTGACCCATCTAACGAACTTGAGCTATAGCTTTCCCAATCAATATCAGGAAAGTTAAAGTCCCCCATAACCACCACCCTATTACTGTCACTCATCTCCTGAATCACCTTCCCTATCCTTTCTTCGACGTTTCTAGGACTATTGGGAGGCCTGTAAAAGACTCCTAACAGGGTGACCTCACCTTTCCTATTCCGAACCTCAGCCCAAACTACCTCAGATGGCAAGTCCTCATCCATCGTCCTTTCCACCACTGTAATACTATCTTTGACAAGCAATGCCACACCTCCCCCTCTTTTACCCCCACCTCTGACCCTACTAAAACATTTAAATCCTGGAACCTGCAACAGCCAATCCTGTCCCTGTTCTAGCCATGTCTCCGTAATAGCCACAACATCGAAGTCCCAGGTACCAACCCACGCTGCAAGTTCACCTACCTTATTTCGTATACTTCTTGCATTGAAGTATACACACTTCAAGCCACTTTCCTGTTTACAGACACCCGCCTTGGAAATTGATGCCATGTTCCTAACCTCCCTACACTCCTGGCCCTGCACCCTGAAGCTACAATCTGGGTTCCCATGCCCCTGCAGAGTTAGTTTAAACCCCCCCCCTCCCCCAAGAGCACTAGCAAACTTCCCCCCGAGGATACTGGTGCCCCTCAGGTTCAGGTGTAGACCATCCTGTTTATAGGGTTGTACTGAGCAGGACACTGGCCTGGTCTGCACAGTGTTCCACGGTGAACAGATATCTCCTCTAGGTTTATGGTGTCTGGGCTGGTTCTGTGAGGTGGATTGAGAATGTGGTATATCTAACCATTTCTGCTGATCTGGCAATGCCTTTAGTTCCCATCCCTGTGATTGGACCCTCCGTCTCTCACCCCATTAATGTTAGTGTGTCCAGGTACAGTACATCATGTTGGTGGGGTGGGTAGGGGGGGAAAGGTGATGGACAGGTCAAAGAGTTCCCCGGAACGTTCTGTCCCCAACATTCTATAACTGACATTCCCCGGAACGTTCTGTCCCCGACATTCTATAACTGTCATTCCCCGGAACGTTCTGTCCCCAACATTCTATAACTGTCATTCCCCGGAACGTTCTGTCCCCAACATTCTATAACTGACATTCCCCGGAACGTTCTGTCCCTGACATTCTATAACTGTCATTCCCCGGAACGTTCTGTCCCCGACATTCTATAACTGACATTCCCCGGAACATTCTGTCCCCGACATTCTATAACTGTCATTCCCCGGAACGTTCTGTCCCAGACATTCTATAACTGACATTCCCCGGAATATTCCGTCCCTGACATTCTATAACTGTCATTCCCCGGAACGTTCTGTCCCTGACATTCTGTAACTGACATTCCCTGGAACATTCTGTCCCTGACATTCTATAACTGCCATTCCCCGGAACGTTCTGTCCCTGACATTCTATAACTGCCATTCCCCGGAACGTTCTGTCCCTGACATTGTTTGTGAACGGCCGGACGTCAGTGAATTGAACAAACGATAAGATCCCGAGGGAAGAGATCCCGTTCCAGGGAGAAGGAGACTCTGTTCCGAAGGCCCCTCAGGCAGTTAAAGGGGTGAACACGTTTTCCCTGCGTTTACATTTCTCCACGACACAGGATCGACCACAATTTAGACCAAAATACAGGAATTCCCAAACTCTGTTTGTCTTCAGGAAACTGGGAGAGAATCCTTCAGGACAGCGACGTTTCCACCCTCCGTATTAGGAACTGGGAAGGAGTGACCTGTGTCTGCTCTCGAGTGATCGAGTGCGTGGGAATGTTCTAGAAACCATCTGTCCTTATGGATGTGTCTCTGTGTGATTGGGGAGGGAGGGTTTCTTGTGGTTTATGTCACATTTTTGTCAGTAATTCCGACCTTCCCATTTGTTATTCCCGCTCCGATTATTTTAATAAATCCCTGAATACAGGGACACATTTGAAAATCTCACTGGGTCCCCGATCAAACGGGTCCCTTTGCCTCCAGGAGGATGGATAATGGGTTTGTTTTCCTTCCTCACAGTTAACGTAGTGACCATCTACGTCCTGCTTTATAAAGATTGTGGATTGTCTCCATGTGTCAGACGTTACCTGGGGGCCATGGCAGCGGCGGATCTCCTAGTAATTATCCTCGACCTGATCCTGAGACACATTCCCATTGTTTATCGGGAACAGTTTTATTTCCTGAGGGACTCCGTCCCCGTGTGTAATATCCACGCCGTCCTGCTTTATGCAGCCACTGACTGCTCTGTCTGGTTCACCGTCACTTTCACCTTTGATCGGTTTGTGGCCATTTGTTGCCAGAAGCTGAAAAGTAAATATTGCAGTGAGAAGACGGCGGCTGTGGTTCTGGGAGCAGTGATTGTGCTGAGCTGTTTAAAGGACATTTCCTGGTATTTTATGCTCACGGCTCGGTATTGGCTGAGGAACCTCCCCTGGTTTTGTGATATAACAGCCGCTGTTCGATTATCCAGTGTCTGGGTCACAATCGAGCTCCTCCACCACATTCTAACCCCGGGAGTCCCATTGCTCCTGATTCTGCTGCTCAATGTTCTCACCGTCAGACACATTGTAGTGACCAGCAGAGCCCGCAGGAAACTCCGCACTCACACCAATGGGGACGCTCAGTCTGACACTGAAATGAGAAACCGAAAAAAATCCATCACTTTACTGTTTGTGATCTCAGCCAATTTCATACTGTTATGGTCAACGTTAATGCTGTATTGTATATGGAGACGGATGTGGGATATTGGGTATCAGTCTGTGTATCTCCATCGCTTTGTGCGGGAATTGGGCTTCATGCTGCAGCTCCTCAGTTGCTGCACAAACACCGCGATTTATGCCGTGACCCAGACTAAGTTCAGGCAGCAGCTGAAGAATGTGCTGAAATATCCCTTCACCCAGATCCATCCATCACTCAAATTCCCTCATTAATCACTCCATCCGGGATTTTCTCATTTCAGTTCAGTGTTTCAGCGATGGAACATCCTATCGCTATGGTAACAGACTGAGGGTAGCGCTGGGTTGTCCATCCTTATCCCACAGGGAGGTAACAGGGAAACATTTCAATGTTTCTCACAACTCAGGGCCCAGTGAGAAAAGGCACCATCCCACTGACTGTATCCATCACTTCCATTTGTAACCAATAAAAATGTTGATTAAAGCGTGCCGAGCAGCAGAGTGACTGATGTTGTTGTGTGTCTTTGTGTTGGAGAAGCTGAGCTGGAGAGAGACAGACTCAGCCCCAAGTCTTGGTCCTCAGGGAAGGGGAGGGCACCGCGCCCTGAGCTCAGGAGCTGGGTTTAACTCCCTCTGTCCCCCCCCTCCCCCCCACCACTCCAACCTGGCCTCCCCATTTCCTCTCCCCCACTCTTCCTCCTCAATTCTCTCCCTCTCTCTCTCTTTCTGCACACTGTCTTTCTCTCTCACCTCCTCTCCCTTTCACTCTCTCTGGTCCCCTCTCAGACACCCCCCCCACCCCGATTTCTCCACCTGCCTCCACTATTCTTTCTGCCTCACTCTCCCCCCTCTCTCACACACCCCCAACATGAGTTTATCCACCTGCCTCCATTCTTCTCTCTCCCCCTCACCCTCACTCTCTCTCTCTCCTGCCATCTCTGTCTCCCTCCCGCAATTCCGTCTCTACCCCAATTTCCCCACTTCCCACATCTCTCAATCATCTCATCCCCACCCTCCACACGCAGCCTCACCACAAACACCCAGTCTCTAGTTTAGAGGGAAAGGGAAGGACCAGGGAGACAGAGTGTATCAGAGAGAGAGGAAGGGCAGGAAAGGAGGGAGAGAGATTGAGTCAGAGAGAAAGGGAGGGAGGTGGGGAGAGAGAGAGAGACACCGAGGGAGGGGGATCGAAAGTGAGAGAAGATGGAGAGAGAGCGAAGGAGCAGGGAGAGACAGAGGGAGAGAGAGAGGGAAGGGAGAGATAAGGTGAGGGAGGGAGAGAGAGAAATAGGGGAGGACATAATGAGAGAGCGGTCAGAGAGAGGGGGGACAGAGAGAGGGGGACAGAGAGAGGGCGACAGAGAGAGGGGCACAGAGAGTGGGGGAGATAGAGGGTGTCAGAGAAAGGGGACAGAGAGAGGGACACCGAGATTGGGGGAGATAGAGGGGGGTCAGGGAGAGAGGGGGTCAGAGAGAGAGGGGGACAGAGAGAGAGGGGGACAGAGAGATGGCGACAGAGAGAGGGTGACAGAGAGAGAGGGGGACAGAGAGATGGCGACAGAGAGAGGGTGACAGAGAGAGAGGGGGACAGAGAGATGGCGACAGAGAGAGGGTGACAGAGAGAGAGGGGGACAGAGACAGAGGAGGGCAGAGAGAGAGGGGGACAGTGAGAGGGGGAAGAGAGTGGCAGGTGGGAGGGTGAAGGGGCAGAGAGAGGGTGACAGAGAGAGAGGCACAGAGAGAGGGGATATAGAGGGAGACAGAGAGAGGGGTGCAGAGTGGGGGGGAGAGAGGGGGGTCAAAGAGTGGGGGGCAGAGAGTGGGGGATGGAGAAAGTGGGGGACAGAGAGAGAGAGGGGGGACAGAGAGAGAGGGGGCAGAGAGAGAGGGAGCAGGGAGAGGGCGACCGAGGGGGGCAGAGAGCGGGGGAGAGATTGACGGGACAGAGAGAGGGGGACAGAGAGAGTGGGGGAGAGAGAGAGAGGGGACAGAGAGAAGGGAGGACAGAGAGATGGTGACAGAGAGAAGGGGACAGAGAGAGGGGTACAGAGTGGGAGAGAGAGGGGGTCAGAGAGAGGGGGACAGAGAGTGGGCAGAGAGAGGGCAACAGAGAGAGGGGGACAGAGAGAAGGGGACAGAGAGGGGAGTACAGTGTGGGAGAGAGAGGGGGTCAGAGAGAGGGGGACAGAGAGTTGGGGGATGGAAAGAGTTGGGGACAGAGAGAGGGGACAGAGAGAGGGGGCAGAGAGAGGGCAACAGAGTGGGGGTCAGACAGCGCGGGGGAGAGAGAGAGGGGGCAGAGAGAGGGGGACAGAGAGACAGGGGGAGATAGAGGGGACAGAGAGAGGGGGACAGAGAGAGGGGAAGATAGAGGGGACAGAGAGAGGGGGACAGACAGTGGGGGACAGAGAGGGTACAGAGTGGAGGGGGGAGAGGGGGTCAGAGAGAGGGGGACAGAGAGTGTGGGGATGGAGAGAGTGGGAGACAGAGAGAGCGCGGGACAGAGAGCCGGGCAGAGAGAAGGGGGCAGAGAGAGGGTAACAGGGAGGGGGTCAGAGAGCAGGGGAGAGAGATAGGGGACAGAGAGAGGAGGACAGAGAGAGGGGGAGATAGAGGGGACAGAGAGAGGGGGACAGAGAGTGGGGGACAGAGAGGGGTACAGAGTGGGGGGAGAGAGGGTGACAGAGAGTGGGGGGTTGGAGAGAGTGGGGGACAGAGAGAGAGAGAGGGTGACAGAGAGAGAGGGGGTCAGAGAGGGGGGCAGAGACAAGGGGGCAGAGAGAGGGTGACAGAGAGAGAGGCGGAGAGAAAGAGGGGGACAGAGAGAGAGGCGGGTGGGAGAGAGAGGGGGTCAAAGAGAAGCGGATGGCAGAGAGAGGCGGACAGAGAGAGAGGGAACAGAGAGAGGGGTACAGAGAGAGAGTGGGACAAAGAGGGGGGATAGAGAGAGGCGGGTAGGAGACAGAGGGGGACAGAGAGAGGGCGACAGAGAGAGGGGGCAGATAGCGGGGCAGAGGTAGAGGCAGGTGGGAGAGAGACGGGGTCAGAAAGAGGGGAACAGAAAGAGGGCGACAGAGAGAGGGGGCAGATAGTGGAGGACAGAGAGTGGAGTAGATAGAGGGGGCAGAGAGAGAGGGGGACAGAGAGTGAGGGGGAACGAGAGGGGGCAGAAAGAGGGTGACAGAGAGAGGGGGACAGAGTGGGGGAGACAGAGAGTGAGGGCGACAGAGAGAGGGGAGACAGAGAGAGGGGAGACAGAGAGAGAGGGAGACAGAGAGAGAGGGGACAGAGAGAGGGGTCGGGGAGCAGAGAGAGAGGGGGCAGAGAGAGGGCAACAGAGAGGGAGTCAGAGAGCGGGGGAGAGAGAGAGGGGGCAGGGAGAGGGGGACAGAGAGAGTGGGGGAGAGAGAGAGGGTCAGAGAGAGGGGGACAGAGAGTGGGGGGCAGAGAGAGTTGGGGCAGAGAGAGAGAGGGGCAGAGAGAGGAGAACAGAGAGAGGGAAACAGAGAGAGGGGAACAGAGAGAGGGGTCGGGGGGCAGAGAGCGCGGAGGCAGAGAGAGGGCAACAGAGAGTGGGTTAGAGAGCAGTGGAGAGAGGGGGTCAGAGAGCGTGGGAGAGAGGGGACAGATAGAGGGGGACAGAGAGAGAGGGGACAGAGAGAGAGGGGGACAGAGAGACGGCGACAGAGAGAGGGGGACAGAGAATGGGGGAGATAGAGGGGGTCAGAGAGAGAGGGGGTCAGTGAGAGAGAGGGGGACAGAGAGAGCAGGGGGCAGAAAGAGGAGACAGAGAGAGGGGGACAGAGAGAGAGGAGGACAGAGAGAGATGGGTTCAGAGAGAGGGGGCCAGAGAGAGGGGGGACAGAGAGAAGGGGGCACAGAGAGGGGGAACAGAGAAAGGTGGGACAGAGAGAAGGGGGGATAGAGAGACGGTGACAGAGAGAGGGGCGGAGGGAGAGAGAGAGAGGGGTACAGTGTGGGTGAGAGAGGGGGGTCAGAGAGAGGGGGACAGAGAGTGGGCGGATGGAGAGAGTGGGGGATAGAGAGAGAGAGGGGGACAGAGAGGGGGGCAGAGAGAGAGGGGGCAGAGAGAGGGCGACAGAGAGGGGGTCAGAGAGCGGGGGAGAGAGAGGGGACAGAGAGATGGGGACAGAGAGAGGGCGACAGAGAGAGGGGGCAGAGAGATGGGGGCAGAGAGAGAGGGGGACAGAGAGAGGGGGCAGAGAGAGAGAGAGGGGGCAGAGAGAGGGGGACAGAGAGACGGCGACAGAGAGAGCGGGGACAGAGAGCGCGGGCGACAGAGAGGGGGTCAGAGAGCGGGGAGAGTGAGAGTACACAGAGAGGGGGACAGAGAGAAGGGGACAGAGAGGGTGGCAGAGAGATGGGGGTCAGAGAGAGGCGGAACAGAGAGAGGGGGGCAGATAGAGGGGGGGCAGAGAGAGGGGGAACAGAGAGAGGGGGGAACAGAGAGAGGGGGGCAGAGAGAGAGGGGACAGAGAGAGGGGGTACAGAGAGAGGGGGGCAGAGAGCGGGAGAGAGGGGACAGTGAGAAGGGCATAGAGAGAGGGGGACAGAGAGAGAGAGGGGGACAGAGAGAGGGGGACAGAGATCGGGAGAGAGGGGACAGTGAGAAGGGCATAGAGAGAGGGGGACAGAGAGGGGGGCAGAGAGATAGGGGGCAGAAAGAGGGCAACAGAGAGGGGGTCAGAGAGAGGGGGAGAGAGAGAGGGGACAGAGAGAGGGGGACAGAGAGAGGTGGGTAGAGAGAGCGGGGGCAGAGAGAGGGGGTGACAGAGAGGTGGTCAGAGAGCGGGAGCGAGAGGTGACTGTGAGAGGGGGATAGAGAGAGGGGGCAGTGAGAGAGGGGGCAGAGAGAGAGTGGTGTAGTGAGAGAGGGAGGAACAGAGAGATGGCGACAGAGAGAGGGACGACAGCGAGAGTGGGGGACAGTGTGGTGGTACAGGGAGAGGCGGGTGTGAGAGAGGGGGTCAGAGAGAGGGCGACAGAGAGAGGGACGCCAGCGAGAGAGGGGGACAGTGTGGTGGTACAGGGAGAGGCGGGTGTGAGAGGGCGACAGCGAGAGAGCGTAACAGAGAGAGGGGGGACAGGGAGCGGGGGAGATAGAGGGGGGTCAGAGAGAGAGGGGGTCAGAGAGAGAGAGGGGGACAGAGAGAGTGGGGGTCAGAGAGAGGGCAACAGAGAGCGGGGGACAGAGAGTGGGGGAGATAGAGGGGGTCAGAGAGAGAGTGGGGAAAGAGAGAGGGGGACAGAGATGGGGGGACAGAGAGAGGAGGGACAGAGAGAGGGGGGGATAGAAAGACGGTGACAGAGAGGGGGTGCAGAGAGAGGGAGACAGAGAGAGGGGTACAGAGTGGGGGAGAGAGAGGGGGTCAGAGAGAGGGGGGCAGAGAGTAGGGGGGACAGAGAGGGGGGGGCAGAGAGGGGGGCAGAGAGAGTGGGGGCAGAGAGAGAGGGGGCAGAGAGAAAGGGTGACAGAGAGGGGGTCAGAGAGCGCGAGAGAGAGAGGGGCAGAGAGAGGAGGATAGAGAGGGGGGACAGAGAGAGAGGGGACAGAGAGAGAGAGGGGGACAGAGAGAGAGGGGACAGAGAGAGAGAGCGGACAGAGAGAGAGGGGGACAGAGAGAGAGGGGACAGAGAGAGAGGGGGACAGAGAGACGGCGACAGAGAGAGGGGGACAGAGATTGGGGTAGTCAGAGGGGGTCAGAAATAGAGGGGGTAAGTGAGAGAGAGGGGGACAGAGAGGGAAGGGGCAGAGAGGGGGGACAGAGAGAGGGCGGACAGAGAGAGGGGGGAAAGAGAGGGGGAACAGAGAAAGGTGGGAAAGAGACGGTGACAGAGAGAGGGGGCAGAGGGAGAGAGAGAGAGGGTACAGTGTGGGGGAGAGAGGGGGGTTCAGAGAATGGGCGGATGGAGAGAGTGGGACAGAGAGAGGGGGCAGAGAGAGGGCGTCAGAGAGCGGGGGAGAGAGAGGGGGACAGAGAGATGGGGACAGAGAGAGGGCGACAGAGAGAGAGGGCAGAGAGAGGGGGACAGAGAGAGAGAGGGGGCAGAGAGAGGGGGACAGACAGACGGCAACAGAGAGAGGGGCGACAGAGAGAGCGGGCGACAGATAGGGTGTCAGAGAGCGAGGAGAGAGAGAGTACAGAGAGAGAGGGGGGGCAGAGAGAGGGGGAACAGAGAGAGGGGGGCGGACTGAGGGGGGAAAGAGAGAGAGGGACAGAGAGAGGGGGACAGAGAGAGGGGGACAGAGAGCGGGAGACAGAGAAGGGACAGTGAGAAGGGGATAGAGAGAGGGGGACAGAGAGAGAGGTGGACAGAGAGGGGGGCAGAGAGATAGGGGGCAGAAAGCGGGCAACAGAGAGGGGGTCAGAGAGCGGGGGAGAGAGAGAGGGGGCAGAGAGAGGGGGACAGAGAGAGGGGACAGAGTGAGGGGGACAGAGAGAGGGGAACAGTGAGAGGGGGACAGAGAGAGGGGGACAGAGAGAGAGGGGGACAGAGAGAGAGGGGGACAGAGAGAGGGGGGCAGAGAGAGAGGAGGCAGAGAGAGGGGGGCAGAGAGATGGGGCAGAAAGAGAGGATGACAGAGAAGGGGTTAGAGAGCGGGAAACAGAGAGAGGGGGCAGTGAGATGGGGATAGAGAGGGGGACAGAGAGTTAGGGGGCAGGGAGAGAGGGTGACAGAGAGGGGGTCAAAGAGCGGCGGAGAGAGAGAGGGGACAGTGAGGGGGATAGAGAGAGGGGTCGGGGGGCAGAGAGAGTGGGACAGAGAGAGTGGGACAGAGACAGGGGCGACAGCGAGAGAGGGGGACAGTGAGGTGGTACAGGGAGAGGCGGGTGTGAGAGAGGGGGTCAGAGAGAGGGCGACAGAGAGAGGGCGACAGCGAGAGAGGGCAACAGAGAGAGGGGGGACAGGGAGCGGGGAAGATAGAGGGGGTCAGAGAGAGAGGGGGTCAGAGAGAGAGGGAGACAGAGAGTGTGGGGGTCAGAGAGAGGGCGACAGAGAGCAGGGGACAGAGTGGGGGAGATAGAGGGGGTCAGAGAGAGGGGGGTCAGACAGCGGGGATAGAGAGGGGATCAGAGAGCGTGGGAGAGAGAGGGGACAGATAGAGGGGGACAGAGAGAGGGGGGATAGAGAGAGAGGGGACAGAGAGAGAGGGGGACAGAGAGACGGCGACAGAGAGAGGGGGACAGAGAGTGGGGGAGATAGAGGGGGTCAGAAAGAGATGGGGTCAGTGAGAGAGAGGGGGTCAGAGAGAGAAGGGGGCAGAAAGAGGAGACAGACAGAGGGGTACAGAGAGAGGGGGGGACAGAGAGAGAAGGGGGCAGAAAGAGGAGACAGAGAGAGTGGGACAAAGAGAGAGGAGGACAGAGAGAGAAGGGGTCAGAGAGGGGGTGACAGAGAGAGAGGGGGACAGAGAGCACGGGGGATAGAGAGACGGTGACAGAGAGAGGGGGCAGAGGGAGAGAGAGAGATGGGTACAGTGTGGGGGAGAGAGGGGGTCAGAGAGAGGCGGACAGAGAGTGGGCGGATGGAGAGAGAGGGGGACAGAGAGAGGGGGGCAGAGAGAGGGGGACAGAGAGGGTGGCAGAGAGAGTGGGGGGAAGAGAGCGGGGGAGAGAGAGGGGACAGAGAGATGGGGACAGAGAGAGAAGGGGACAGAGAGAGGGGGACAGAGAGAGAGGGGGCTGAGAGAGAGGGGCAGAGAGAGAGGGGGACAGAGAGAGGGGGACAGAGAGACGGCAACAGAGAGAGGGGCGATCGAGAGCGCGGGCGACAGAGAGGGGGTCAGAGAGCGGGGAGAGAGAGAGTACACAGAGACAGGGGGACAGAGAGAGGGGGAACAGAGAGAGGGGGAACAGAGAGAGGGGGACAGAGAGAGGGGGACAGAGAGCGGGAGAGAGAGAGGGGTCAGTGAGAAGAGGATAGAGAGAAGGGGACAGAGAGAGAGGGGGGACAGAGAGAGGGGGACAAAGAGAGAGGGGGCAGAGAGAGGGGGTGACACAGAGGTGGTCAGAGAGCGGGAGAGAGAGGGGACTGTGAGAGGGGGGACAGAGAGAGGGGTGACAGGGAGGGGGGACAGAGAGAGGGGGAACAGAGAAAGGGGGAAAAGAGAGAAGGGGGGATAGAAAGACGGTAACAGAGAGGGGGTGCAGAGAGAGGGGGAGACAGAGAGAGGGGTACAGAGTGGGGGAGAGAGAGGGGGTCAGAGAGAGGGCGACTGTGAGAGGGGGACAGAGAGAGGGGGCAGTGAGAGAGGGGGCAGAGAGATGGCGACAGAGAGGGGGGTCAGAGAGGGGGGGAGAGAGAGGGGACAGAGAGAGGGGGACAGACAGAGGGGGGCAGAGAGAGAGGGGGCAGAGAGAGGGGGTGACAGAGAGGTGCTCAGAGAGCGGGAGAGAGA
Organism: Chiloscyllium plagiosum; assembly: GCF_037043375.1. Taxonomy (NCBI): domain Eukaryota; kingdom Metazoa; phylum Chordata; class Chondrichthyes; order Orectolobiformes; family Hemiscylliidae; genus Chiloscyllium; species Chiloscyllium plagiosum. The sequence continues at coordinate 62,199,631 of NW_028270183.1, read as the reverse complement.
GGGGACTGTGAGAGGGGGACAGAGAGAGTGGGCAGTGAGAGAGGGGGCAGAGAGAGATGGCGACAGATACGGTGTCAAAGCGCGGGGGAGAAAGAGAGGGGAAAAGAGAGGGGGATAGAGAGAGGGAAACAGAGAGAAGGGTACAGAGAGAGGGCGACAGAGTGAGGGGGGACAGAGAGAGGGGAACAGAGAGAGTTGGACAGAGAGAGGGTGACAGAGAGAGAGGGGGACAGAGAGAGAGGGGGACAGAGAGAGGGGGCAGAGAGAGAGGGGGCAGAGAGAGGGGGCAGAGAGAGGGGACAGAAAGAGAGGATGACAGAGAAGGCGTTAGAGAGCAGGAGGCAGAGAGAGGGGGCAGTGAGATGGGGATAGAGAGGGGGACAGCGAGTTAGGGGGCAGGGAGAGAGGGTGACAGAGAGGGGGTCAAAGAGCGGCGGAGAGAGAGAGGGGACAGAGAGGGGGGATAGAGAGAGGGGTCGGGGGGGGCAGAGAGAGTGGGACAGAGAGAGTTGGACAGAGACAGGGGCGACAGCGAGAGAGGGGGACAGTGAGGTGGTACAGGGAGAGGCGGGTGTGAGAGAGGGGGTCAGAGAGAGGGCGACAGAGAGAGGGCGACAGCGAGAGAGGGCAACAGAGAGAGGGGGGACAGGGAGCGGGGGAGACAGAGGGGGTCAGAGAGAGAGGGGGGACAGAGAGAGAGGGGACAGAGAGAGAGGGGGACAGGGAGACGGCGACAGACAGAGGGGGACAGAGAGTGGGGGAGATAGAGGGGTTCAGAAAGAGAGGGGGTCAGTGAGAGAGAGGGGGACAGAGAGAGAAGGGGGCAGAAAGAGGAGACAGAGGGAGGGGGACAGAGAGAGAGGGGGACAGAGAGAGAAGGGGGCAGAAAGAGGAGACAGAGAGAGGGGGACAGAGAGAGAAGGGGTCAGAGAGGGGGCGACAGAGAGAAGGGGGGATAGAGAGACGGTGACAGAGAGAGGGGGCAGAGGGAGAAAGAGAGATGGGTACAGTGTGGGGGAGAGAGCGGGGCAGAGAGAGGGGGACAGAGAGAGAATGGGACAGAGAGAGGGGCAGAGAGAGGGGAACAGAGAGAGGGGGACAGAGAGAGGGGGACAGAGAGAGGGGGACAGAGAGACGATAACTGAAAGAGGGGCGACAGAGACGAGGGGGGCCGAGAGAGAGGGGGCAGAGAGTGGGGGACAGAGAGAGAGGGGGCAGAGAGAGAGAGGGGCAGAGAGAGAGGGGGACAGAGAGAGGGGGACAGAGAGACGGCAACAGAGAGAGGGGCGACAGGGAGCGCGGGCGACAGAGAGGGGGTCAGAGAGTGAGGAGAGAGAGAGGGGACAGTGAGAAGAGGATAGAGAGAAGGGGACAGAGAGAGAGGGGGACAGAGAGAGGGGGAGCAGAGAGAGGGGGGGGGACAGAGAGAGGGGGGACAGAGAGAGGGGGACAGAGAGCGGGAGAGAGAGGGGACAGTGAGAAGAGGATAGACAGAAGGGGACAGAGAGAGAGGGGGACAGAGAGAGGGGGGACAGAGAGGGGGTCAGAGAGCGGGGGAGAGAGAGAGGGGACAGAGAGAGGGGGACAGAGAGATGGGGGCAGAGAGAGAGGGGGCAGTGAGAGGGGGTGACAGAGAGGTGGTCAGAGAGCGGGAGGGAGAGGGGACTGTGAGAGGGGGACAGAGAGAGGGGCAGTGAGAGAGGGGGCAGAGAGAGAGGGCGACAGAGACGGTGTCAAAGAGCGGGGGAGAAAGAGAGGGGACAGAGAGAGGGAGACAGAGAGAGGGCGACAGAGTGAGGGGGGACAGAGTGAGGGGGACAGAGAGAGGGGAACAGAGAGAGGGGTACAAAGAGAGGGGGACAGAGAGAGGGGGACAGAGAGAGAGGGGGACAGAGACGGGGACGGGGTTCAGACAGAGGGGGGCAGAGAGAGAGGGGGCAGAGAGTGCGGGAGCAGTGAGATGGGGACAGAGAGAGGGGGACTGAGAGAGAGGGCAGGGAGAGAGGGGGCAGAGAGAGGGGGCAGAAAGAGAGGATGACAGAGAAGGAGTTAGAGAGCGGGAGATAGAGAGAGGGGGCAGTGAGATGGGGATAGAGAGAGGGGGGCAGAGAGTTAGGGGACAGGGAGAGAGGGTGTCAGATAAGGGGTCAAAGAGCGGGGGAGAGAGAGAGAGGACAGAAAGAGGGGGAGAGAGAGAGGGGAACAGAGAGAGAGAAGGGACAGAGAGAGGAGTCGGGGGGGCAGAGAGAGTGGGACAGAGAGAGGGGCGACAGCGAGAGAGCGGGACAGTGAGGTGGTACAGGGAGAGGCGGGTATGAGAGAGGGGGTCAGAGAGAGGGCGACAGAGAGAGGGCGACAGCGAGAGGGCAACAGAGAGGGGGGACAGAGAGCGGGGGAGATAGAGGGGGTCAGAGAGAGAGGGGGTCAGAGAGACAGAGGCGACAGAGAGAGTGAGGGTCAGAGAGAGGGCGACAGAGAGCACGGGACAGAGAGTAGGGGAGATAGAGGGGGTCAAAGAGAGAGGGGGACAGAGAGAGGAGGGACAGAGAGAGGGAGGGACAGAGAGAGGGGGAACAGAGAAAGGGGAACAGAGAGAAGGCGGGATAGAAAGACGGTGACAGAGAGGGGGTGCAGAGAGAGGGAGACAGAGAGAGGGGTACAGAGTGGGGGAGATAGAGGGGGTCAGAGAGAGGGGGGGACAGAGAGAGGGGGACAGAGAGAGGGGGGACAGAGAGAGGGGGACAGAGAGAGGGGAACAGAGAAAGGGGGAACAGAGAGAAGGGGGGATAGAAAGACGGTTACAGAGAGGGGGTGCAGAGAGAGGGAGAGAGAGAGAGGGGTACAGAGTGGGGGACAGAGAGGGGGTCAGAGAGAGCGGGACAGAGAGTGGGGGTGGCAGAGAGAGTGGGGGACAGAGAGGGGGGAACAGAGAAAGGGGAAACAGAGAGAAGGGGGGATAGAAAGACAGTGACAGAGAGGGGGTGCAGAGAGTGGGAGACAGAGAGAGGGGTACAGAGTGGGGGAGCGAGAGGGGGTAAGAGAGAGAAGGACAGAGAGTGGGGGGGACAGAGAGGGGGGCAGATAGAGTGGGGGCAGAGAGAGAGGGGCAGAGAGAAAGGGTGACAGAGAGGGGGTCAGAGAGCGGGAGAGAGAGAGAGGGGGCAGTGAGAGGGAGATAGAGAGAGGGGGACAGAGAGAGGGGGGCAGAGAGAGAGAGAGAGGGGGCAGAGAGATAGGGCGACATATAGGGGGTCAAAGAGCGGGGCAGAGAGAGAGGGGACAGAGAGAGGGAGACAGAGAGAGGGCGACAGAGTGAGGGGGACAGAGTGAGGGGGACAGAGAGAGGGGAACAGAGAGAGGGGTACAAAGAGAGGGGGACAGAGAGAGGGGGACAGAGAGAGGGGGACAGAGAGAGAGGGGGACAGAGACGGGGACGGGGTTCAGACAGAGGGGGGCAGAGAGAGAGGGGGCAGACAGTGCGGGAGCAGTGACATGGGGACAGAGAGAGGGGGACTGAGAGAGAGGGCAGGGAGAGAGGGGGCAGAGAGAGGGGGCAGAAAGAGAGGATGACAGAGAAGGAGTTAGAGAGCGGGAGATAGAGAGAGGGGGCAGTGAGATGGGGATAGAGAGAGGGGGCAGAGAGTTAGGGGGCAGGGAGAGAGGGTGTCAGATAAGGGGTCAAAGAGCGGGGGAGAGAGAGAGAGGACAGAAAGAGGGGGAGAGAGAGAGAGGGGAACAGAGAGAGAGAAGGGACAGAGAGAGGAGTCGGGGGGGCAGAGAGAGTGGGACAGAGAGAGGGGCGACAGCGAGAGAGCGGGACAGTGAGGTGGTACAGGGAGAGGCAGGTATGAGAGAGGGGGTCAGAGAGAGGGCGACAGAGAGAGGGCGACAGCGAGAGGGCAACAGAGAGGGGGGGACAGAGAGCGGGGGAGATAGTGGGGGTCAGAGAGAGAGGGGGTCAGAGAGACAGAGGCGACAGAGAGAGTGAGGGTCAGAGAGAGGGCGACAGAGAGCACGGGACAGAGAGTAGGGGAGATAGAGGGGGTCAAAGAGAGAGGGGGACAGAGAGAGGAGGGACAGAGAGAGGGAGGGACAGAGAGAGGGGGAACAGAGAAAGGGGAACAGAGAGAAGGCGGGATAGAAAGACGGTGACAGAGAGGGGGTGCAGAGAGAGGGAGACAGAGAGAGGGGTACAGAGTGGGGGAGATAGAGGGGGTCAGAGAGGGGGGGGACAGAGAGAGGGGGACAGAGAGAGGGGGGACAGAGAGAGGGGGACAGAGAGAGGGGAACAGAGAAAGGGGGAACAGAGAGAAGGGGGGATAGAAAGACGGTTACAGAGAGGGGGTGCAGAGAGAGGGAGATTGAGAGAGGGGTACAGAGTGGGGGACAGAGAGGGGGTCAGAGAGAGCGGGACAGAGAGTGGGGGTGGCAGAGAGAGTGGGGGACAGAGAGGGGGGGACAGAGAGAGGGGGACAGAGAGAGGGGGAACAGAGAAAGGGGAAACAGAGAGAAGGGGGGATAGAAAGACAGTGACAGAGAGGGGGTGCAGAGAGAGGGAGACAGAGAGAGGGGTATAGAGTGGGGGAGCGAGAGGGGGTCAGAGAGAGAAGGACAGAGAGTGGGGGGGGCAGAGAGGGGGGCAGAGAGAGTGGGGGCAGAGAGAGAGGGGCAGAGAGAAAGGGTGACAGAGAGGGGGTCAGAGAGCGGGAGAGAGAGAGAGGGGGCAGTGAGAGGGAGATAGAGAGAGGGGGACAGAGAGAGGGGGCAGAGAGAGAGGGGGCAGAGAGAGAGGGCGACAGATAGGGGGTCAAAGAGCGGGGGAGAGAGGGGGGACAGAGAGAGGGGGGACAGAGTGAGGGGGACAGGAGTGAGGGGAAAAGAGAGAGGGGGACAGAGAGAGGGGAACAGAGAGAGGGGTCGGGGGGGCAGAGAGAGCGGGGTCAAAGAGAGGGCAACAGAGAGGGGGTCAGAGAGCGGGGGAGAGAGGGGGTCAGAGAGGGTGGGAGAGCGAGGGGACAGATAGAGGGGGATAGAGAGAGAGGGGACAGAGCGAGAGGGGGACAGAGAGAGAGGGGGACAGAGAGAGGGGTCAGATAGAGAGAAGGGACAGAGAGATGGGTCGGGGGCAGAGAGAGTGGGACAGAGAGAGGGGCGACAGCGAGAGAGGGGGACAGGGAGGTGGTACAGGGAGAGGCGGGTGTGAGAGAGGGGGTCAGAGAGAGGGCGACAGAGAGAGGGCGACAGCGAGAGAGGGCAACAGAGAGAGGGGGACAGGGAGCGGTGGAGATAGAGGGGGTCAGAGAGAGAGTGGGTCAGAGAGAGAGGGGGACAGAGAGAGTGGGGGTCAGAGAGAGGGCGACAGAGAGCAGGGGACAGAGAGTGAGGGAGATAGAGGGGGTCAGAGAGAGAGGGGGGACAGAGAGAAGGGGACAGAGAGAGGGGGACAGAGAGAGGGGGAACAGTGAGAGGGGGACAGGGAGAGGGGGAACAGAGAGAGGGGGAACAGATAGAAGGGGGGATATAAAGACGGTGACAGAGAGGGGGTGCAGAGAGAGGGAGACAGAGAGAGGGGTACAGAGTGGGGGAGATAGAGGTGCTCAGAGAGAGAGGGGGACAGAGAGATGGGGACAGAGAGAGGGGGACAGAGAGAGGGGGACAGAGAGCGGGGGATCAGAGAAAGGGGGAACAGAGAAGGGGGGATAGAAAGACGGTTACAGAGAGGGGGTGCAGAGAGTGGAGACAGAGAGAGGGGTACAGAGTGGGGGAGAGAGAGGGGGTCAGAGAGAGGGGGACAGAGAGTAGGGGGACAGAGAGGGGGCCAGAGAGAGTGGGGACAGAGAGAGAGGGGGCAGAGAGAAAGGGTGACAGAGAGGGGGTCAGAGAGCGGGAGAGAGAGAGAGGGGGCAGTGAGAGGGAGATAGAGAGAGGGGGGCAGAGAGAGGGGAGTAGAGAGAGTGGGGGTCAGAGAGAGGGCGGCAGAGAGCAGGGGACAGAGAGTGGGGGAGAAAGAGGGGGTCAGAGAGAGGGCAACAGAGAGGGGGTCAGTGAGCGGGGATAGAGAGGGGATCCGAGAGGTTGGGAGAGAGAGGGGACAGATAGAGGGGGACAGAGAGAGAGGGGACAGAGAGAGGAGACAGAGAGAGGGGACAGAGAGAGAGGACAGAGAGAGAAGGGGTCAGAGAGGGGGGTACAGAGAGAGGGGGGGCAGAGAGAGGGGGGCAAAGAGAGGGGGAACAGAGAAAGGTGGGACAGAGAGAACGGGGGATAGAGAGACGGTGACAGAGAGAGGGGGCAGAGGGAGACAGAGAGAGGGGTACAGTGTGGGGGAGATTGAGGGAGACAGAGTGTGGGCGGATGGAGAGAGTGGGGGATAGAGAGCGAGAGGGGGACAGAGAGAGAGGGGGACAGAGAGGGGGGGCAGAGAGAGAGGGGGCAGAGAGAGGGTGACAGAGAAGGGGTCAGAGAGCGGGGGGGAGAGAGGGGACAGAGAGATGGGGACAGAGAGAGGGCGACAGAGAGAGGGGGACAGAGAAAGGGGGACAGAGAGAGAGGGGGGCAGAGAGGGTGGCAGAGAGAAAGGGGGCAGAGAGAGGGCGACAGAGAGAGAGGGGGACAGAGAGGGGGGCAGAGAGAGAGGGGGCAGAGAGAGGGGGGCAGAGAGAGGGGGATAGAGAGAGCGCGACAGAGAGGGGGTCAGAGAGCGTGGGAGAGAGAGGGGGACAGAGAGAGAGGGGGATAGAGAGAGGGCGACAGAGAGGGGGGCAGAGAGCGGGGGAGAGAGAGGGGACAGAGAGCGGGGGAGAGAGAGGGGACAGAGAGATGGGGACAGAGAGAGGGCGACAGAGAGAGGGGGCAGAGAGATGGGGGGCAGAGAGAGAGGGGGCAGAAAGAGAGGGGGCAGAGAGAGGGGGACAGAGAGAGGGGGGACAGAGAGGAGGGGCAGAGAGAGGGGGAACAGAGAGAGGGGGGAACAGAGAGAGGGGGGACAGAGAGAGGGGGACAGACAGCGGGAGAGAGAGAGGGGACAGTGAGAAGAGGATAGAGAGAAGGGGACAGAAAGAGAGGGGGGCAGAGAGAGGGGGGACAGAGAGGGGTGCAGAGAGATAGGGGGCAGAAAGAGGGCAACAGAGAGGGGGTCAGAGAGCGGGGGAGAGAGAGGGGGCACAGAGAGGGGGTGACAGAGAGGTGGTCAGAGAGCGGGAGAGAGAGGGGACTGTGAGAGGGGGATAGAGAGAGGGGGCAGTGAGAGAGGGGGCAGAGAGAGAGGGCGACAGAAAGGGGGTCAAAGAGCGGGGGAGAAAGAGAGGGGACAGAGAGAGGGAGACAGAGAGAAGGGGACAGAGAGAGGGCGACAGAGTGAGGGGGGACAGAGTGAGGGGGACAGAGAGAGGGGAACAGAGAGAGAGAAACAGAGAGAGGGGGACAGAGAGAGAGTGGGACAGAGACGGGGACGGGGTTCAGACAGAGGGGGGCAGAGAGAGAGGGGGCAGAGAGAGGGGGCAGTGAGATGGGGACATAGAGAGGGGGACTGAGAGAGAGGGCAGGGAGAGAGGGGGCAGAGAGAGGGGGCAGAAAGAGAGGATGACAGAGAAGGGGTTAGAGAGCGGGAGATAGAGAGAGGGGCAGTGAGATGGGGATAGAGAGAGGGGGGCAGAGAGTTAGGGGGCAGGGAGAGAGGGTGTCAGAGAGGGTGTCAAAGAGCGGGGGAGAGAGAGAGGGGACAGAAAGGGGGGAGAGAGAGAGGGGAACAGAGAGAGAGAAGGGACAGAGAGAGGGGTCGGGGGGGGCAGAAAGAGTGGGACTGAGAGAGTGGGACAGAGAGAGGGGCGAAAGCGAGGGGGACAGTGAGGTGGTACAGGGAGAGGCGGGTATGAGAGAGGGGGTCAGAGAGAGGGCGACAGAGAGAGGGCAATAGAGAGGGGGGACAGAGAGCGGGGGAGATAGAGGGGGTCAGAGAGAGAGGGTGTCAGAGAGAGAGTGGCGACAGAGAGAGTGAGGGTCAGAGAGAGGGCGACAGAGAGCAGGGGACAGAGAGTGGGGGAGATAGAGGGGGTCAGAGAGAGGGGGGACAGAGAGAGGGGGGACAGAGAGAGGGAGGGACAGAGAGAGGGGGACAGAGAGATGGGGGACAGAGAGAGGGGGGCAGAGAGAGGAGGAACAGAGAAAGGGGGAACAGAGAGAGGGAGGGACAGAGAGCGGGGGACAGAGAGTGGGGGGGGGGCAGAGAGAGTCGGGGACAGAAAAAGGGGGAACAGAGAGAAGGGGGTTGGAAAGACAGTGACAGAGAGGGGGTGCAGAGAGAGGGAGACAGAGAGAGGGGTACAGAGTGGGGGAGAGGGAGGGGGTCAGAGAGAGGGGGACAGAGAGTGGGGGGACAGAGAGGGGGGCAGAGAGAGTGGGGGCAGGGAGAACAGGGGGCAGAGAGAAAGGGTGACAGAGAGGGGGTCAGAGAGCAGGAGAGAGAGAGAGGGGGCAGTGAGAGGGAGATAGAGAGAGGGGGACAGAGAGAGGGGGGCAGAGGGAGAGAGGGGGCAGAGAGAGAGGCGACAGAGAGGGGGTCATAGAGCGGGGGAGAGAGAGGGGACAGAGTGAGGTGGACAGGAGTGAGGGGAAAAGAGAGAGGGGGACAGAGAGAGGGGAACAGAGAGAGGGAAACCGAGAGAGGGGGTCAGAGAGAGGGCGACAGATTGCAGGGGACAGAGAGTGGGGGAGATAGAGGGGGTCAGACAGAAAGGGGGGACAGAGAGAGGGGGGACAGAGAGAGGGGGACAGAGAGAGGGGGACAGAGAGAGGGGGAACAGAGAGAGGGGGAACAGAGAGAGGGGGGGATAGAAAGACGGTGACAGAGAGGGGGTGCAGAGAGAGGGAGACAGAGAGAGGGGTACAAAGTGGGGGAGAGAGAGGGTGTCAGAGAGAGGGGGACAGAGAGTGGGGTGGACAGAGAGGGTGGCAGAGAGAGTGGGGGCAGAGAGAGAGGGGGCAGGGAGAAAGGGTGACAGAGAGGGGGTCAGAGAGCGGGAGAGAGAGAGAGAAGGGGCAGTGAGAGGGGGATAGAGAGAGGGGGACAGAGAGAGGGGGGCAGAGGGAGAGAGGGGGCAGAGAGAGAGGCGACAGAGAGGGGGTCATAGAGCGGGGGAGAGAGAGGGTACAGAGTGAGGGGGACAGGAGTGAGGGGAAAAGAGAGAGGGGGACAGAGAGAGGGGAACAGAGAGAGGGAAACCGAGAGAGGGGGACAGAGAGAGGGGAACAGAGAGAGGGAAACCGAGAGAGGAGGACAGAGAGAGGGGTCGGGGGGGGGGGCAGAGAGAGCGGGGTCAAAGAGAGGGCAACAGAGATGGTGTCAGAGAGTGCGGGAGTGAGGGGGTCAGAGAGGGTGGGAGAGAGAGGGGACAGATAGAGGGGGATAGAGAGAGAGGGGTCAGATAGAGAGAAGGGACAGAGAGAGGGGTCGGGGGCAGAGAGAGTGGGACAGAGAGAGTGGGACAGAGACAGGGGCGACAGCGAGAGAGGGGGACAGTGAGGTGGTACAGGGAGAGGCGGGTGTGAGAGAGGGGGTCAGAGAGAGGGCGACAGAGAGAGGGCGACAGCGAGAGAGGGCAACAGAGAGAGGGGCGACAGGGAGCGGTGGAGATAGAGGGGGTCAGAGAGAGAGGGGGTCAGAGAGAGAGGGGGGGACAGAGAGAGAGGGGGTCAGAGAGAGGGCGACAGATTGCAGGGGACAGAGAGTGGGGGAGATAGAGGGGGTCAGACAGAAAGGGGGGACAGAGAGAGGGGGGACAGAGAGAGGGGTTGGGGGGCAGAGATCGCGGGGAAGAGAGGGGGTCAGAGAGGGTGGGAGAGAGAGGGGACAGATAGAGGGGGACCGAGAGAGAGGGGACAGAGAGAGAGGGGTCAGAGAGATGGCGACAGAGAGAGGGGGACAGAGAGTGGGGGAGATAGAGGGGGTCAGAGAGAGAGGGGGTCAGTGAGAGAGAGGGGGACAGAGAGAGAAGGGGGCAGAAAGAGGAGACAGAGAGAGGGGGACAGATAGAGAGGAGGACACAGAGAGAAGGGTTCAGAGAGGGGGGGGACAGAGAGAGGGGGGACAGAGAAGGGGGGCAAATAGAGGGGGAACAGAGAAAGGTGGGACAGAGACAAGGGCGGATAGAGAGACGGTGACAGAGAGAGGGGGAAGAGGGAGAGAGAGAGGGGTACAGTGTGGGAGAGAGAGGGTGGGTCAGAGAGAGGGGGACAGAAAGTGGGCGGATGGAGACAGTGGGGGATAGAGTGAAGGGGGACAGAGAGAGAGAGGGGGACAGAGAGAGAGGGGGCAGACAGAGGGCGACAGAGAGAGCGAGGGGGACAGAGAGAGAGGGGGACAGAGAGAGAGGGGGCAGACAGAGGGCGACAGAGAGGGAGGGGGACAGAGAGAGCGGGGGACAGAGAGAGAGGGGGCAGACAGAGGGCGACAGAGAGAGAGTGGGACAGAGAGAGAGGGGGTCAGAGAGGGGGGCAGAGAGAGAGGGGGCAGAGAGAGGCCGACGGCGAGAGGGGCTACAGAGAGAGGGGGGAACAGAGAGAGGGGCACCGAGAGGGGGGACAGAGGGGGTGAACAGAGAGATGGTGACTGGGAAGGGGCAGAGAGAGGGAGACAGAGAGAGGGGGACAGAGAGTGGGGGACAGAGAGAGGGGGACAGAGGGAGGGGGACTGAGGGAGGGGGACAGAGAGAGGGGGCAGAGAGAGAGGGGGCAGAGAGAGGGCGACAGAGAGGGGGTCAGAGGGGGGGGGAGAGAGAAGGACAGAGAGATGGGGACAGAGGGAGGGGGACTGAGGGAGGGGGACAGAGAGAGGGGGCGCAGAGAGAGAGGGGGCAGAGAGAGAGAGGGCAGAGAGAAGGGGACAGAGAGACGGCGACAGAGAGAGGGGGACAGAGAGAGGGGCGACAGAGAGGAAGGGCAGTGAGGTGGTACAGGGAGAGGCGGGTGTGAGAGAGTGGGGGTCAGAGAGAGGGGTCAGAGAGAGAGGGGGTCAGAGAGAGGACGACAGATAGCGGGGGACAGAGAGAGAGGGGGCAGAAAGAGGCGACAGAGAGAGGTGGACAGAGAGAGGGGGCCAGAGAGAGAGGAGGCCAGAGACAGGGGGGCAGAGAGAGAGAGGGGGAACAGAGAGTGGAGGAGATAGAGAGAGAGGGGCAGAGAGAGATGGGGACAGAGAGAGGGGGAACAGAGAGAGTGGGGAACAGAGAGCGGGGGGACAGAGAGAGGGGCTACAGAGAGAGGGGGGAACAGAGAGGGGGGCACAGAGAGGGGGGGACAGAGGGGGTGAACAGAGAGATGGTGACTGGGAGGGGGCAGAGAGAGGGAGACAGAGAGGGAGGACAGAGAGATGGGGACAGGGAGAGGGGGACAGAGAGAGGGGGACAGAGAGAGGGGGACAGAGAGAGAGGAGGACAGAGAGAGAAGGGGTCAGAGAGAGGGGGGACAGAGAGAGGGGGGACAGAGATGGGGGGCAAATAGAGGGGGTACAGAGAAAGGTGGGACAGAGAGAAGGGCGGATAGAGAGACGGTGACAGAGAGAGGGGGCAGAGGGAGAGAGAGAGGGGTACAGTGTGGGAGAGAGAGGGTGGGTCAGAGAGAGGGGGACAGACAGTGGGCGGATGGAGAGAGTGGTGGATAGAGAGAGAGAGGGGGACAGAGAGAGAGGGGGACAGAGAGGGGGGCAGAGAGAGAGGGGGCAGAGAGAGGCCGACAGAGAGGGGGACAGAGAGTGGGCGGATGGAGAGAGTGGATGGATAGAGAGAGAGAGGGGGACAGAGAGGGGGGCAGAGAGAGAGGGGGCAGACAGAGGGCGACAGAGAGAGGGGGACAGAGAGAGAGGGGCAGAGAGAGGGGGACAGAGAGAGAGGGGCAGAGAGAGGGGGACAGAGAGAGAGGGGACAGAGGGGGGGGCAGAGAGAGAGGGGGCAGAGAGAGGCCGACAGAGAGGGGGTCAGAGAGCGGGGAGAGAGAGGGACAGAGAGAGGGGGACAGAGAGAGGGCGACAGAGAGAGGGGGGGCAGAGTGAGAGAGGGGGCAGAGAGAAGGGGACAGAGAGACGGCGACAGAGAGGAGGGGCAGTGAGGTGGTACAGGGAGAGGCGAGTGTGAGAGAGAGGGGGTCAGAGAGAGGGCGACAGAGAGAGGGGGACAGAGAGGGGGGTTGAGAGAGGGGGTCAGAGAGAGAGGGGGACAGAGAGAGGGGGACAGAGAGGGGGGTTGAGAGAGGGGGTCAGAGAGAGGGGGGTCAGAGATAGGGGGACAGAGATTGGGGTTGAGAGAGGAGGTCAGAGAGAGAGGGGGACAGAGAGAGGGGGACAGAGAGTGGGGTTGAGAGAGGGGGTCAGAGAGAGAGGGGGTCATAGAGAGAGGGGGTCAGAGAGAGAGGGGGTCAGAGAGAGGGCGACAGAGAGCGGGGGACAGAGAGAGAGGGGGCAGAAAGAGGCGACAGAGAGAGGGGGGGCAGAGAGAGGGGGCCAGAGAGAGAGGGGGAACAGAGAGAGTGGGGGACAGAGAGCGGGTGGACAGAGAGAGGGGCTACAGAGAGAGGGGGGAACAGAGAGAGGGGCACAGAGAGGGGGGGACAGAGGGGGTGAACAGAGAGATGGTGACTGGGAAGGGGCAGAGAGAGGGAGACAGAGAGAGGGGGACAGAGAGTGGGGGACAGAGAGAGGGGACAGAGGGAGGGGGACTGAGGGAGGGGGACAGAGAGAGGGGGACAGAGGGAGGGGGACAGAGGGAGGGGGACAGACCGAGGGAGAACACAGAGAGGGGGACAGAGGGAGGAGGACAGACCGAGGGAGGACAGAGAGAGGGGGACAGAGAGAGGGCTACAGAGAGGGGGGACAGAGAGAGGGGAGACAGAGAGAGGGGGGACAGAGAGAGGGGGGGAAAGAGAGATGGTGACAGAGAGGGGGCAGAGAGAGGGCTACAGAGAGGGGGGGACAGAGGTTTGGGACAGAGAGAGGGTGGACTGAGAGAGGGGGCAGAGAGACGGGGACAGAGAGAGTGGGACAGAGAGACAGTGACAGAGAGGGGGCAGTGAAGGGGAACAGAGAGAGGGGAGGACGAGGGGGACAGAGAGAGGGGGGACAGAGAGGGGACAGTGAGGGGGGGACAGAGAGAGAGGGGGACGAGGGGGACAGAGAGAGGGGGGACAGAGAAACTGTGACAGACAGGGGGCAGAGAGCGGGCGAAAGAGAGGGGTGGACAGAGGTTTGGGACAGAGAGAGGGTGGAATGAGAGATGCGGCAGAGAGACGGGGACAGAGAGAGGGGGGACAGAGAGACAGTGACAGAGAGGGGGCAGTGAGGGGGGGACAGAAAGAGGGGTGGACGAGGGGGACAGAGAGAGGGGGGACAGAGAAACTGTGACAGAGAGGGGGCAGAGAGCGGGCGACAGAGAGGAGTGGACGGGGGGGGGGGCGAACAGAGAGACGGTGACCGAGAGGGGGCAGAGAGACGGGGACAGAGAGGGGGCAGAGAGACAGTGACAGGGGGGGACAGAGAGAGGGCGATAAAGATGGGGGAACAGAGAGCGGGGAAGAGAGTGAGGGGGCAGAGAGAGGGGGTCAGAGAGAGAGGGGGACAGAGAGAGGGAGAACAGAGAGAGAGAGGACAGAGGGGGAGACCAGAGTGGGGGGGGGGGTACCAGATTGGGGGGGGTGGCAGAGAGAGGGGGACAGAGCGAGAGGAAACAGAGGGAGAGGGGAGAGAGAGATGGTGACAGAGTGGGGGCAGAGAGAGGAGGGACAGAGAGAGGGGGACAGAGAGAGGGGGACAGAGAGAGAGAGTGGGACAGAGAGAGGGGGTCAGAGAGAGGGGGGCAGAGAGAGGAGGGACAGAGAGAGGGGGAGAGAGAGAGGAGGCCAGAGACAGGGGGGCAGAGAGAGAGAGGGGGAACAGAGAGTGGAGGAGATAGAGAGAGAGGGGCAGAGAGAGATGGGGACAGAGAGAGGGGGAACGGAGAGAGTGGGGGACAGAGACCGGGGCAGAGAGAGGAGGAAACAGAGAGAGAGGGGGTCAGAGAGAGGGGGTACCGAGAGAGAGGGGGGTCAGAGAGAGAGGGGGTCAGAGAGAGAGGGGTCAGAGAGAGAGGGGGTACAGAGAGAGAGGGGAACAGAGAGGGGGGCAGAGGGGGGGACCAGAGAGGGAACAGACAGATGGGGATAGAGAGAGTGGGCAGAAAGCGGGGGGCTAGAGAGAGAAGGGGCAGAGCGACGGTGACAGAGACGGGGCAAAGAGAGGCCAACAAAGAGAGCGGACAGTGAGGGGGGGGGGCAGAGAGAGGGGGGACGGGTGGGGCGAACAGAGAGACGGTGACTGAGAGGGGACAGTGAGGGGGTGACAGAGAGAGGGGTGGGCGAGCGGGAGAGAGAGAGGGGGGACAGAGAGGGGGCAGAGAGCGGGCGACAGAGAGGGGTGGACGGGGGGGGGGAACAGAGAGACGGTGAGTGAGAGGGGGCAGAGAGACGGTGACGGGGGGCACAGAGAGAGGGCGATAGAGATGGGGGAACAGAGAGCGGGGAACAGAGCGAGGGGGCAGAGAGAGGGGGTCAGAGAGAGTAAGAGGGATAGAGAGAGAGGGGGACAGAGAGAGAGGGGACAGAGAGAGAGCGGACAGAGAGGGGGGGGACCAGAGTGGGGGTGCAGAGAGAGGGGGACAGAGCGAGAGGGAACCGAGGGAGAGGGGACAGAGAGATGGTGACAGAGTGGGGGCAGAGAGAGGAGGGACAGAGAGAGGCAGAACAGAGAGAGAGGGGGACAGAGTGAGAGGGGGACAGAGGGGGGTTGGGGGGGACCAGGGTGGGGGTGCAGAGAGAGGGGGACAGAGAGAGAGGGAACAGAGGGAGAGGGGGACAGAGAGAGAGGGGGACAGAGAGAATGGGACAGAGAGAGGGGGACAGAGAGAGGGGTACAGAGAGAGAGGGGTACAGAGTAGGAGAGAGTGAGGGGGGCAGAGAGAGTGGTACAGAGTGGGAGAGAGTGAGGGGGTCAGAGAGGGGGGGGACAGAGAGTAGGCAGAGAGAGGGCAACAGAGAGAGGGGGACAGAGACCGGGGCAGAGAGAGGGGGCAGAGAGAGGGGGACAGAAAGAGTGAGGGGGACAGCGAGAGAGGGGTACAGAGAGGGAGGAGAGAGAGCGAGGGGGACAGAGAGAGGGGGACAGAGAGAGTGCGGGACAGAGAGAGAGGGGGAAAGAGAGGGGGGCAGAGAGAGGGCGGGAAAGAGAGAGAGAGAGGGGACAGAGAGCGGGGGAGACAGAGAGCTGGGGGCCAGAGATTGGGGGGAAATAGAGAGAGGGGGCAGAGAGAGGGGGGACAGAGAGAGGCAGAACAGAGAGAGAGGGGGACAGAGTGAGAGGGGGACAGAGGGGGGTTGGGGGGGACCAGAGTGGGGGTGCAGAGAGAGGGGGACAGAGAGAGAGGGAACAGAGGGAGAGGGGGACAGAGAGAGAGGGGGACAGAGAGATTGGGGGTAAATAGAGAGAGGGGGCAGAGAGAGGGGGGGAAAGAGAGAGAGGGGGGACAGAGAGAGGGGACAGAGAGCGAGGGGGACAGAGAGAGGGGGACATAGAGAGAGCGGGACAGAGAGAGAGGGGGAAAGAGAGGGGGGACAGAGAGAGGGCGGGAAAGAGAGAGAGATAGTGGACAGAGAGCGGGTGAGACAGAGAGCTGGGGGACAGAGAGTGGGGAAGATAGAGGGGGTCAGAGGGAGTGGGTCAGAGAGAGGGTTACAGAGTGGGGGAAAGAGAGGGTGTCAGAGAAAGGGGGGCAGAGAGAGGAGGACAGAGTGAGGCAGGTGGGAGAGAGTGGGGGACAGAGAGAGAGAGAGGGGGACAGAGAGAGGGGGACAGAGAGATAGGGGGACAGAGAGAGAGGGACAGAGAGAGAGGGGGACAGAGGGGGGGTTGGGGGGGACCAGAGTGGGGGTGCAGAGAGAGGGGGACAGAGAGAGAGGGAACAGATGGAGAGGGGGACAGAGAGAGAGGGGGACAGAGAGAGAGGGGGACAGAGAGAGGGGGACAGAGAGAGGGGGACAGAGAGAGGGGTACAGAGTAGGAGAGAGTGAGGGGGCAGAGAGGGGGGACAGAGAGTGGGCAGAGAGAGGGCAACAGAGAGAGGGGGACAGAGACCCGGGCAGAGAGAGGGGGCAGAGAGAGGGGGACAGAGAGAGAGAGGGGGACAGAGAGAGAGGGTTACAGAGAGGGAGGACAGAGAGCGAGGGGGACAGAGACAGGGGGACAGAGAGAGTGCGGGACAGAGAGAGGGAGAAAGAGAGGGGGGCAGAGAGAGGGCGGGAGAGAGAGAGGGGGGACAGAGAGCGGGGGAGACAGAGAGCTGAGGGCCAGAGAGAGGGGGGAAATAGAGAGAGGGGGCAGAGAGAGGGGGGGATAGAGAGAGAGGGGGGGACAGAGAGAGGGGACAGAGAGCGAGGGGGACAGAGAGTGGGGGACAGAGAGAGAGCGGGACAGAGATAGAGGGGGAAAGAGAGGGGGGACAGAGAGAGGGCGGGAAAGAGAGAGAGATAGTGGACAGAGAGCGGGTGAGACAGATAGGGGGGACAGAGAGTGGGGGACAGAGAGCGAGGGACAGAGAGCGCAGGACAGAGAAAGGGGGACAGAGAGTGGGGGACAGAGAGCGAGGGACAGAGAGCGCAGGACAGAGAGTGGGGCACAGAGAGTGGGGAAGATAGAGGGGGTCAGAGGGAGTGGGTCAGAGAGAGGGTTACATAGTGGGGGAAAGAGAGGGTGTCAGAGAAAGGGGGGCAGAGACAGGAGGACAGAGAGAGGCAGGTGGGAGAGAATGGGGGACAGAGAAATGGGGGACAGAGAGGGGCGACAGAGAGAGCGGGCGACAGAGAGGGGGTCAGAGAGCGGGGAGAGAGAGAGTACACAGAGAGAGAGGGGGACAGAGAGGGGGGGACAGAGAGGAGGGGCAGAGAGAGGGGGGACAGAGAGAGGGGGAACAGAGAGAGGAGGAAGAGAGAGAGGGGGAACTGAGAGAAGGGGGACAGTGAGAGGGGGTACAGAGAGATGAGGACAGAGAGAGGGGGGCAGACTGCGGGAGAGAGAGAGGGGACAGTGAGAAGGGGATAGAGAGAGGGGGACAGAGAGAGAGGGGGGTCAGAGAGAGGGGGGACAGAGAAGGGGGCAGAGAGATGGGGGCAGAAAGAGGCCAACAGAGAGGGGGTCAGAGAGCAGGGGAGAGGGAGAGGGACAGAGAGAAGGGGACAGAGAGAGGGGGCAGAGAGAGAGGGGGCAGAGAGAGGGGGTGACAGAGAGGTGGTCAGAGAGCGGGAGAGAGAGGGGACTGTGAGAGGGGGACAGAGAGAGGGGGCAGTGAGAGAGGGGGCAGAGAGAGAGGGCGACAGAGAGGGGGGTCAAAGATCGGGGGAGAAAGAGAGGGGACAGAGAGAGGGGATAGAGAGAGGGAGACAGAGACGGGGACGGGGTTCAGATAGAGGGGGGCCGAGAGAGAGGGGGCAAAGAGAGAGGGGGCAGTGAGATGGGGTCAGAGAGAGTGGGACAGAGAGAGAGGGAGCAGGGAGAGAGGGTGACAGAAAGGGGGTCAAAGAGCGGGGGAGAGAGAGAGGGGACAGAGAGAGGGGGATAGAGAGGGGAACAGAGAGAGAGAAGGGACATAGAGAGGTGTCGGCGGGTCAGAGAGAGTGGGACGGAGAGAGTGGGACAGAGAGAGGGGCGACAGCGAGAGAGCGGGACGGTGAGGTGGTACAGGGAGAGGCGGGTTTGAGAGAGGGGGTCAGAGAGAGGGCGACAGAGAGAGGGCGACAGAGAGAGAGTGCAACAGAGAGGGGGGGACAGGGAGCGGGGCAGATAGAGGGGACAGAGAGAGAGGGGACAGATAGAGAGAGGGGGACAGAGAGAGTGATGGTCAGAGAGAGGGGGGGTCAGAGAGCGGGAGAAAGAGAGAGGGGGCAGTGAGAGGGGTATAGAGAGAGGGGGACAGAGAGCGGGGAGAGAGAGAGTACACAGAGAGAGAGGGGGACAGAGAGGGGGTGACAGAGAGGAGGGGCAGAGAGAGGGGGGACAGAGAGAGGGGGAACAGAGAGAGGGGGAAGAGAGAGAGGGGGAACTGAGAGAAGGGGACAGAGAGAGGTGGTACAGAGAGATGAGGACAGAGAGAGGGGGGCAGAGTGCGGGAGAGAGAGAGGGGACAGTGAGAATGGGATAGAGAGAGGGGGACAGAGAGAGAGGGGGGTCAGAGAGAGGGGGGACAGAGAAGGGGGCAGAGAGATGGGGGCAGAAAGAGGCCAACAGAGAGGGGATCAGAGAGCAGGGGAGAGGGAGAGGGACAGAGAGAAGGGGACAGAGAGAGAGGGGGCAGAGAGAGAGGGGGCAGAGAGAGGGGGTGACAGAGAGGTGGTCAGAGAGCGGGAGAGAGAGGGGACTGTGAGAGGGGGACAGAGAGAGGGGGCAGTGAGAGAGGGGGCAGAGAGAGAGGGCGACAGAGAGGGGGGTCAAAGATCGGGGGAGAAAGAGAGGGGACAGAGAGAGGGGATAGAGAGAGGGAGACAGAGACGGGGACGGGGTTCAGACAGAGGGGGGCCGAGAGAGAGGGGGCAAAGAGAGAGGGGGCAGTGAGATGGGGTCAGAGAGAGTGGGACAGAGAGAGAGGGAGCAGGGAGAGAGGGTGACAGAAAGGGGGTCAAAGAGCGGGGGAGAGAGAGAGGGGACAGAGAGAGGGGGATAGAGAGGGGAACAGAGAGAGAGAAGGGACATAGAGAGGTGTCGGCGGGTCAGAGAGAGTGGGACGGAGAGAGTGGGACAGAGAGAGGGGCGACAGCGAGAGAGCGGGACGGTGAGGTGGTACAGGGAGAGGCGGGTTTGAGAGAGGGGGTCAGAGAGAGGGCGACAGAGAGAGGGCGACAGAGAGAGAGTGCAACAGAGAGGGGGGGACAGGGAGCGGGGCAGATAGAGGGGACAGAGAGAGAGGGGACAGATAGAGAGAGGGGGACAGAGAGAGTGATGGTCAGAGAGAGAGGGGGTCAGAGAGCGGGAGAAAGAGAGAGGGGGCAGTGAGAGGGGTATAGAGAGAGGGGGACAGAGAGAGGGGGCAGAGAGAGAGGGGGCAGAGAGAGAGGGCAACAGAGAGAGGGGGACAGAGAGAGGGGTCGGGGAGGCAGAGAGAGTGGGAGCAGAGAGAGGGCAACAGAGAGGGGGTCAGAGAGCGGGGAGAGAGGGGGTCAGAGAGGGTGGGAGAGAGAGGGGGGACAGAGAGAGGGGGACAGAGAGAGAGGGGACAGAGAGAGAGAGGGGGACAGAGAGACGGCGACAGAGAGAGGGGGAAAGAGAGTGGGGGAGATAGAGGGGGTCAGAAAGAGAGGGGGTCAGTGAGAGAGGGGGACAGAGAGAGAAGGGTGCAGAGAGAGGGGGACAGAGAGAGAGGGGACAGAGAGAGGGGGGCACAGAGAGAGGGGGACAGAGAGAGGGGTACAGAGAGAGAGGGGTACAGAGAGAGGGGGACAGAGAGAGAGGGGGACAGAGAGAGAGGGGGACAGAGAGAGGGGGACAGAGAGAGAGGGGCAGAGAGGGTTAGGGGCAGACAGAGGGGAACAGAGTGAGGGGTGCAGGAAGAGGGGGACAGAGAGAAGGGGCAGAGAGAGAGGGGAAAGAGACAGGGGCAGAGAGAGGGTGACAGAGAGTTGGGGAGATAGAGTGGGTCAGAGAGTGAGAACAGAGAGAGGGGTACAGAGTGAGGGAGATGGGGGTTAAGGGAGGGGGGGACAGAGAGTGGGTGGATGGAGAGAGTGGCGGACAGAGAGAGAGAGGATGAGAGAGGGGGTCAGTGTGATGCAGATGGAGTGAGGGGGTGTGGGTGACGATGATGGCGTGAGTGTGAGGGAGTCTTGGTGACGGAGATGGAGTGAGTGTGAGGGGATCAGTTTGACGCTGATGGAGGGAGTATAATGGGGTCAGTGTGATGGAGACAGAGTTAGTGTGAGCGGGTCAGGGTGATGGTGAAGGAGTGAGTGTGAGGGGGTCTGTGTGACTGCGATCGCCTGAGTGTGAGGGGGTCAGTGTGTCGGAGATTCAGTGAGCATGAGAGGGTCGGGGTGATGGTGATGGTGTGAGTGTGAGGGGTTCAGTGCGATGGAGATAGAGTGAGTGTGAGAGGGTCAGGGTGACTGTGATGATGTGAGTGTGAAGGATAATAGTGACGGTAATGGAGTGACTGTGAGGGGATCAGAGTGAAGGCGATGGAGTCAGTGTGAGGGGGATAGTGTCACAGTGATGGAGTGAGTGTGAGGGAATCAGGTTGACAGTGACCGAGTGAGTGTGATGGTTCAGTGTGACTGCGATCGCGTGAGTGTGAGGGGGTCAGGGAGACGGTGATGGAGGGAGTGTGAGGCGGTCAGGATGATGGTGATGGAGTGAGTGTGAGGGGGTCAAGCTGACGGTGATGGTGTGAGTGTGAGGGGGTCAGGGTGACGGTGATGGAGTGAGTGTGAGAGGATCGGTTTGATGGTGATGGAGTGAGTGTGAGGGTGTCAGGCTGACGGTGACTGAGTGAGTGTGTGGCGATCAGGCAGACGGCGATGAAGTGAGTGTGAGGGGGTCAGGGTGAGGGTAATGCAGTGCGTGTGTGGGGGGCATTGTGACGGAGCTGGAGTGAGTGTGATGGTTTCAGAGAGGCGGTGATGGAGTGAGTGTGCGGGGGTCAGAGTGACTTTGAAGTGAGTATGAGGATATCAGGGTGACGATGATGGAGTGAGTGTGAGGGGGTCAGGGTGACAGTGATGGAGTGAGTGCGTGTGGGTCAGTGTGACGATGATGGAGTGAGTTGAGGGGGTCTGGGTGAGGGCGATGGAGTGAGTGTGAAGGGGTCAGGTTGATGGTGATGGAGTGAGTGTGAGGGGGTTAGTGTGATGGTGATTGAGTGTGTTGAGGGGGTCAAGTTGACGGTGATGGAGTGAGTGTGAGGGGGTCAGCGTGACGGTGATGGAGTGAGTGTGTGTGGGTCAGTGTGACGGTGATGGAGTGAGTTTGAGGGGGTCTGGGTGACGGTGATGGAGTGAGTGTGAGGTGGTCAGGATGAGGGTGATGGAGTGAGTGAGGTGATCGGTGTGTCGGTGATGGAGTGGGTGTGAGGGTGTCAATTTGATGGTGATGGAGTGAGTGTGAGGGGATCAGTGTGACAGAGATGGAGTGAGTGTGAGGGGATTAGTGTGACGGAGATGGAGTGAGTGTGAGGGTGTCAGGGTGACGGTAAAGTGGTGAGTCTGAGAAGGTCAGGGTGATGGTGATGAAGTGAGTGTGACGGGGTCAGTGTGACGAAGGTGGAGTGAGTGTGAGGGGATTAGTGTGACGGATATGGGGTGAGTGTGAGAGGGTCAGGGTGATGATGATGGTGTGAGTGTGAGGACATCAGGGATCAGGGTGACGGTGATGGAGTGAGGGTTCGTTGGTCAGGGTGAGGGTGACGGCGTGAGTGTGTGTGTATCGTGTGACGGTGATGGAGTGGGTTTGTGGGGTTCTGGGTGACGGTGATGGAGTGAGTGTGAGGGGTTCAGGGTGGTGGGGATGGAGTGAGTGTGAGGGAATCAGGGTGACGGTGATGGAGTGAGTGTGATGGGGTCAGGGTGAAGGTGAAGGAGTGAGTATAAGGGGTCAGGGTGACGGTGATGGAGTGTGTGGGGGTCAGGGTGATGGTGATGAGTGAGTTTCTGGGGTCACGGTGACGGTGATGAATGAGTGTGAGGGCGTCAGGGTGATGATGGTGGAGTGAGAGTGAGGGGGTCAGTGTGATGCAGATGGAGTGCGGGTGAGGGGGTGAGGGTGACGATGATGGCGTGAGTGTGAGGGAGTCTTTGTGACGGTGATGGAGTGCGTGTGAGGCGATCAGTTTGACGCTGATGGAGGGAGTATAATGGGGTCAGTGTGATGGAGACAGAGTGAGTGTGAGAGGGTCAGGGTGACTGTGATGATGTGAGTGTGAGGGGATAATAGTGACGGTAATGGAGTGACTGTGAGGGGATCAGAGTGAAGGCGATGGAGTCAGTGTGAGGGGGATAGTGTCACAGTGATGGAGTGAGTGTGAGTGAATCAGGGTGACGGTGACCGAGTGAGTGTAATGGTTCAGTGTGACTGCAATCGCGTGAGTATGAGGGGGTCAGGGAGTCGGTGATAGAGGGAGTGTGAGGCGGTCAGATGATGGTGATGGAGTGAGTGAGAGGGGGTCACGGTGACCGTGATGGAGTGAGTGTGAGGCGATCAGTGTGAAGTTGAGGGAGGGAGTGCGAGAGGGTTAGGATGTCGGTGATGCGCTGAGTGTGAGAGGGTCATGGTGACGGTGATGGAGTGAGTGTGAGGGGGTCAGTGTGACGGAGCTGAAGTGAGTGCGATGCTTTCAGGGAGGCGGTGATGGAATAAGTGTGAGGGAATCAGGGTGATGGTGACTGAGTGAGTGAGAGTGGGTCAGGTTGATGGTGATGAAGTGAGTGTGAGGGGGTCAGGTTGACGGTGTTGGAGCGACTGTGAGACGATCAGTATGACGCTGATGGACTGAGTGTGATTGAGTAAGGGTGAGGGTGATGGAGTGAGTGTGTGGGTGCCAGTGTGTCGGAGATGGAGTGAGTATGAGGGGGTCAGGGTGACGATGACGGAGTGAGTGTGAGGGCGTCAGGTTGACGGCGAGGAAGTGAGTGTGACGGGGTCAGTGTGACGGAGATAGAGTGAGTGTGAGGGGATCAGTGTGAAGGAGATGGAATGTGTGTGAGGGGATTAGTATGACGGAGATGGCGTGAGTGTGAAGGGGCCAGGGTGACGATGATGGAGTGAGTGTGAGGACATCTGGGTGACTTTGATGGAGTGAGTTTGAGGCTGTCAGGGTGACGGCGATGGAGTGAGTGCCAGGGGGTCAGGGTGACGGTGATAGAGTGAGTGTGAATGGATCAGTTTGATGGTGATGGAGTGAGTGTGAGGGGGTCAGGCTGATGGTGATGGAGTGAGTGTGAGGGGATCAGTTTGATGGTGAGGGAGTGAGTGTGAGGGGATCAGTTTGATGGTGATGGAGTGAGTGTGAGTGGGCCAGGCTGACGGTGATGGAGTGAGTGTGAGGGGGTCAGGGTGACGGTGATGGAGTGAGTGTGAGGGGATCCGTTTGATGGTGATGGAGTGAGTGTGAGGATGTCTGGGTGACTTTGATGGAGTGAGTGTGAGGATGTCAGGGTGACGGTGATGGAGTGAGTGTGAGGGGGTCAGGGTGAGGGTGATTGAGTGAGTGTGTGGGGGACAATGTGACGGAGCTGGAGTGAGTGTGATGGTTTCAGGGAGCCGGTGATGAAATGAGTGTGAGGGGGTCAGTGTGATGGTGACGGAGTGAGTGTAAGGGGGTCTGTTTGATGGTGATGGAGTGAGTGTGAGGGGATCAGTGTGAAGGAGATGGAGTGATTGTGAGGGGAATAGTGTGACGGTGATGGAGTGAGTGTGAGGGGGTCAGGGTGTAGGTGAAGGAGTGAGTGCGAGGGGTTCAGGTTGACGGCGATGAAGTGAGTGTGACGGGGTCAGTGTGACCGAGGTAGAGTGAGTGTGAGGGGATCAGTGTGAAGGAGATGGAGTGAGTGTGAGGGGATTAGTGTGACGGAGATGGCGCGAGTGTGAAGGGGTCAGGGTGATGATGATGGAGTGAGTGTGAGGACATCTGGGTGACTTTGATGGAGTGAGTGTGAGGGGATTAGTGTGACGGTGATGGAGTGAGTGTGAGGGGGTCAGGGTGTAGGTGAAGGAGTTAGTGCGAGGGGGTCAGGTTGACGGCGATGAAGTGAGTGTGACGGGGTCAGTGTGACGGAGGTAGAGTGAGTGTGAGGGGATCAGTGTGAAGGAGATGGAGTGAGTGTGAGGGGATCAGTGTGAAGTTGAGGGAGTGAGTGCGAGAGGGTCAGGATGAAGGTGACGCGCTGATTGTGAGAGGGTCATAGTGACAGTGATGGAGTGAGTGTGAGGGTATCAGAGTTACGGCGCTGAAGTTAGTGTGATGGTTTCAGGGAGGCGGTGATGGAGTTAGTGTGAGGGAATCAGGGTGACGGTGAGTGAGTGAGTGTGAGGGGGCCAGATAGATAATGATGGAGTGAGTGTGAGTGGGTCAGGGTGACGGTGTTGGAGCCACTGTGAGACGATCAGTATGACGGTGATGGACTGAGTGTGATTGAGTCAGGGTGAGGGTGATGGAGTGAGTGTGCGAGTGCCAGTGCGACAGAGATGGAGTGAGTGTGAGGGGATCAGTGTGAAGGCGATGGAGTGAGTGTGAGGGGATTAGTGTGACGGTGATGGAGTGAGTGTGAGGGGGTCAGGGTGACGGTGAAGGAGTGAGTGTGACGGGGTCACTGTGACGGAGATGGAGTAAGTGTGAGGGGCTCAGTGTGAAGGAGATGGAGTGAGTGTGAGGGGATCAGGGTGACGGAGATGGCGCGAGTGTGAAGGGGTCAGGGTAATGATGATGGAGTGAGTGTGAGGACATCTGGGTGACTTTGATGGAGTGAGTGTGAGGATGTCAGAGTGACGGTGATGGAGTGAGTGTGAGGGGGTCAGGGTGACGGTGATGGAGTGAGTCTGATGGGGTCAGGGTGAAAGTGAATGAGTGAGTGTAAGGGGGTCAGGGTGACGGTGATGGAGTGAGTGTGTGTGAGTCAGGGTGAAGGTGATGAGTGAGTTTCTGGTGGTCACAGTGACGGTGATGAATGAGTGTGAGGGGGTCAGGGTGATGATGCTGGAGTAAGTGTGAGGGGGTCAGTGTGATGCAGATGGAGTGAGGGTGAGGGGGTGAGGGTGACGATGATGCAGTGAGTGTGAGAGGATCAGTTTGACGCTGATGGAGGGAGTATAATGGGGTCAGTGTGATGGAGACAGAGTGAGTGTGAGCGGGTCAGGGTGATGGTGAAGGAGTGAGTGTGAGCGGGTCTGTGTGACTGCGACCGCGTGAGTGTGAGGGGGTCAGTGTGACGGAGATTCAGTGAGCGTGAGAGGGTCGGGGTGATGGTGATGGTGTGAGTGTGAGGGGTTCAGTGCGATGGAGATAGAGTGAGTGTGAGAGGGTCAGGGTGAAGGCGATGGAGTCAGTGTGAGGGGGATAGTGTCACAGTGATGGAGTCAGTGTGAGGGAATCAGGGTGACGGTAACCGAGTGAGTGTGATGGTTCAGTGTGACTGCGATCGCGTGAGTGTGAGGGGGTCAGGGAGACGGTGATAGAGGGAGTGGGAGGGGGTCAGGTGATGGTGATGGAGTGAGTGTGAGGCGGTGACGGTGACCGTGATGGAGTGAGTGTGAGGGGATCAGTGTGAAGTTGAGGGAGTGAGTGCGAGAGGGTTAGGATGTCGGTGTTGCGCTGAGTGTGAGAGGGTCATGGTGACGGTGATGGAGTGAGTATGAGGGGGTCAGTGTGACGGAGCTGAAGTGAGTGTTATGCTTTCAGGGATGCGGTGATGGAGTGAGTGTGAGGGAATCAGGGTGACGGTGACTGAGTGAGTGTGATGGGGTCAGGGTGATGGTGATGGTCAGAGTGTGAGTGGGTCAGGTTGATGGTGATGGAGTGAGTGTGAGGGGGTCAGGGTGACGGTGTTGGAGCGAGTGTGAGACGATCAGTATGACGGTGATGGACTGAGTGTGATTGACTAAGGGTGAGGGTGATGGAGTGAGTGTGCGGGTGCCAGTGTGACGGAGATGGAGTGAGTGTGAGGGGATCAGTGTGAAGGCGATAGAGTGAGTTTGAGGGGATTAGTGTGACGGTGATGGAGTGAGTGTGAGGGGGTCAGGGTGACCGTGAAGGAGTGAGTGTGAGGGGATCAGGTTGACGGCGATGAAGTGAGTGTGACGGGGTCAGTGTGACGGAGATGGAGTGAGTGTGATGGGATCAGTGTGAAGGAGATGGAGTGAGTGTGAGGGGATTAGTGTGACGGAAATGGCGTGAATGGGAGGGGGTCAGGGTGACAATGATGGAGAGATGTGTGAGGACATCTGGTGACTTTGATGGAGTGAGTGTGAGGATGTTAGGGTGACGGTGATGGAGTGAGTGTGAGGGGGTCAGGGTGACGGTCATGGAGTGAGTGTGAGGGGATCAGTTTCATGGTGATGGAGAAAGTGTGAGGGGGTCAGGCTGATGGTGATGGAGTGAGTGTGAGGGGGTCAGGGTGACGGTCATGGAGTGAGTGTGAGACGATCAGTATGACGGAGATGGACTGAGTGTGATTAAGTCAGGGTGAGGGTGATGGAGTGAGTTTGCGGGTGTCAGTGTGACGGAGATGGAGTTAGTGTGAGGGGATCAGCGTGAAGGCGATGGAGTGAGTGTGAGGGGATTAGTGTGACGGAAATGGCGTGAATGGGAGGGGGTCAGGGTGACTATGATGGAGAGATGTGTGAGGACATCTGGTGACTTTGATGGAGTGAGTGTGAGGATGTTAGGGTGACGGTGATGGAGTGAGTGTGAGGGGGTCAGGGTGACGGTCATGGAGTGAGTGTGAGGGGATCAGTTTCATGGTGATGGAGAAAGTGTGAGGGGGTCAGGCTGATGGTGATGGAGTGAGTGTGAGGGGATCAGGATGACGGTGATGGAGTGAGTGTGAGGGGATCAGTTTGATGGTGACGAAGTGAGTGTGAGGGGGTCAGGCTGACGGTGATGGAGTGAGTGTGAGGGGCTCAGGGTGACGGTGATGGAGTGAGTGTGAGAGGATCAGTTTGATGGTGATGGAGTGAGTGTGAGGGTGTCAGGGTGACGGTGATGGAGTAAGTGTGTGGCGGTCAGGCAGACGGCGATGAAGTGAGTGTGAGGTGGTCAGGGTGAGGGTAATGGAGTGCGTGTGTGGGGGACATTGTGACGAAGCTGGAGTGAGTGTGATAGTTTCAGAGAGGCGGTGATGGAGTGTGTGCGGGGGTCAGGGTGACTTTGCAGTGACTGTGAGGATATCAGGGTGACGATGATGGAGTGAGTGTGAGGGGGTCAGAGTGACAGTGATGGAGTGAGTGCGTGTGGGTCAGTGTGACGGTGATGGAGTGAGTGTGAGGGGGTTAGGGTGACGGTGATGGAGTGAGTTGAGGGGGTCAGGTTGACGATGATGGAGTGAGTGTGAGGTGGTCAGGGTGAGGGTGCTGGAGTTAGTGAGGTGATCGGTGTTTCGGTGATGGAGTGAGTGTGAGGGTGTCAGTGTGATGGACTGGGTGTGAGTGTGAGGGGATCAGTGTGACAGACATGGAGTGAGTGTGAGGTGATTAGTGTGACGGAGATGGAGTGAGTGTGAGGGTATCAGGGTGACGGTAAAGTGGTGAGTCTGAGAAGGTCAGGGTGATGGTGATGAAGTGAGTGTGACGGGGTCAGTATGACGAAGATGGAGTGAGTGTGAGGGGATTAGTGTGACAGATATGGGGTGAGTGTGAGGGGGTCAGGGTGATGATGATGGAGTGAGTGTGAGGACATCAGGGATCAGGGTGACGGTGATGGAGTGAGGGTTCGGTGGTCAGGGTGAGGGTGACGGCGTGAGTGTGTGTGTGTGTCGTGTGACGGTGATGGAGTGGGTTTGAGGGGTTCTGGGTGACGGTGATGGAGTGAGTGTGAGGGGGTCAGGGTCATGGTGATGGAGTGAGTGTGAGGGAATCAGGGTGACGGTGATGGAGTGAGTGTGATGGGGTCAGGGTGAAGGTGAAGGAGTGAGTATAAGGGGTAAGGGTGACGGTGATGGAGTGAGTGTGTGGGGGTCAGGGTGATGATGGTGCAGTGAGAGTGAGGGGGTCAGTGTGATGCAGATGGAGTGAGGGTGGGGGGGTGAGGGTGACGATGATGGCGTGAGTGTGAGGGAGTCTTCGTGACGGTGATGGAGTGAGTGTGAGGCGATCAGTTTGACGCTGATGGAGGGAGTATAATGGGGTCAGTGTGATGGAGACAGAGTGAGTGTGAGAGGGTCAGGGTGACTGTGATGATGTGAGTGTGAGGGGATAATAGTGACGGTAATGGAGTGACTGTGAGGGGATCAGAGTGAAGGCGATGGAGTCAGTGTGAGGGGGATAGTGTCACAGTGATGGAGTGAGTGTGAGTGAATCAGGGTGACGGTGACCGAGTGAGTGTAATGGTTCAATGTGACTGCGATCGCGTGAGTATGAGGGGGTCAGGGAGACGGTGATAGAGGGAGTGTGAGGCGGTCAGATGATGGTGATGGAGTGCGTGAGAGGGGGTCACGGTGACCGTGATGGAGTGAGTGTGAGGGGATCAGTGTGAGGTTGAGGGAGGGAGTGTGAGAGGGTTAGGATGTCGGTGATGCGCTGAGTGTGAGAGGGTCATGGTGACGGTGAGGGAGTGAGTGTGAGGGGGTCACTGTGACGGAGCTGAAGTGAGAGTGATGCTTTCAGGGAGGCGGTGATGGAGTGAGTGTGAGGGAATCAGGGTGACGGTGACTGAGTGAGTGTGATGGGGTCAGGGTGATGGTGATGGAGTGAGTGTGAGGGGGTCAGGTTGACGGTGTTGGATCGACTGTGAGACGATCAGTATGACGGTGATGGACTGAGTGTGATTGAGTAAGGGTGAGGGTGATGGAGTGAGTGTGTGGGTGCCAGTGTGTCGGAGATGGAGTGAGTGTGAGGGTGTCAGGGTGACGGTGAAGGAGTGAGTGTGAGGGGGTCAGGTTGACGGCGATGAAGTGAGTGTGACGGGGTCAGTGTGACGGAGATGGGGTGAGTGTGAGGGGATCAGTGTGAAGGAGATGGAGTGAGTGTGATGGGATTAGTGTGACGGAGATGGCGTGAGTGTGAAGGGGTCAGGGTGACGATGATGAAGTGAGTGTGAGGGCATCTGGGTGACTTTGATGGAGTGAGTTTGAGGATGTCAGGGTGACGGTGATGGAGTGAGTGTCAGGGGGTCAGGATCACGGTGATAGAGTGAGTGTGAGGGGGTCAGGCTGATGGTGATGGAGTGAGTGTGAGGCGGTCAGGCTGATGGTGATGGAGTGAGTGTGAGGAGATCAGGGTGATGGTGATGGAGTGAGTGTGAGGGGATCAGTTTGATGGTGATGGAGTGAGTGTGAGGGGGTCAGGCTGACGGTGATGGAGTGAGTGTGAGGGGGTCATGGTGACGGTGATGGAGTGAGTGTGAGGTGATCAGTTTGATGGTGATGGAGTGAGTGTGAGGGTGTCTGGGTGACTTTGATGGAGTGAGTGTGAGGATATCAGGGTGACGGTGATGGAGTGACTGTGAGGGGGTCAGGGTGATGATGGCAGAGTAAGTGTGAGGGGGTCAGTGTGATGCAGATGGAGTGAGGGTGAGGGAGTGAGGGTGACGATGATGGAGTGAGTGTGAGGGGATCAATTTGACGCTGATGGAGGGAGTATAATGGGGTCAGTGTGATGGAGACAGAGTGAGTGTGAGCGGGTCAGGGTGATGGTGAAGGAGTGAGTGTGAGGGGGTCTGTGTGACTGCGTTCGCGTGAGTGTGAGGGGGTCAGTGTGACGGAGATTCAGTGAGCGTGAGAGGGTCGGGGTGATGGTGATGGTGTGAGTGTGAGGGGTTCAGTGCGATGGCGATAGAGTGAGTGTGAGAGGGTCAGAGTGACTGTGATGATGTGAGTGTGAGGGGATAATAGTGACGGTAATGGAGTGACTGTGAGGGGATCAGAGTGAAGGCGATGGAGTCAGTGTGAGGAGGATGGTGTCACAGTGATGGAGTGAGTGTGAGGGAATCAGGGTGACGGTGACCGAGTGAGTGTGATGGTTCAGTGTGACTGCGATCGCGTGAGCGTGAGAGGGTCAGGGAGACGGTGATAGAGGAGTGAGAGGCGGTCAGGTGATAGTGATGGAGTGAGTGTGAGGTGGTCACGGTGACCGTGATGGAGTGAGTGTGAGGGGATCAGTGTGAAGTTGAGGGAGTGAGTGCGAGAGGGTTACGATGTCGGTGTTGCGCTGAGTGTGAGAGGGTCATGGTGACGGTGATGGAGTCAGTGTTAGGGGGTCAGTGTGACGGAGCTGAAGTGAGTGTGATGCTTTCAGGGAGGCGGTGATGGAGTGAGTGTGAGGGAATCAGGGTGACGGTGACAGAGTTAGTGTGATGGGGTCAGGGTGATGGTGATGGAGTGAGTGTGAGGGGGTCAGGTTGACGGTGTTGGAGGGAGTATAATCGGGTCAGTGTGATGGAGACAGAGTGAGTGTGAGAGGGTCAGGGTGACTGTGATGATGTGAGTGTCAGGGGATAATAGTGACGGTAATGGAGTGACTGTGAGGTGATCAGAGTGAAGGCGTTGGAGTCAGTGTGAGGGGGATAGTGTCACAGTGATGGAGTGAGTGTGAGTGAATCAGGGTGACGGTGACCGAGTGAGTGTGATGGTTCAATGTGACTGCGATCGCGTGAGTATGAGGGGGTCAGGGAGACGGTGATAGAGGGAGTGTGAGGCGGTCAGATGATGGTGATGGAGTGAGTGAGAGGGGGTCACGGTGACCGTGATGGAGTGAGTGTGAGGGGATCAGTGTGACGTTGAGGGAGTGAGTGCGAGAGGGTTAGGATGTCGGTGTTGCGCTGAGTGTGAGAGGGTCATGGTGACGGTGATGGAGTGAGTGTGAGGGGGTCAGTGTGACGGAGCTGAAGTGAGTGTGATGCTTTCAGGGAGGTGGTGATGGAGTGAGTGTGAGGGAATCAGGGTGACGGTGACTGAGTGAGTGTGATGGGGTCAGGGTGATGGTGATGGTCAGAGTGTGATTGGGTCAGGTTGATGGTGATGGAGTGAGTGTGAGGGGGTCAGGGTGACGGTGTTGGAGCGACTGTGAGACGATCAGTATGACGGTGATGGACTGAGTGTGATTGAGTAAGGGTGAGGGTGATGGAGTGAGTGTGTGGGTTCCAGTGTGTCGGAGATGGAGTGAGTGTGAGGGGGTCAGGGTGACGGTGAAGGAGTGAGTGTGAGGGGGTCAGGTTGACGGAGATGGAGTGAGTGTGAGGGGATCAGTGTGAAGGAGATGGAGTGAGTGTGAGGGGATTAGTGTGACGGAGATTCAGTGAGCGTGAGAGGGTCGGGATGATGGTGATGGTGTGAGTGTGACGGGTTCAGTGCGATGGAGATAGAGTGAGTTAGGATGTCGGTGTTGCGCTGAGTGTGAGAGGGTCATGGTGACGGTGATGGAGTGAGTGTGAGGGGGTCAGTGTGACGGAGCTGAAGTGAGTGTGATGCTTTCAGGGAGGTGGTGATGGAGTGAGTGTGAGGGAATCAGGGTGACGGTGACTGAGTGAGTGTGAGGGGGTCAGGCTGATGTTGATGGAGTGAGTGTGAGGTGATCAGGGTGATGGTGATGGAGTGAGTGTGAGGGGATCAGTTTGATGGTGATGGAGTGAGTGTGAGGGGGTCAGGCTGACGGTGGTGGAGTGAGTGTGAGGGGGTCAGGGTGACGGTGATGGAGTGAGTGTGAGGGGATCAGTTTGATGGTGATGGAGTGAGTGTGAGGGTTTCTGGGTGACTTTGATGGAGTGAGTGTGAGGATGTCAGGGTGACGGTGATGGAGTGAGTGTGAGGGGGTCAGGGTGAGGGTGATTGAGTGAGTGTGAGGGGGTCAGTGTGATGCAGATGGAGTGAGGGTGAGGGAATGAGGGTGACGATGATGGCGTGAGTGTGAGGGGATCAGTTTGACGCTGATGGAGGGAGTATAATGGGGTCAGTGTGATGGAGACAGAGTGAGTGTGAGCGGGTCAGGGTGATGGTGAAGGAGTGAGTGTGAGGGGGTAAGTGTGACGGAGATTCAGTGAGCGTGAGAGGGTTGGGGTGATGGTGATGGTGTGAGTGTGACGGGTTCAGTGCGATGGAGATAGTGTGAGTGTGAGAGGGTCAGGGTGACTGTGATGATGTGAGTGTGAGGGGATAATAGTGACGGTAATGGAGTGACTGTGAGGGGATCAGAGTGAAGGCGATGGAGTCAGTGTGAGGGGGATAGTGTCACTTTGATGGAGTGAGTGTGAGTGAATCAGGGTGACGGTGACCGAGTGAGTGTGATGGTTCAGTGTGACTGCGATCGCGTGAGCGTGAGAGGGTCAGGGAGACGGTGATAGAGGGAGTGGGAGGCGGTCAGTTGATGGTGATGGAGTGAGTGTGAGGTGGTCACGGTGACCGTGATGGAGTGAGTGTGAGGGGATCAGTGTGAAGTTGAGGGAGTGAGTGCGAGAGGGTTAGGATGTCGGTGTTGCGCTGAGTGTGAGAGGGTCATGGTGACGGTGATGGAGTGAGTGTGAGGGGGTCAGTGTGACGGAGCTGAAGTGAGTGTGATGCTTTCAGGGAGGTGGTGATGGAGTGATTGTGAGGGAATCAGGGTGACGGTGACTGAGTGAGTGTGATGGGGTCAGGGTGATGGTGATGGTCAGAGTGTGAGTGGGTCGGTATACAGAGATGGAGTAAGTTTGAGGGGAATAGTGGGGCGATAATTGAGTGAGTGTGAGGGGTTCAGGGAGACAGTGATGGAGTGAGAATGAGTGGTTCATGGTGAGAGTGATGGAGTGAGTGTGTGTGGGACGGTGTGACGGTGATGAAGGAAGTGTGGGGCAGTCAGTGTGACTGTGATAGAATGTGTGAGGGGGTCAGGATGACAGTGATGGAGTGAGTTTGAGGGGGTAAGTGTGACGGTGATGGAATGAGTGTGAGGGGTCAGGGTGACAGTGATGGAGTGAGTGTGCATGGGCCGGTGTGACGGTGATGGAGTGAGTGTGTGTGTGTGGGACATGGTGATGGTGATGAAATAAGTGTGAGGCAATCAGGGTGACTGTGATGGAGTGAGTGTGAGGGGGTCAGGGTGACATTGATGGAGTGAGTGTGAGGGATTTAAGTGTGACGTGAATGGAATGAGTGTGAGGGGTTAAGAGTCGCGGTGATGGAGTGAGTGTGATGGTTTAAGTGTGACGGGGATGGAGTGAGTGTGAGGGGTTTAATGGTGACGGTGATGGAGTGAGTGTGAGGGAAGCAGGGTGGTGGTGATGAAGTGAGTGTGAGCAGTTCAGGGTGTCGGTGATGGAGTGAGTGTGAGGGTTTAAGGGTGTCTGTGACGGAGTGAGTGTGAGGGGGTTAAGGGTGACGGCGATGGAGTGACTGTGAGGGGATAAGGGTGATCGGGATGGAGTGAGTGTGGGGGAAAGGGTGACGTTGATGGAGTGAGTGTGAGGGGGTCAGTGTGACGGTGATGGAGTGAGTGTGAGGGGGTCAGTGTGTCGGTTGGTGCGAGTGTGAGGGGGACAGGGTGACATTGATGGAGCGAGTGTGAGTTGGTCAGGGTGACATTGATGGAGTGAGTGTGAAGGTTTAAGTATGATGGTGATGGAGTGAGTGTGAGCGGGTCAGGGTGACAGTGTTCGAGAGAGTGTGAGGTGGTCAGGTTGATGGTGATGGTGATGGGGTGAGTGTGAGGGAGTCAAGGTGACAGTGATGGAGTGAGTGTGAGGGAGTCAGGGGGGCAGTGATGGAGTGAGTGTGAGGGGGTCAGGGTGACGGTGTTGGAGTGAGTGTGAGGGAATCAGTGTGACGGTGATGAAGTGAGTGTGATTGGGTCAGAGAGAGAGTGATCGAGTGAGTGTGAGGGGGTCAGGGTGACGATGATGGTGTGAGTGTGAGGGGGTCAGTGTGATGGTGATGCAGTGAGTTTGAGGGAGTCAGGGTGACGGAGATGGAGCGAGTGTGAGCGGTTAATGGTGATGGTGATAGAGTGAGTGAAATGGGTTGAGTGTGACGGGGATGGAGTGAGTGTGAGGGGTTAATGGTGGCGGTGATGGAGTGAGTGTGAGGGACTCGGGGTGTCAGTGATGGAGTTACTGTGAGCGGGTCAGTGTGTCAGTGATGGCGTGAGTGTGAGGGGTCCAGTGTTTCGGTGAAGGAGTGAGTATAAAGTGGTCATAGTGACAGTGATGTAGTAAGTGTGAGAGGGCCAGGGTAACAGTGATGGAGTGAGTTTGATGGGATCAGTGTGACGGTGATGGAGTGTGTGTGAGCGAGTCAGGGTGACGGTGATGGAGTGAGTGTGAGGCGGTCAGTGTGCCGGGGATGGAGTGAGTGTGAAGTGGTCAGGTTGACAGTGATGGAGTGAGTGTGAGGGTTTAAGGGTGTAGGTGATCGAGTGAGTGTGAGAGGGTAAGGGTGACGGTGATGGAGTGAGTGTGAGGGCGTCAGGTTGACAGTGATGAAGTGAGTGTGAGGCGGGCAGGGTGAAATTAATGAAGTGAGTGTGAGAGGGTCAGGGCTACAGTGATGGAGTGAGTGTGAGAGGTTTAGGATGACAGAGATCGAGTGAGTGTGAGAGGGTCAGTGCGACTGTGATGGATTGTGTGTGAGCGTGTCAGTTTGACAGTGGTGGAGTGAGTGTGAGGGGGTCAGGGTGACGGTGATGGAGTGAGTGTGAGGGGGTCAGGTTGACATTGATGGAGTGACTGCGAGTGGGTTAAGTGTGAGGAGGATGGAGTGAGTTAGACGGGTTAAGTCTGACGGTGATGAAGTGAGTGTGAGGGGGTCAGGGTGACGATGATGGAGTGAGTGTGAGGGGGCAGGGTGAAAATGATGGAGTGAGTGTGAGAGGGTCAGTGTGACGGTGATGGAGTGAGTGTGAGGGGGTCAGGATGACGATGATGGAGTGAGTGTGAGGGCGTCAGGGTGATTGTGATGGAGTGAATGTGAGGGGAGCAGGGTGAAAATGATGGAGTGAGTGTGAGAGGGTCAGTGTGATGGTGATGGAGTGAGTGTGAGGGTGTAAGTGTGACGGTGATGGAGTGAGTGTGAAGGGGTTAGGGTGACTGTGATGGAGTGAGTGTGAGGTGGTCAGGGGAACGGTGATGGAGTGAGCGTGAGTGAATCAGTGTGACGGAGATGGAGTAAGTGTGAGGGGGTCAGCGTGACGGTGATGGAGTGAGTGTGAGTTGGTCAGGGGGACATTGATGGAGTGACAGTGAGGGGGTCAGGGTGACATCGATGGAGTGACTGTGAGGGGGTTAATTGTGAGGAGGATGGATTGAGTTAGACGGGTTAAGTCTGATGGTGATGGAGTGAGTGTGAGGGGTTCAGGGAGACGGTGATGGAGTGAGTGTGAGGGGTCAGGGTGACGGTGATGGAGTGAGTGTGAGGGGTTCAGGGTGGCGGTGGTGGAGCGAGTGTGAGGGGGTCAGGTGGACAGTGATGGAGTGAGTATGATGGGGTCAGTGTGACGGTGATGGAGTGAGTGTGAGGGGGTCATGGTGACTGTGGTAGAGTGAGTGTGAAGGGATTGGAATGTCGGTGACAGAGTGAGTGTGAGGGGGTCATGGTTACAGTGATGGAGTGAGTGTGAGGTAGTCAGGGTGACGGTGATGGAGTGAGTTTGACGGGGTCAGTGTGACAGTGATGGAGTGAGTGTGAGCGGGTCAGGGTGACGGTGTCAGAGTGAGTGTGAGGGAGTCAGTGTGACGGTGATGGAGTGAGTTTGAGGGGGTCAGTGCGACTGTGAAGGATTGTGTGTGAGCGTGTCAGTTTGACAGTGATGGAGTGAGTGTGAGGGGGTCAGGGTGACGGTGATGGAGTGAGTGTGAGGGGGTCAGGTTGACATTGATGGAGTGACTGCGAGGGGGTTAAGTGTGAGGAGGATGGAGTGAGTTAGACGGGTTAAGTCGACAGTGATGAAGTGAGTGTGAGGGGGTCAGGGTGACGGTGATAGAGTGAATGTGAGGCGGTCAGTGTGTCGGGGATGGAGTGAGTGTGAAGTGGTTAGGTTGACACTGATGGAGTGAGTGTGAGGTTTAAGGGTGTCGGTAATGGAGTGAGTGTGAGGGGGTTAAGGGTGACTGTGATGGAGTGAGTGTGAAGGGCGTCAGATTGACAGTGATGAAGTAAGTGTGATGGGTCAGGGTGAAAATGATGGAGTGAGTGTGAGAGGGCCAGTGGGACTGTGATGGATTGTGTGTGAGCATGTCAGTTTGACAGTGATGGAGTGAGTGTGAGGGGGTCAGGGTGACGGTGATGGAGTGAGTGTGAGGGGGTCAGGGTGACGGTGATGGAGTGACTGCGAGGGGGTTAAGTGTGAGGAGGATGGAGCGAGTTAGACGGGTTAAGTCTGACGGCGATGAAGAGAGTGTGAGGGGGTCAGGGTGACGATGATGGAGTGAGTGTGAGGGGGCAGGGTGAAAATGATGGAGTGAGTGTGAGAGGGTCAGTGTGACGGTGATGGAGTAAGTGTGAGGGGGTCAGGATGACGATGATGGAGTGAGTGTAAGGGCGTCAGGGTGATTGTGATGGAGTGAATGTGAGGCGGGCAGGGTGACAATGATGGAGTGAGTGTGAGAGGATCAGTGTGATGGTGATGGAGTGAGTGTGAGGGTGTAAGTGTGATGGTGATGGAGTGAGTGTGAAGGGGTTAGGGTGATTGTGATGGAGTGAGTGTGAGGTGATCAGGGGAACGGTGATGGAGTGAGTGTGAGTGAATCAGTGTGACGGAGATGGAGTGAGTGTGAGGGGGTCAGGGTGAAGGTGAAGGAGTGAGTGCGAGGGGGTCAGGTTGACGGCAATGAAGTGAGTGTGACGGGGTCAGTGTGATGGAGATGGAGTGAGTTAGATGGGTTAAGTCTGATGGTGATGGAGTGAGTATGAGAGGGTCAGGGTGACAGTGATGGAGTGAGTGTGAGGGCGTCCGGGTGACGGTGATGGAGTGAGTGTGAGGGGGTCAGGGTGACAGTGATGGAGTGAGTGTGAGGGGGTCAGTGCGACTGTGAAGGATTGTGTGTGAGCGTGTCAGTTTGACAGTGATGGAGTGAGTGTGAGGGGGTCAGGGTGACGGTGATGGAGTGAGTGTGAGGGGGTCAGGTTGACATTGATGGAGTGACTGCGAGGGGGTTAAGTGTGAGGAGGATGGAGTGAGTTAGACGGGTTAAGTCGACAGTGATGAAGTGAGTGTGAGGGGGTCAGGGTGACGGTGATAGAGTGAATGTGAGGCGGTCAGTGTGTCGGGGATGGAGTGAGTGTGAAGTGGTTAGGTTGACACTGATGGAGTGAGTGTGAGGGTTTAAGGGTGTCGGTAATGGAGTGAGTGTGAGGGGGTTAAGGGTGACTGTGATGGAGTGAGTGTGAAGGGCGTCAGATTGACAGTGATGAAGTAAGTGTGATGGGTCAGGGTGAAAATGATGGAGTGAGTGTGAGAGGGCCAGTGGGACTGTGATGGATTGTGTGTGAGCATGTCAGTTTGACAGTGATGGAGTGAGTGTGAGGGGGTCAGGGTGACGGTGATGGAGTGAGTGTGAGGGGGTCAGGGTGACGGTGATGGAGTGACTGCGAGGGGGTTAAGTGTGAGGAGGATGGAGCGAGTTAGACGGGTTAAGTCTGACGGCGATGAAGAGAGTGTGAGGGGGTCAGGGTGACGATGATGGAGTGAGTGTGAGGGGGCAGGGTGAAAATGATGGAGTGAGTGTGAGAGGGTCAGTGTGACGGTGATGGAGTAAGTGTGAGGGGGTCAGGATGACGATGATGGAGTGAGTGTAAGGGCGTCAGGGTGATTGTGATGGAGTGAATGTGAGGCGGGCAGGGTGACAATGATGGAGTGAGTGTGAGAGGATCAGTGTGATGGTGATGGAGTGAGTGTGAGGGTGTAAGTGTGACGGTGATGGAGTGAGTGTGAAGGGGTTAGGGTGACTGTGATGGAGTGAGTGTGAGGTGGTCAGGGGAACGGTGATGGAGTGAGCGTGAGTGAATCAGTGTGACGGAGATGGAGTAAGTGTGAGGGGGTCAGCGTGACGGTGATGGAGTGAGTGTGAGTTGGTCAGGGGGACATTGATGGAGTGACAGTGAGGGGGTCAGGGTGACATCGATGGAGTGACTGTGAGGGGGTTAATTGTGAGGAGGATGGATTGAGTTAGACGGGTTAAGTCTGATGGTGATGGAGTGAGTGTGAGGGGTTCAGGGAGACGGTGATGGAGTGAGTGTGAGGGGTCAGGGTGACGGTGATGGAGTGAGTGTGCATGGGCCGGTGTGACGGTGATGGAGTGAGTGTGTGTGTGTGGGACATGGTGATGGTGATGAAATAAGTGTGAGGCAATCAGGGTGACTGTGATGGAGTGAGTGTGAGGGGGTCAGGGTGACATTGATGGAGTGAGTGTGAGGGATTTAAGTGTGACGTGAATGGAATGAGTGTGAGGGGTTAAGAGTCGCGGTGATGGAGTGAGTGTGATGGTTTAAGTGTGACGGGGATGGAGTGAGTGTGAGGGGTTTAATGGTGACGGTGATGGAGTGAGTGTGAGGGAAGCAGGGTGGTGGTGATGAAGTGAGTGTGAGCAGTTCAGGGTGTCGGTGATGGAGTGAGTGTGAGGGTTTAAGGGTGTCTGTGACGGAGTGAGTGTGAGGGGGTTAAGGGTGACGGCGATGGAGTGACTGTGAGGGGATAAGGGTGATCGGGATGGAGTGAGTGTGGGGGAAAGGGTGACGTTGATGGAGTGAGTGTGAGGGGGTCAGTGTGACGGTGATGGAGTGAGTGTGAGGGGGTCAGTGTGTCGGTTGGTGCGAGTGTGAGGGGGACAGGGTGACATTGATGGAGCGAGTGTGAGTTGGTCAGGGTGACATTGATGGAGTGAGTGTGAAGGTTTAAGTATGATGGTGATGGAGTGAGTGTGAGCGGGTCAGGGTGACAGTGTTCGAGAGAGTGTGAGGTGGTCAGGTTGATGGTGATGGTGATGGGGTGAGTGTGAGGGAGTCAAGGTGACAGTGATGGAGTGAGTGTGAGGGAGTCAGGGGGGCAGTGATGGAGTGAGTGTGAGGGGGTCAGGGTGACGGTGTTGGAGTGAGTGTGAGGGAATCAGTGTGACGGTGATGAAGTGAGTGTGATTGGGTCAGAGAGAGAGTGATCGAGTGAGTGTGAGGGGGTCAGGGTGACGATGATGGTGTGAGTGT
Organism: Chiloscyllium plagiosum; assembly: GCF_037043375.1. Lineage (NCBI taxonomy): Eukaryota > Metazoa > Chordata > Chondrichthyes > Orectolobiformes > Hemiscylliidae > Chiloscyllium > Chiloscyllium plagiosum. Next base: position 62,160,775 of record NW_028270183.1, on the reverse strand, counting down.
GAGGGGGTCAGTGTGATGGTGATGCAGTGAGTTTGAGGGAGTCAGGGTGACGGAGATGGAGCGAGTGTGAGCGGTTAATGGTGATGGTGATAGAGTGAGTGAAATGGGTTGAGTGTGACGGGGATGGAGTGAGTGTGAGGGGTTAATGGTGGCGGTGATGGAGTGAGTGTGAGGGACTCGGGGTGTCAGTGATGGAGTTACTGTGAGCGGGTCAGTGTGTCAGTGATGGCGTGAGTGTGAGGGGTCCAGTGTTTCGGTGAAGGAGTGAGTATAAAGTGGTCATAGTGACAGTGATGTAGTAAGTGTGAGAGGGCCAGGGTAACAGTGATGGAGTGAGTTTGATGGGATCAGTGTGACGGTGATGGAGTGTGTGTGAGCGAGTCAGGGTGACGGTGATGGAGTGAGTGTGAGGCGGTCAGTGTGCCGGGGATGGAGTGAGTGTGAAGTGGTCAGGTTGACAGTGATGGAGTGAGTGTGAGGGTTTAAGGGTGTAGGTGATCGAGTGAGTGTGAGAGGGTAAGGGTGACGGTGATGGAGTGAGTGTGAGGGCGTCAGGTTGACAGTGATGAAGTGAGTGTGAGGCGGGCAGGGTGAAATTAATGAAGTGAGTGTGAGAGGGTCAGGGCTACAGTGATGGAGTGAGTGTGAGAGGTTTAGGATGACAGAGATCGAGTGAGTGTGAGAGGGTCAGTGCGACTGTGATGGATTGTGTGTGAGCGTGTCAGTTTGACAGTGGTGGAGTGAGTGTGAGGGGGTCAGGGTGACGGTGATGGAGTGAGTGTGAGGGGGTCAGGTTGACATTGATGGAGTGACTGCGAGTGGGTTAAGTGTGAGGAGGATGGAGTGAGTTAGACGGGTTAAGTCTGACGGTGATGAAGTGAGTGTGAGGGGGTCAGGGTGACGATGATGGAGTGAGTGTGAGGGGGCAGGGTGAAAATGATGGAGTGAGTGTGAGAGGGTCAGTGTGACGGTGATGGAGTGAGTGTGAGGGGGTCAGGATGACGATGATGGAGTGAGTGTGAGGGCGTCAGGGTGATTGTGATGGAGTGAATGTGAGGGGAGCAGGGTGAAAATGATGGAGTGAGTGTGAGAGGGTCAGTGTGATGGTGATGGAGTGAGTGTGAGGGTGTAAGTGTGACGGTGATGGAGTGAGTGTGAAGGGGTTAGGGTGACTGTGATGGAGTGAGTGTGAGGTGGTCAGGGGAACGGTGATGGAGTGAGCGTGAGTGAATCAGTGTGACGGAGATGGAGTAAGTGTGAGGGGGTCAGCGTGACGGTGATGGAGTGAGTGTGAGTTGGTCAGGGGGACATTGATGGAGTGACAGTGAGGGGGTCAGGGTGACATCGATGGAGTGACTGTGAGGGGGTTAATTGTGAGGAGGATGGATTGAGTTAGACGGGTTAAGTCTGATGGTGATGGAGTGAGTGTGAGGGGTTCAGGGAGACGGTGATGGAGTGAGTGTGAGGGGTCAGGGTGACGGTGATGGAGTGAGTGTGAGGGGTTCAGGGTGGCGGTGGTGGAGCGAGTGTGAGGGGGTCAGGTGGACAGTGATGGAGTGAGTATGATGGGGTCAGTGTGACGGTGATGGAGTGAGTGTGAGGGGGTCATGGTGACTGTGGTAGAGTGAGTGTGAAGGGATTGGAATGTCGGTGACAGAGTGAGTGTGAGGGGGTCATGGTTACAGTGATGGAGTGAGTGTGAGGTAGTCAGGGTGACGGTGATGGAGTGAGTTTGACGGGGTCAGTGTGACAGTGATGGAGTGAGTGTGAGCGGGTCAGGGTGACGGTGTCAGAGTGAGTGTGAGGGAGTCAGTGTGACGGTGATGGAGTGAGTTTGAGGGGGTCAGTGCGACTGTGAAGGATTGTGTGTGAGCGTGTCAGTTTGACAGTGATGGAGTGAGTGTGAGGGGGTCAGGGTGACGGTGATGGAGTGAGTGTGAGGGGGTCAGGTTGACATTGATGGAGTGACTGCGAGGGGGTTAAGTGTGAGGAGGATGGAGTGAGTTAGACGGGTTAAGTCGACAGTGATGAAGTGAGTGTGAGGGGGTCAGGGTGACGGTGATAGAGTGAATGTGAGGCGGTCAGTGTGTCGGGGATGGAGTGAGTGTGAAGTGGTTAGGTTGACACTGATGGAGTGAGTGTGAGGTTTAAGGGTGTCGGTAATGGAGTGAGTGTGAGGGGGTTAAGGGTGACTGTGATGGAGTGAGTGTGAAGGGCGTCAGATTGACAGTGATGAAGTAAGTGTGATGGGTCAGGGTGAAAATGATGGAGTGAGTGTGAGAGGGCCAGTGGGACTGTGATGGATTGTGTGTGAGCATGTCAGTTTGACAGTGATGGAGTGAGTGTGAGGGGGTCAGGGTGACGGTGATGGAGTGAGTGTGAGGGGGTCAGGGTGACGGTGATGGAGTGACTGCGAGGGGGTTAAGTGTGAGGAGGATGGAGCGAGTTAGACGGGTTAAGTCTGACGGCGATGAAGAGAGTGTGAGGGGGTCAGGGTGACGATGATGGAGTGAGTGTGAGGGGGCAGGGTGAAAATGATGGAGTGAGTGTGAGAGGGTCAGTGTGACGGTGATGGAGTAAGTGTGAGGGGGTCAGGATGACGATGATGGAGTGAGTGTAAGGGCGTCAGGGTGATTGTGATGGAGTGAATGTGAGGCGGGCAGGGTGACAATGATGGAGTGAGTGTGAGAGGATCAGTGTGATGGTGATGGAGTGAGTGTGAGGGTGTAAGTGTGATGGTGATGGAGTGAGTGTGAAGGGGTTAGGGTGATTGTGATGGAGTGAGTGTGAGGTGATCAGGGGAACGGTGATGGAGTGAGTGTGAGTGAATCAGTGTGACGGAGATGGAGTGAGTGTGAGGGGGTCAGGGTGAAGGTGAAGGAGTGAGTGCGAGGGGGTCAGGTTGACGGCAATGAAGTGAGTGTGACGGGGTCAGTGTGATGGAGATGGAGTGAGTTAGATGGGTTAAGTCTGATGGTGATGGAGTGAGTATGAGAGGGTCAGGGTGACAGTGATGGAGTGAGTGTGAGGGCGTCCGGGTGACGGTGATGGAGTGAGTGTGAGGGGGTCAGGGTGACAGTGATGGAGTGAGTGTGAGGGGGTCAGTGCGACTGTGAAGGATTGTGTGTGAGCGTGTCAGTTTGACAGTGATGGAGTGAGTGTGAGGGGGTCAGGGTGACGGTGATGGAGTGAGTGTGAGGGGGTCAGGTTGACATTGATGGAGTGACTGCGAGGGGGTTAAGTGTGAGGAGGATGGAGTGAGTTAGACGGGTTAAGTCGACAGTGATGAAGTGAGTGTGAGGGGGTCAGGGTGACGGTGATAGAGTGAATGTGAGGCGGTCAGTGTGTCGGGGATGGAGTGAGTGTGAAGTGGTTAGGTTGACACTGATGGAGTGAGTGTGAGGGTTTAAGGGTGTCGGTAATGGAGTGAGTGTGAGGGGGTTAAGGGTGACTGTGATGGAGTGAGTGTGAAGGGCGTCAGATTGACAGTGATGAAGTAAGTGTGATGGGTCAGGGTGAAAATGATGGAGTGAGTGTGAGAGGGCCAGTGGGACTGTGATGGATTGTGTGTGAGCATGTCAGTTTGACAGTGATGGAGTGAGTGTGAGGGGGTCAGGGTGACGGTGATGGAGTGAGTGTGAGGGGGTCAGGGTGACGGTGATGGAGTGACTGCGAGGGGGTTAAGTGTGAGGAGGATGGAGCGAGTTAGACGGGTTAAGTCTGACGGCGATGAAGAGAGTGTGAGGGGGTCAGGGTGACGATGATGGAGTGAGTGTGAGGGGGCAGGGTGAAAATGATGGAGTGAGTGTGAGAGGGTCAGTGTGACGGTGATGGAGTAAGTGTGAGGGGGTCAGGATGACGATGATGGAGTGAGTGTAAGGGCGTCAGGGTGATTGTGATGGAGTGAATGTGAGGCGGGCAGGGTGACAATGATGGAGTGAGTGTGAGAGGATCAGTGTGATGGTGATGGAGTGAGTGTGAGGGTGTAAGTGTGATGGTGATGGAGTGAGTGTGAAGGGGTTAGGGTGATTGTGATGGAGTGAGTGTGAGGTGATCAGGGGAACGGTGATGGAGTGAGTGTGAGTGAATCAGTGTGACGGAGATGGAGTGAGTGTGAGGGGGTCAGGGTGAAGGTGAAGGAGTGAGTGCGAGGGGGTCAGGTTGACGGCAATGAAGTGAGTGTGACGGGGTCAGTGTGATGGAGATGGAGTGAGTTAGATGGGTTAAGTCTGATGGTGATGGAGTGAGTATGAGAGGGTCAGGGTGACAGTGATGGAGTGAGTGTGAGGGCGTCCGGGTGACGGTGATGGAGTGAGTGTGAGGGGGTCAGGGTGACAGTGATGGAGTGAGTGTGAGGGGGTCAGGATGACAGTGATGGAGTGAGTGTGACGGATCAGGGTAATGGAGATAGAGTGAGTATGAAGGGGTAAGGGTGACAGTGATGGAGTCAGCGTGAAGGGGTCACACTGTACTCTTCACACTCATTCTATCACCATCACCCTGACCCCTCACACTCACTCCATCACTGTCACACTGACGCACTCACACTCACTACATCACTGTCACCCTGACCCTCTCACACTCACTCCATCACCATCACCCAGATGCCCTCACATTCACTCCATCGCTGTCACACTAAACCCTGCACACTCACTCCATCGTCATTACCCAATCACTCACATTCACACCATCGTCGTCACACTGATCCCCTCACACTCACTCCATCTCCGTCACAGTGACCCCTCACACTTACTCCATCTCCGTCACACTGAACACTTAACACTCACTCCATCACTATCACCCTGACCCTCACACTCAATCCATCATCGTCACACTGACCCCCTCACACTCACTCCATCACTGTCACACTGATCCCCTCACACTCACTCCATCACTGTCACCCTGAAACACTCACACTCACTCCATCACCATTACCATGACCCTCTCACACTCACTCCATCACTGTCACCCTGAACCCCTCACACTCACTCCATCACCACCACCCGGACGCCCACACAATCACTCCATCACCATCACCCTGATCTACTCAGACTCACTCCATCACTGTCACACTGAACCCCTCACACTGACTCCATCACTGTCACCCTGACCGCCTGACACTCACATCAGCGTCACCCTGACGCCCTCACACTCACTCAATGACCGTCACACTGATCCACTCACACTCACTCCATCACTTTCACCCTGACCTCCTCACACTCACTCCATCACTGTCACACTGACCCACTCACACTCACTGCATCACTGTCACCCTGACCCTCTCATACTCACTCCATCACCATCACCCAGACGCCCTCACATTCACTCCATCGCTGTCACACTGACACCTTCTCCCTCACTCCATCGTCATTACCCTGACACTCACATTCACTCCATCACCGTTACACTGATCCCCTCACACTCACTTCGTCACCGTCACACTGAACCCCTCACACTCACTCCTTCTCCATCACAGTGACCCCTCACACTCCCTCCATCACCGTCACCCTGACGTCCTCACACTCACTCCATCGCCGTCACACTGAACACTTCACACTCACAACATCACCATCACCCTGACCCTCACACTCAATCCATCACTGTCACCCTGACCCCCTCACACTCACTTCGTTACCGTCACACTGATCCCTCATACTCACTCCATCACTGTCACCCTGAAAACCTCACACTCACTAAATCACTGTCAGCCAGACCCCCTCACATTCACTCAATTAGTCACCCAGAAACTCTCACACTCACTCCATCACCAACACCCTGTCCCTGTCATACTCACTCCATCACCGTCACCCGGACGCCCTCACAATCACTCCATTACCATCACCCTGACCCTCTCACCATGATCCCCTCACACACACTCCTTCACCATTTCCCTGAGCCTCTCACACTCACTCCATCATCGTCACACTGACGCCCTCACACTCATTCCATCGCCATCACAGTGAACCCCTCACACTCACTCCATCAATGTCACGCTGATCGCTTCACACTCACTTCGTCAGCGTCACCACGGCCCCCTCACACTCACTCCATCACCATCACCCTGACCCTCACACAGTAACTCCATCACGCTCACCCTGACCCAATCACACTGACTCCATCGCTCTCACCCCGATGCCCTCACACTCACTCCATCACAGCCATCACGACCCCCTCACACTCACTCCTTGACCGTCACCCTGACCCCCTCACACTCACCCCATCAGTGTCACCCTGACCCCCTCATACTCACTCCATCACCGTCACAATGACCCCCTCACTCTCACTCCATCAAAGTCACCCAGATGTCCACATACACACAGCATCATCGTCACCCGGACGCCCTCACAATCACTCCATCGCCATCACCCTGACCCTGTCATACTCATTCCACCACCGTCACACTGATCGCCTCACACTCACTCCATCACCATCACCCTGACCCCTAACGCTCACTCCATCACTGTCACCCTGACGCCCTCACACTCACTCCATCATCATCAAATTGTCCCACTCACACTCACTCCATCACCATCATCCTGACCAAATCACACTCACTCCATCACCTTTACCCAGACGCCCTCACACTCACTCCATCACTGTCACGCTGACCCCTCACACTCACTCCATCACTGTCACACTGACCCCCTCAAACTCACTACATCATCATCAACTTGTCCCAATCACAGTCACTCCATCACCAACATCCTGAACCCCTCACACACACTCCATCAACATTACCCCTCACACTCACTCCATCTCCGTCACAGTGACCACCCCACACTCACTCCATCACCGTCATCCTGACTACTCACACTCATTCCATCACTATCTCCCTGACCCCCTCACACTCACTCATTCTGTATCACTGAACCCCTCACTCTCACCCCATCATTGTCACCCTGACCCCCTCACACTGACTTAATCATCGTCATCCTGACCTCATCACACTCACTCCATCACTGTCACACTGACCCCCTCACTCTCATCCCAAAACCGACATCCTGACCACCTCACACTCATTCCATCACCATCATCCTGACCCCCTCACACTCACTCCATCACCGTCATCACGACACCCTCAAACTCACTCCATCACTGTCACCCTGACCCCCTCACACTCACTCCATTTCCATCACCCGGACATCCTCACACACACTCCATCACTGTCACCGTGCACCCTCAAACTCACTGCATTACCATCACCATGAACCCCTCACACTCACTCCATCACCGTCACCATGACCCCCTCACACTCACTCCATCACCATCATCCTAACCCCCTCACACACACACCATCACCATCACCCTGGCGCGCTCACACACACTCCATCACTGTCACCCTGACCCACTCACACACAATCCATCACCATCACCCAGACACAATCACACTCACTTCATCATCATCAACATGACCCCCTCACACTCACTCCATTACCATCACACTCACTCCATCACCTTCACCATGACCCCCTCACACTCACTGCATCGCAGTCACCATGACCCCCTCACACTCAATCCATCACCAACACCCTGACCCCCGTACACTCACTCCATCACAATCTGCCTGACCCCTCACACTCAGTCCATCACCGTCACCCTGACCCCCTCACTCTCACTCCATCACTGTCACCCTGACCCCCTCACACTCACTCCATCACCATCACCATGACCCCCTCACACTCACTCCATCGCAGTCGCCATGGCCCCCTCACACTCACTCCATCACAATCACCCAGACCCCCTCACAAATACTCCATCACTGTCACCCTCACCCCCTCACACTCATTCCATCACCGTCACACTGACTCCCTCACACTCACTCCATCACCTTTACACTGAATCGCTCACACTCACTCCATCTCCGTATCACTGAACCCCACACTCTCACCCAATCACTGTCACCCTAAACCCCTGACACTAATTCCATCACCGATACACTGACCCCCTCACACTCACTCCATCTCTGTATCACAGAACCCCTCACTCTCACCCCATCACTGTCACACTGATCCCCTCACACTCACCCCAACGCCGTTTGCCTGACGCCCTTCACACTCATTCCATCTCCATCACCCTGGCCCTCTCTCACTCACTCCATCACCGTAATCACGACCCCCTCAAATTCACTCCATCACTGTCACCCTGACCCCCTCACACTCACTCCATTACCATCACCCGGACATCCTCACACTCACTCCATCACTGTCACCGTGCACCCTCAAACTCACTCCATCACCATCATCCGGACCACCTCACACTCCATCAACGTCATAGTAATCCCCTCACACTCACTCCGTCACCAACACTCTGAACCACTCACACTCACTACATCACCATCACCCTGACCCCCTCACACTCACTCCATCACCGTCACTCTGATCCCCTCACACTCACTCCATCAACGCCACTCTGACCCCCTCACACTCACTCCATCACCATTACCCAGACGCCCTCACATATAATCCATCGCTGTCACACTGAACCCTTCACACTCACTCCATCGTCATCACCCTGACCCTCACATTCACTCCTTCGCCGTCATACTGGTCCCCTCACACTCACTTCGTCACCGTCATACTGAACCCCTCACAATCACTCCATCTCCATCACAGTGACCCCTCACACTCCCTCCATCACCGTCACCCTGACCCCCTCACACTCGCTCCATCACAGTCCTACTAATCCCCTCACACTCACTCCATCACCGTCACTCTGATCCCCTCACACTCACTCCATCAACATCACTCTGACCCACTCACACTCACTGAATCACTGTCACCCTGACCCCCTCACACTCACTCCATCAATGTCACACTGACTCCCTCACACTCACTCCATCACTGTCACCCTTAGCCGCAAACACTCGCTCCATCACCGTCATACTAATCCCCTCACACTCACTCCATCACCGTCACTCTGATCCCCTCACACTCACTCCATCAATGTCACTCTGACCCACTCACACTCACTGAATCACTGTCACCCTGACCCCCTCACACTCACTCCATCGTCATCACCCTGACCTTCACATTCACTCCATCGCGGTCACACTGGGCGCCTCACACTCACTTCATCACCGTAACACTGAACCCCTCACACTCACTCCATCTCCATCACAGTGACCGCTCACACTCCCTCCATCACCGTCACACTGACGCCCCCAAACTCACTCCATCGCCGTCACACTGAACACTTCACACTCACTCCATCACCATCACCCTGAAACCCTCACACTAACTAAATCATTGTCAGCCTGACCCCCTCACGTTCGCTCAATCAGTCAAACATAAACCCTCACACTCACTCCATCATCACAACCCTGACACTCTCATACTCACTCCATCACCGTTACACTGACCCCTCACACTGATTACATCACTGTCACACTGACACCCTCACACTCACATCACAGTCAACCTGCGTCCTCACACTCACTCCATAACCATCACCCTGGCACTCACACTCACTCCATCACCATCACCCTGACCCCCTCACACTCACTCCATCACTGTCACACAGATCTCCTCACAATCACTCCATCACCATCATACTGACCCCCTCACACTCACTCCATCACTGTCACCCTGACCCCCTCACACTCACTCCATCACCATCACCTGGACGCCCTCACACTCACTCCATCTGCATCACCCTGACCTACTCACACTCACTCCATCACCGTCACACTGACCCCCTCACACTGAATCCATCACTGTCACCTTGACCCCCTCACACTCACATCACTGTCACCCAGACGTCCTCACACTCTGTGAGAGACGATTTCGGTACAAACAACTGAGATGTGCATGACCCCAAAGTCTAAGGGGAATAGAGCCATTGGGGTAGGGTAAAACATGCTTCTCTATAATAAAGGACGAGACATCTGCTGCTACGGAATGATAAGACCACTCACATAGACAGAGTAGAAAAACAAGTCCTTGACTGATAAGACTACAGGGTAGAAAAACAACTCGGGAAACGTCTGCTGCAGACTTTGTGATAAGGGATGGAAAAATACTGACTGTTTAGAATGTGAACCTCGTGACTCTTTAGACTATTTAATCAGAAACATTGTTAGCCTCGGCGCGCCTTTTTCTCAGAAGGGTGCCCAACTCTGCAGACTTGCTAATAAAACTTTGTTTTCCTGAATTTGTCTAGAGCGATTATTGAGAAGCGATTTTCGTTTCTAACACAATCACTCCATCACCATCACCCTGATCCCTCACACTCACTCCATCACCATCAACCTATCCCACTCACACTCACTCCATCACCGTCACCATGACCCCCTCACACTCACTCCATCACCATCATCCTGACCCCCTCACACACACTCCATCACCAATACCCTGAGCCTCTCACACTCACTACATCACCGTCACATTGAACCCCTCACACTCACTGCATCTCCATCACAGTGACCCCCTCACACTCCCACCATCACCATCACCCTGACGACCTCAGATTCACTCCATCGCCGTCAGCGTGAACCCCTCACACTCACTCCATCACTATCACGCTGATCGCCTCACACTCACTTTGTCAGCGTTACCACGGCCCCCTCACACTCACTCCATCACCGTCACCCTTACCCCCTCACACTCACTCCATCACCATCACCCTTACCCCCTCACACTCACTCCTTCACCGTCATCCTGACCACTCACACTCATTCCATCACTATCTCCCTGACCCTCTCACACTCACTCCATCACCCTCACACTGAATCCCTCACACTCACTCCATCTCCGTATCACTGAACCCCACACTCTCACCCCATCACTGTCACCCTAACCCCCTCACACTCATTCCATCATCGTCACACTGACCTCCTCACACTCACTCCATCTCCATATCACTTAACCCCACACTCTCACCCCATCACTGTCACCCTAACCCCCTCACAATCATTCCATCACCGTCACACTGACCTCCTCACACTCACTCCATCTCCATATCACTTAACCCCACACTCTCACCCCATCACTGTCACCCTAACCCCCTCACACTCATTCCATCACCGTCACACTGACCCCCTCACACTCACTCCATCTCCATATCACTTAACCCCACACTCTCACCCCATCACTGTCACCCTAACCCCCTCACACTCACTCCATCAACGCCACTCTGACCCCCTCACACTCACTCCATCACCATTACCCAGAAGCCCTCACATATAATCCATCGCTGTCACACTGAACCCTTCACACTCACTTCATCGTCATCACCCTGACCCTCACATTCACTCCTTCGCCGTCACACTGGTCCCCTCACACTCACTTCGTCACCGTCATACTGAACCCCTCACAATCACTCCATCTCCATCACAGTGACCCCTCACACTCCCTCCATCACCGTCACCCTGACCCCCTCACACTCGCTCCATCACAGTCCTACTAATCCCCTCACACTCACTCCATCACCGTCACTCTGATCCCCTCACACTCACTCCATCAACATCACTCTGACCCACTCACACTCACTGAATCACTGTCACCCTGACCCCCTCACACTCACTCCATCACCATTACCCAGACACCCTCACATACACTCCATCGCTGTCACACTGAACCCTTCACACTCACTCCATCGTCATCACCTTGACCCTCACATTCACTCCATCGCCGTCGCACTGGTCCCCTCACACTCACTTCATCACCGTAACACTGAACCCCTCACACTCACTCCATCTCCATCACAGTGACCGCTCACACTCCCGCCATCACCATCACCCTGACACTCACACTCAATCCATCACCGTCACCCTGACACCCTCACGCTCCCTTCGTCACCGTCACACTGATCCCCTCACACTCACTCCATCACTGTCACCCAAAAACCCTCACACTCACTAAATCACTGTCAGCCCGACCTCCTCACATTCACTCAATCAGTCAAACATAAACCCTCACACTCACTCCATCACCATCACCCTGACCCTCTCACACTCACTCCATCACCGTTACACTGACCCCCTCACACTGATTCCATCACTGTCACCCTGACACACTCACAATCACATCACCGTCACCCTGACACTCACACTCAATCCATCACCGTCACCCTGACACCCTCACACTCACTTCGTCACCGTCACACTGATCCCCTCACAATCACTCCATCACCATCATACAGACCCCCTCAGACTCACTCCATCACTGTCACCCTGACCTACTCACACTCACACCATCACAATCACCCGGACGCCCTCACAATCACTCCATCTGCATCACCGTGACCTACTCACACTCACTCCATCACTGTCACCTTGACGCCCTCACACTCACTCCATCACCATCATCCTAACCCTCTCACACACACTCCATCACCAATACCCGGAGCCACACTCACTCCGTCACACTGAACCACTCACAGTCACTCCATCATCGTCACAATGTCCCCCTCAAACTCACTCCATCATCGTCACCTGACACCCTCACACTCAATCCATCACTGTCACCCTGACCCCTTCACACTCACTCCATCACCATCATCCTGACCCCCTCACACTCATTCCAACAACGTCACCCTGACCCCCTCACACTCACTCCATCTCCGTTAACCTGACCCCTCACACACACTCCATCACTGTCACACTGACCCCCTCACACTCACATCACAGTCAACCTGCGTCCTCACACTCACTCCATAACCATCACCCTGGCACTCACACTCACTCCATCACCATCACCCTGACCCCCTCACACTCACTCCATCACTGTCACACAGATCTCCTCACAATCACTCCATCACCATCATACTGACCCCCTCACACTCACTCCATCACTGTCACCCTGACCCCCTCACACTCACTCCATCACCATCACCTGGACGCCCTCACACTCACTCCATCTGCATCACCCTGACCTACTCACACTCACTCCATCACCGTCACACTGACCCCCTCACACTGAATCCATCACTGTCACCTTGACCCCCTCACACTCACATCACTGTCACCCAGACGTCCTCACACTCTGTGAGAGACGATTTCGGTACAAACAACTGAGATGTGCATGACCCCAAAGTCTAAGGGGAATAGAGCCATTGGGGTAGGGTAAAACATGCTTCTCTATAATAAAGGACGAGACATCTGCTGCTACGGAATGATAAGACCACTCACATAGACAGAGTAGAAAAACAAGTCCTTGACTGATAAGACTACAGGGTAGAAAAACAACTCGGGAAACGTCTGCTGCAGACTTTGTGATAAGGGATGGAAAAATACTGACTGTTTAGAATGTGAACCTCGTGACTCTTTAGACTATTTAATCAGAAACATTGTTAGCCTCGGCGCGCCTTTTTCTCAGAAGGGTGCCCAACTCTGCAGACTTGCTAATAAAACTTTGTTTTCCTGAATTTGTCTAGAGCGATTATTGAGAAGCGATTTTCGTTTCTAACACAATCACTCCATCACCATCACCCTGATCACTCACACTCACTCCATCACCATCAACCTATCCCACTCACACTCACTCCATCACCGTCACCATGACCCCCTCACACTCACTCCATCACCATCATCCTGACCCCCTCACACACACTCCATCACCAATACCCTGAGCCTCTCACACTCACTACATCACCGTCACATTGAACCCCTCACACTCACTGCATCTCCATCACAGTGACCCCCTCACACTCCCACCATCACCATCACCCTGACGACCTCAGATTCACTCCATCGCCGTCAGCGTGAACCCCTCACACTCACTCCATCACTATCACGCTGATCGCCTCACACTCACTTTGTCAGCGTTACCACGGCGCCCTCACACTCACTCCATCACCGTCACCCTTACCCCCTCACACTCACTCCATCACCATCACCCTTACCCCCTCACACTCACTCCTTCACCGTCATCCTGACCACTCACACTCATTCCATCACTATCTCCCTGACCCTCTCACACTCACTCCATCACCCTCACACTGAATCCCTCACACTCACTCCATCTCCGTATCACTGAACCCCACACTCTCACCCCATCACTGTCACCCTAACCCCCTCACACTCATTCCATCACCGTCACACTGACCCCCTCACACTCACTCCATCTCCGTATCACTGAACCCCACACTCTCACCCCATCACTGTCACCCTAACCCCCTCACACTCATTCCATCATCGTCACACTGAACTCCTCACACTCACTCCATCTCCATATCACTTAACCCCACACTCTCACCCCATCACTGTCACCCTAACCCCCTCACAATCATTCCATCACCGTCACACTGACCTCCTCACACTCACTCCATCTCCATATCACTTCACCCCACACTCTCACCCCATCACTGTCACCCTAACCCCCTCACACTCATTCCATCACCGTCACACTGACCCCCTCACACTCACTCCATCTCCATATCACTTAACCCCACACTCTCACCCCATCACTGTCACCCTAACCCCCTCACACTCACTCCATCAACGCCACTCTGACCCCCTCACACTCACTCCATCTCCATATCACTTAACCCCACACTCTCACCCCATCACTGTCACCCTAACCCCCTCACAATCATTCCATCACTGTCACACTGATCCCCTCACACTCACCCCAACACCGTTTTCCTGACGCCCTTTACACTCATTCCATCTCCATCACCCTGGGCCTCTCTCACTCACTCCATCACCGTCATCACGACTCCCTCAAACTCACTCCATCACTGTCACCCTGACCCCCTCACACTCACACCATTACCGTCACCCAGACTTCCTCACACTCACTCCATCACAGTCACCCTGACCCCTAACACTCACTCCAGCACTGTCACCGTGCACCCTCACACTCACTGCATCACCATCATCCTAACGCCCTCACACACACTCCATCACCAATACCCGGAGCCTCTCACACTCACTACATCACCGTCACATTGATCAACTCACACTCACTCCATCTCCGTCACCATGACCCCCTCACACTCCCTCCATAACCATCACCCTGACGCCCTCACACTCGCTCCATCGCCGTCACAGTGAACCCCTCACACTCACTCCATCACAGTTACGCTGATCGCCTCACACTCACTTTGTCAGCGTCACCACGGCCCCCTCACACTCACTCCTTCACCGTCACCCTTACCCAATCACACTCACTCCGTCACGCTCACCCTGACCCAATCACACTCACTCCATCACCGTCACAGTGACCCCTTCAACTCACTCCATCATCGGCACCTGACACCCTCACACCCAATCTATCACTGTCACCATAACCCCCTCACACTCACTCCAACAACGTCACCCTGACCCCCTCACACTCACTCCATCTCCGTTAACCGGACCCCTCATAATCACTCCATCACCGTCACACTGACCCTCTCACACTCTCTCCATCACCGTCACCTGGACGCCCTCACACTCACTCCACCACCATCACCCTGACCACTCACACACTCCATCACTGTCACACAGACCCCCTCACACTCACTCCATCATCATCAACTTGTCCCACTCACACTCACTGCATCATCATCATCATCCTGACCCCCTCACACACACTTCATCACCATTACTCTGTGCCTCTCACACTCACTCCATTACCATCACACTGTACCCCTCACACTCACTCCATCTCTGTCACAGTGAACCCCTCACACTCCCTCCATCAACATCACCCTGACGCCCTCACACTCATCCATCGCCGTCACAGTGAACCCCTCACACTCACTCCATCGCCGTCACCCTTACCCACTCACACTCACTCCATCACGCTCACCCTGATCCAATCACACTCACTCCATCGCTATCACCCCGACGCCATCACACTTACTCCATCACAGTCATCACGACCCACTCACACTCACTTCATGACCATCACCCTGACCTGCACACAGTCACTCCATCACTGTCACACTGAACCACTCACACTCACTCCATCATCGTCACAATGTCCCCCTCAAACTCACTCCATCATCGTCACCTGACACCCTCACACTCAATCCATCACTGTCACCCTGACCTCTTCACACTCACTCCATAACCATCATCCTGACCCCCTCACACTCACTCCATCACAGTCATCCTGACCCCCTCACACTCACTCCATCACCATCACCCTGACCCACTCATACACACTCCATTACCGTTACACTGACCCCCTCACACTCATTCCATCATTGTTACACTGACCCCCTCACACTGATTCCATCACTGTCACCCCGACACCCTCACACTCGCTCCATCGGCGTCACACTGAACCATTCACATTCTCTCAATCCCCATCACCCTGACACTCACACTCAATTCATCACCGTCACCCTGACACCCTTACACTCACTTCGTCACCGTCACACTGATCTCCACACACTCACTCCATCACTTTCACCCTGAAACCCTCACACTCACTCATTCACTGTCAGCCTGACCCCCTCACATTCTCTCAATCAGTCACCCAGCAACACTCACACTCACTCCATCACCACCACCCTGACCCCCTCACACTCACTCCATCTCTGTCACACAGATCCCCTCACACTCACTCCATCACCGTCACACTGACCCCCTCACACTGACTCCATCACTGTCAGCCTGACCCCCTCACACTCACATCACCGTCACCCGGACGTCCTCACACTCACTCCATCACCATCACCCTGACCCCTCACACTCCTTCATCACTGTCAGCCTGACCTCCTCACTCTCACTCCATCACCATCACCCTGACCCAATCACACTCACTCCATCACTGTCACTCTGACCCCCTCACACTCAATCCATCATCATCAACTTATCCCACTCACACTCACTCCATCACCGTCACCATGACCCCCTCAAACTCACTCCATCACCATAATGCTGACCCCCTCACACACACTCCATCACCAATACCCTGAGCCTCTCACACTCACTACATCACCGTCACATTGAACCCCTCACACTCACTCTATCTCCGTCACATTGACACCCTCACACTCCCTCCATAACAGTCACCCTGAAACCCTCACACTCACTAAATCACTGTCAGCCTGACCCCCTCGAATTCACTCAATCAGTCACCCAGAAACCCAGAAACTGTCACCCTGACACCCTCACACTCACATCACCGTCACCCTGACGCCCTCACACTCACTCCATCACCGTCACACTGAATCCTTTACACTCACTCTATGACCATCACCCTGACACTCACACCCAATACATCAGCGTCACCCTGACTCGCTCACACACACTCCATCACTGTCACCCTGAGCCGCACACACTCGCTCCATCACAGTCATACTAATCCCCTCACACTCACTCCATCACCGTCACCCCGAGCCCCTCACACTCACTCCATCGACGTCACTCTGACCCACTCACACTCACTTCATCATCGTCATGCTGATTCACTCACAAGCACTCCATTAACCTGAACCCCTCACACTCGCTCCATTACCATCACACTGGTCGCCTCACACTGACTCCATTACCGTCACCCTGGCCCACTCACACTCACTCCATCACTGTCACCCTGAAACCCTCACACTCACTCCATCACCGTCACACTAACCCCCTCACAATCACTCAATCTCCATCATCCTGACCACCTCACACTCACTACTTCACCCTCACCCTGACGCCCTCACACTCACTCCATCACTGTCACCCTCACTCTCTCACACTCACTTCATCACCACCACCATGACCCACACACACTCACCCATCACCGGCACCCTGACCCCCTCACTCACACTCCAACACTGTCACCATGACTTCCTCACACTGACTCCAACACTGTCACCCTGACCCACTCATACACACTCCATTACCGTTACACTGACCCCCTCACACTCATTCCATCATTGTTACACTGACCCCCTCACACTGATTCCATCACTGTCACCCCGACACCCTCACACTCACTCCATCGGCGTCACACTGAACCATTCACATTCTCTCAATCACCATCACCCTGACACTCACACTCAATCCATCACCGTCACCCTGACACCCTTACACTCACTTCGTCACCGTCACACTGATCTCCACACACTCACTCCATTACTTTCACCCTGAAACCCTCACACTCACTCATTCACTGTCAGCCTGACCCCCTCACATTCTCTCAATCAGTCACCCAGCAACACTCACACTCATTCCATTACCACCACCCTGACCCCCTCACACTCACTCCATCTCTGTCACACAGATCCCCTCACACTCACTCCATCACCGTCACACTGACCCCCTCACACTGACTCCATCACTGTCAGCCTGACCCCCTCACACTCACATCACCGTCACCCGGACGTCCTCACACTCACTCCATCACCATCACCCTGACCCCTCATACTCCTTCATCACTGTCAGCCTGACCTCCTCACACTCACTCCATCACCATCACCCTGACCCAATCACACTCACTCCATCACTGTCACTCTGACCCCCTCACACTCAATCCATCATCATCAACTTATCCCACTCACACTCACTCCATCACCGTCACCATGACCCCCTCAAACTCACTCCATCACCATAATGCTGACCCCCTCACACACACTCCATCACCAATACCCTGAGCCTCTCACACTCACTACATCACCGTCACATTGAACCCCTCACACTCACTCTATCTCCGTCACATTGACACCCTCACACTCCCTCCATCACCATCACCCTGACGCCCTCACACTCACTCCATCGCCGTCACAGTGAACCCCTCACACTTACTCCATCACTGTCACGCTGATCGCCTCACACTCACTTCGTCAGCGTCACCTCTGCCCCCTCACACTCACTCCATCATCATCACCCTTACCTTCTCACACTCACTCCATCACGCACAGCCTGACCCAATCACACTCACTCCATCGCTGTCACCCCGACGTCCTCACACTCACTCCATCACAGTCATCACGATCCCCTCACACTGACTCCATGACCATCACGCTGACCCCTCACACTCACTCCATTACCATCACCCTGACCAAATCACACTGACTCCATCACAGTTACCCAGACGCCCTCACACTCACTTCATCACTGTAATGCTGACCCCTCACACACACTCCATCACCATTACCCTTAGCCTCTCACACTCACTACATCACCGTCAAACTGAACCCCTCACACTCACTCTATCTCCGTCACATTGACACCCTCACACTCCCTCCATCACCATCACCCTGACGCCCTCACACTCACTCCATCGCCGTCACAGTGAACCCCTCACACTTACTCCATCACTGTCACGCTGATCGCCTCACACTCACTTCGTCAGCGTCACCACTGCCCCCTCACACTCACTCCATCACCATCACCCTTACCCTCTCACACACACTCCATCACCATTACCCTTAGCCTCTCACACTCACTCCATCACCGTCAAACTGAACCCCTCACACTCATTCCATCTCCGTCACAGTGACCCCCTCTCACTCACCCCATCACCGTCATCCTGACCACTCACGCTCATTCCATCACTATATCCCTGACACTCTCACACTCACTCCATCACCCTCACACTGAAACCTCATACTCACTCCATCACCTTTACACTGAATCCCTCACACTCACTCCATCTCCGTAGCACTGAACCCCACACTCTCACCCCATCACTTTCACCCTAACCCCCTCACACTTACACCATCACCGTCACACTGACCCCCTCACACTCACTCCATCTCTGTATCACTGAACATCTCACTCTCACCCCATCACTGTCACCCTGACCCCCTCACACTGACACCATCATCGTCATCCTGACCCCATCACACTCACTCCATCACTGTCACACTTACCCCCTCACTCTCACTCCATCTCTGTATCACTGCACACCTCACTATCACCCCAGCACTGTCATCCAGAACTCCTCACACTCATTCTATCTCCATCACCCTGACCATCTCTCATCACTCCATCACCGTCATCACAGCCCCTCAAACTCACTCCATCGCTCTCAACCTGACCCCCATCACACTCACTCCATTACCGTCACACGGACATCCTCACACTCTCTCCATCACCGTCACCCTGACCCCTCACACTCACCCCATCACTGTCACCGTACACCCTCACACTCACTCCATCACCATCACCCTGACCCCCTCACACTCACTCCATCACCGTCACCATGACCCCCTCAGACTCACTCCATCACCATCATCCTAACCCCCTCACACACAGTCCATCACCAACATCCTGACTCCCTTACACTCTCTCCATCACAATCTGCCTGACCCCCTCACACTCACTCCATCACTGTCACCCTGTCCCACTCACACTCACTCCATAACAGTCACCCTGAAACCCTCACACTCACTAAATCACTGTCAGCCTGACCCCCTCGAATTCACTCAATCAGTCACCCAGAAACTCAGAAACCCTCACACTCACTCCATTTTCATCACCCTGACGCTCTCACACACTCTCCACCACCGTTACACTGACCCCCTCACACTGATTCCATCACTGTCACCCTGACACCCTCACACTCACATCACCGTCACCCTGACGCCCTCACACTCACTCCATCGCCGTCACACTGAATCCTTTACACTCACTCTATGACCATCACCCTGACACTCACACTCAATACATCAGCGTCACCCTGACTCCCTCACACACACTCCATCACTGTCACCCTGAGCCGCACACACTCGCTCCATCACAGTCATACTAATCCCCTCACACTCACCCCATCACTGTCACCCTGAAACCCTCACACTCACTCCATCACCGTCACACTAACCCCCTCACAATCACTCAATCTCCATCATCCTGACCACCTCACACTCACTACTTCACCCTCACCCTGACGCCCTCACACTCACTCCATCACTGTCACCCACACTCTCTCACACTCACTTCATCACCACCACCATGACCCACACACACTCACTCCATCACCGGCACCCTGACCCCCTCACTCACACTCCAACACTGTCACCATGACTTCCTCACACTGACTCCAACACTGTCACCCTGACCCCCTCACACTCACTTCATCACCATCACCATGACCCAACACACTCACTCCATCATCGTAACACAGATGCCCTCACACTCACTCCATCACCGTCACACTGACCCACGCACACTCACTGCATCACTTTCACCCTGACCTCCTCACACTCACTCTATCACTGTCACACTGACCCACTCACACTCACTGCATCACTGTCACCCTGACCCCCTCACACTCACTCCATCACCATCACCTAGACGCCCTCACATGCACTCCATCGCCGTCACACTGATCCCCTCACACTCACTTCGTCACTGTCACACTGAACCCCTCACACTCACTCCATCTCCATCACAGTGACCCCTCACACTCACTCCATCACCGTCACCCTGATGCCCCCACACTCACTCCATCGCCGTCACACTGAACACTTCACACTCACTCCATCACCATCACCCTCCCCCCTCACACTCACACCATCTCTGTCACACAGATCCCCTCACACTCATTCCATCAGCGTCACACTGACCCAATCACACTCACTCCATCACTGTCACGCTGACCCCCTCACCCTCTCTCCATCACCATCACCCTGACGCCCTCACACTCACTCCATTACCGTCACACGGACATCCTCACACTCACTCCATCACCATCACCATGACCCCCTCAGACTCACTCCATCACCATCATCCTAACCCCCTCACACACACTCCATCACCAACACCCTGACCCACTTACACTCACTCCATCACAATCTGCCTGACCCCCTCATACTCACTCCATCACTGTCACCCGTACCCCCTCATACTAGCTCCATCACCGTCACCATGACACCCTCACACACACTCCATCGCAGTCATCATTACCCCCTCACACTCACTCCATCACCATCACCCTCCCCCTCACACTCACACCATCTCTGTCACACAGATCCCCTCACACTCACTCCATCAGCGTCACACTGACCAAATCACACTCACTCCATCACTGTCACGCTGACCCCCTCACCCTCCCTCCATCACCATCACCCTGACGCCCTCACACTCACTCCATTACCGTCACACGGACATCCTCACACTCACTCCATCACTGTCACCGTGCACCCTCACACTCACTCCATCACCATCACCCTGACCCCCTCACACTCACTCCATCACCGTCACCATGACCCCCTCAGACTCACTCCATCACCATCATCCTAACCCCCTCACACACACTCCATCACCAACACCCTGACCCACTTACACTCACTCCATCACAATCTGCCTGACCCCCTCATACTCACTCCATCACTGTCACCCTTACCCCCTCATACTAGCTCCATCACCGTCACCATGACACCCTCACACACACTCCATCGCAGTCATCATGAACCCCTCACACTCACTCCATCACCATCACCCTGATGACCTCACACTCGCACCATCAACGTCACCCTGACCCTCTCACCCTCACTCCATCATCGTCATGCTGACCCACTCACTCTCTCCATTAACCTGATCCCCTCACACTCGCTTCATCACCGTACCCCTCACCCCCTCACACTCATTCCATCACCATCACCCTGACCCCCTCACACTTACTCCATCACTGTCACCCTCACCCCCTCACACTCACTGCATCACCGTCACCCGGACGCCCTCACAGTCACTCCATCACCATCACACTGACCCTCTCATACTCACTCCATCACCGTCACACTGAACCTCTCACACTCACTCCATCACCGTCACCTGGACGCCTCACACTCACTCCACCACCATCACCCTGACCCCCTCACACTCACTCCATCAATGTCACACTGACTCCCTCACACACACTCCATCGCTGTCACCCTTAGCCGCAAACATTCGCTCCAACACCGTTATACTATTCCCCTCACACTCACTCCATCTCCGTTAACCTGACCCCTCACACTCACTTCATCACTGTCATCCTGACCCCCTCACACTCAGTCCATCACCGTCACCCTGACCCTCTCACACTTACTCCATCATCATCAACTTGTCCCACTCACACTCACTCCATCATCATCAACCTGACCCCCTCAAACACACTCCATCAACATTACCCTGAGCCTCTCACACTCACTCCATCACCGTCACACTGTACCCCTCACACTCACTCCATCTCAGTCACAGTGACCCCCTCACACTCATTCCATCACCGTCACACTGACCCCCTCACACTCACTCCATCTCCGTATCAATGAACCCCACACTCTCACCCCATCACTGTCACCCTAACCACCTCACATCCATTCCGTCACCGTCACACTGACCCCCTCACACTTACTCCATCTCTGTATCGCTGAACCCCTCACTCTCACCCCATCACTGTCACCCTAACCCCCTCACACCCATTCCGTCACCGTCACACTGACCCCCTCACACTTACTCCATCTCTGTATCGCTGAACCCCTCACTCTCACCCCAACACCGTTTTCCTGACGCCCTTCACACTCATTCCATCTCCATCACACTGGCCCTCTCTCTCTCACTCCATCACCGTCATCACGACCCCCTGAAACTCACTCCATCACTGTCACCCTGACCCCCCTCACACTCACACCATTGCCGTCAACCTGACCCCTCACACTCACTCCATCACCGTCACCATAACCCCCTCACACTCACTCCATCACTGTAACCCTCACGCCTTCACACTCACTCCATCACCGTCACCCTGACCCCCTCACACTCACTCCATCACTGTCACCCTTAGTCGCACACACTCGCTCCATCACCGTCACCCTGATCCCCTCACACTCACTCCATCAACGTCACCCTGACCCACTCACACTCACTCCATCACCGGCACCCTGACCTCCTCACACTCACTCCATCACGGTCACCATGACCCCCTCACACTCACTCCATCGCAGTCTCCATGACCCCCTCACATTCAATCCATCACCGTCACCCTGACCCCCTCACACTCACTCCCTCACTGTCACTCTGACCCCCTCACACACACTCCATCACCGTCACCCTGACCCCCTCACACTCACTCCATCACGGTCACCTTAACGCCATCACACTCACTCCATCGCAGTCATCATGACACCCACACACTCACTCCATCACAATCACCCTGACCCCCTCACACATACACCATCACTGTCACCCTCACCCCCTCACACTCACTCCATCATCGTCACCCTCACTCCCTCACATTCACTACATCACTGGCACCATTAGCCGCACACACTCGCTCGATCACCGTCATATTAATCCCCTCACAATCACTCCGTCACTGTCACCCTGACCGCCTCACACTCATTCCATCACCATCACCATAACCCCCTCACACTCACTCCATCACCATCACCATAACCCCCTCACACTCACTCCATCACCGTCACCCTGACCCCCTCACACTCACTCCATCAATGTCACACTGACTCCCTCACACTCACTCCATCACTGTCACCCTTAGTCGCACACACTCGCTCCATCACCGTCACCCTGATCCCCTCACACTCACACCATCAACGTTACCCTGACCCACTCACACTCACTCCATCATCGTCATGCTGACCCACGCACAAGCACTCCATTAATCTGAACCCCTCACACTCGCTATTTCACCATCACCCTGGGCCCCTCACACTCACTCCATCACCGTCACCCTGACCCCCTCACATGCACTCCATCACCGTCACACCGATTCCCTCACACTCACTCCATCACGGTCACACATGCCCCCCCTCACACTCACTTCATCACCGTCACACTAACCCCCTCACACTCACTCAATCACCATCATCCTGACCATCTCACACTCACTATTTCACCGTCACACTGACTCCCTCGAACTCACTTTTCACTGTCACCCTCACTCTCTCACCTTCACTTCATCACCATCACCATGACACACACACTCTCACTCCATCACCGTCACCATGACTCCCTCACACTCACTCTAACACTGTCACCCTGACACTCTCACCCCATTCATCACCATCACCATGACCCACACACACTCTCTCCATCATCGTCACACAGACCCACTCACACTCACTCCATCACTGTCACCCTGACCCACTCACACTCACTCCATCACTGTCACCCTGACCTCCTCACACTCACTCTATCTCTGTCACTCTGACCCACTCACACTCACTGCATCACTGTCACCCTGACCCCCTCACACTCACTCCATCACCATCACCCAGACGCCCTCATATACACTCCATCGCTCTCACACTGAACCCTTCACACTCACTCCATCGTCATTACCCTGACCCTCACATTCACTCCATCGCCGTCGCACTGATCTCCTCACACTCACTTCGTCACCGTCACACTGAACGCCTCACACTCGCTCCATCTCCATCACAGTGACCCCTCACACTCCCACCATCACTGTCACCCTGATGCTCCCACACTCACTCCATCGCCGTCACACTGAACACTTCACACTCACTCCATCACCATCACCCTGACTCTCACACTCAATCCATCACCGTAAACCTGACACCCTCACACTCACTTCGTCATCGTCACACTGATCCCCTCACACTCATTCCATCACTGTCACCCTGAAACCCTCACACTCACTAAATCACTGTCAGACTGACCCCCTCACATTCACTCAATCAGTTACCCAGAAACCCTCACACTCACTCCATTTCCATCACCCTGACGCTCTCATTCTCTCTCCATCACCATTACGCTGACCCCCTCACACTGACTCCATCACTGACACCCTGACACCCTCACACTCACATCACCGTCAGTCTGACGCCCTCACACTCACTCCATCGCCGTCACACTGAACTCTTCACACTCACTCTATTAGCATCACCCTGACACTCACACTCAATCCATCAGCGTCACCCTGACTCCCTCACACACACTCCACCACTGTCACCCTTAGCCGCACACACTCGCTCCATTATCATACTAATCCCCTCAAACACACTCCATCACCATCACCACGATCCCCTCACACTTACTCCATCAACGTCACTCTGACCC
Organism: Chiloscyllium plagiosum; assembly: GCF_037043375.1. NCBI lineage: Eukaryota > Metazoa > Chordata > Chondrichthyes > Orectolobiformes > Hemiscylliidae > Chiloscyllium > Chiloscyllium plagiosum. The sequence continues at coordinate 62,134,890 of NW_028270183.1, read as the reverse complement.
ACTCACACTCACTTCATCATCGTCATGCTGATCCACTTACAAGCACTCCATTAACCTGAACCCCTCACACTCGCTCCATCATCGTCACACTGATGCCCTCACACTCACTCAATCACCATCATCCTGACCACATCACACTCACTACTTCACCGTCACCCTGACCCCCCTCACACTCAATCCATCACTGTCACCCTCACTCTCTCACACTTACTTCATCACCATCACCATGACCCACAAACACTCACTCCATCACAGTCGCCCTGACCCCCTACTCTCACTCCAACACTGTCACCATGACTCCCTCACACTCACTCCAACACTGTCACCCTGACCCCCTCACATCACTTCATCACCATCACCATGACCCACACACACTCACTCCATCATCGTCACACAGACCCACTCACACTCACTCCATGACCGTCACACTGACCCACGCACACTCACTCCATCAACTTCACCCTGACCTCCTCACACTCACTCTATCACTGTCACACTGACCAAGTCACACTCACTGCATCACTGTCACCCTTACCCCCTCATACTCACTCCATCACCATTTGCCAGATGCCCTCACATACACTCCATCGCCGTCACACTGATCCCCTCACACTCACTTCGTCACCGTCACACTGACCCCCTCACACTCACTCGATCTGCGTCACAGTGACCCCTCACAATCTCTCCATCACCGTCACCCTGATGCCCCCACACTCACTCCATCGCCATCACGCTGAACACTTCACACTCACTCCATCACCATCATCCTGACCCTCACAGTCAAACCATCACCGTCTCCCTGACCCCCTCACACTCACTCCATCGCTGTCACCCTGAAACCATCACACTCACTAAATCACTCTCAGACTGACCCCCTCACATTCACTCAATCAGTCACCCAGAAAACCTCACACTCACACCATCACCATCACCCTGACCCACTCATACTCACTCCATCACCGTTACACTGACCCCCTCACACTCCATCCATCACCGTCACCCTGACGCCCTCACACTCACTCCATCGCCGTCACACTGAACCCTTCACACTCACTCTATGACCATCACCCTGACACTCACACTCAATTCTTCAGCGTCACCCTGACTCCCTCACACACACTCCATCACTGTCAACCTTAGCCGCACACACTCGCTCCATCACCGTCATACTAATCCCCTCACACTCACTCCATCACCATCACCCCGATCCCCTCACACTCGCTCCATTAACGTCACTCAGACCCACTCACACTCACTTCATCATCGTCATGCTGACCCACTCACAACCACTCCATTAACCTGAACCCCTCACACTCGCTCCATTACCATCACACTGGTCCCCTCACACTCACTCCATCACCGTCACCCATGCCACTCTCACAATCACTCCATCACCGTCACACTAACCCCCTCACACTCACTCCATCACCATCATCCTGACCACCTCACACTCACTACATCACTGTCACCCTCACTCTCTCACACTCACTTCATCACCACCACCATGACCCACACACACTCACTCCATCACCGTCACCCTGACCCCCTCACTCTCACTGCAACACTGTCATCTGGACTGCCTCACACTCACTCCAACACTGTCACCCTGACCCCCTCACACCCACTTCATCACCATCACCATGACCCGCACACACTCACACCATCATCGTCACACATACCCCCTCACACTCACTCCATGACCGTCACACTGACCCACTCACACTCAGTCCATCACTTTCACCCAGACCTCCTCACACTCACTCTATTACTTTCACACTGACCCACTCACACTCACTGCATCACTGGCACCCAGATCCCCTCACACTCACTCCATCACCATTCGCCAGACACCCACACATACATTCCATCGCCGTCACACTGATCCCCTCACACTCACTTCATCACCGTCACATTGAACCCCTCACACTCACTCCATCTCCATCACAGTGACCCCTCACACTCTCTCCATCACCGTCACACCCAGATACCCCCACACTCACTCCATCGCCGTCACACTGAACACTTCACACTCACTCCATCACCATCACCCTGACCCTCATACTCAATCCGTCACCGTCTCCCTGACACCCTCACACTCACTCCATCAGTGTCACCCTGAAACCCTCACACTCACTAAATCACCGTCACCCTGAAACCCTCACACTCACTAAATCACTGTCAGACTGACCCCCTCACATTCACTCAATCAGTCACCCAGAAAACCTCACACTTACTCCATCACCATCACCCTGACCCACTCATAATAACTCCATCACCAGTACACTGACCCCCTCACACTCACTCCATCACCGTTACACTGACCCCCTCACACTGATTCCATCACTGTCACCCTGAGATCCTCACACTCACATCACCGTCACCCTGACGCCCTCACACTCACGCCATCGCCGTCACACTGAACCCTTCACACTCACTCTGTCACCATCACCCTGACACTCACACTCAATCCATCACCGTCACCCTGACACCCTTACACTCACTTCGTCACCGTCACACTGATCCCCACAAACTCACTCCATCACTTTCACCCTGAAACCCTCACACTCACTAAATCACTATCAGCCTGACCCCCTCACATTCACTCCATCTCTGTCACACAGATCCCCTCTCACTCACTCCATCACCGTCACACCGACCCCCTCACATTGACTCCATCACTGTCACCCTTACCCCCTCACACTCACATCACCGTCACCCGGACGTCCTCACACTCACTCAATCACCATCACCCTGACCCTTCACACTCACTCCATCACTGTCAGCCTGACCTCCTCACACTCACTCCATCACTATCACCCTGACCCAATCACACTTACTCCATCACTGTCACGTTGACCCTCTCACACTCACTCCATCACCATCATCCTGACCCCCTCACACACACTCCATCACCAATACCCTGAGCATCTCACACTCACTACATCACCGTCACATTGAACCCCTCACACTCACTCCATCTCCATCACATTGACCCCCTTACACTCCCTCCATCACCATCACCCTGACGCCCTCACACTCACTCCATCGCCGTCACAGTGAACCCCTCACACTCACTCCATCACTGTCACGCTGATCGCCTCACACTCACTTCATCAGCGTCAGCACGGCCCCCTCACACTCACTCCATCACCGTCACCCTTACCCTCTCACACTCACTCCATCACGCTCACCCCGACCCAATCACACTCACTCCATCGCTGTCACCCCGACGTCCTCACACTCACTCCATCACAGTCATCACGACCCCCTCACACTGACTGCATGACCATCACGCTGACCCCTCACAATCACTCCATCACCATCACCCTGACCAAATCACACAGACTCCATCACAGTTACCCAGACGCCCTCACACTCACTCCATCACTGTAATGCTGACCCCTCACACCCACTCCATCACTGTCACACTGACCCCCTCACACTCACTCCATCATCATCAACTTATCCCACTCACGCTCTCTCCATCACCTACATCATGACCCCCTCACACACACTCCATCACCATTACACTGAGCCTCTCACACTCACTCCATCACCCTCACAGAGACCCCCTCACACTCAGTCCATCACCGTCATCCTGACCACTCACGCTCATTTCATCACTATCTCCCTGACCCTCTCACACTCACTCCATCACCCTCACACTGAAACCTCACACTCACTCCATCACCTTTACACTGAATCCCTCACACTCACTCCATCTCCGTATCACTGAACCCCACGCTCTCACCCCATCACTTTCACCCTAACCCCCTCACACTTACTCCATCACCGTCACACTGACCCCCTCACACTCACTCCATCTCTGTATCACTGAACAACTCACTCACAATCGATCACTATCACACTGACCCCCTCACACTGACTCCATCATCGCCATCCTGACCTCATCACACTCACTCCTTCACTGTCACAGTGACCCACTCACACTCACCCCAACACCGTCATCCTGATCCCCCCACACTCATTCCATCTCCATCACCCTGACCGTTTCTCATCACTCCATCATAATCATCACGACCCCCTCAAACTCACTCCATCACTCTCAACCTGACCCCCATCACACTCACTCCATTACCGTCACCCTGACCCCTCACACTCACTCCATCACCGTCACCCTGACCCCTCACACTCACTCCATCACTGTCACCGTGCACCCTCACATTCACTCCATCACCATCACCCTGACCCCCTCACAATCACTCCATCACCGTCACCATGATCCCCTTACACTCACTCCATCACAATCTGTCTGACCCCCTCACACTCACTCCATCACTGTCACCATGACCCCCTCACACACACTCCATCGCAGTCATCATGAGCCTCTCACACTCACTCCATCACCATCACCCTGACCCCCTCACACTCACTCCATCACTGTCACCCTCACCCCCTCACACTCACTCCATCACCGTCACCCTGACCCCCTCACACTCACTCCATCAATGTCACACTGACTCCTTCACGCACACTCCATCACTGTCATCCTTAGCCGCACACACTCGCTCGATCACCGTCATACTAATCCCCTCACACACACTCCATCACCGTCACCCTGATCCCCTCACACTCGATCCATCAACGTCACCCTGACCCCCTCACACTCACTCCATCAATGTCACACTGACTCCTTCACACACACTCCATTACTGTCACCCTTAGCCGCACACACTCGCTCCATCACCATTATACTAATCCCCTCACACTCACTCCATCACCGTCACCCTGATCCCCTCACACTCGATCCATCAACGTCACCCTGACTCACTCACACTCACTCCATCATCGTCATGCTGACCCACTCACATGCACTCTATTAACCTGATCCCCACACACTCGCTTCATCACCATCACCCTGACCCCCTCACACGCACTCCATCACCGTCACACCGATTCCCTGTCACCCATGCCCCCCTCAGACTCACTCCATCACTGTCACCCTTACCCCCTCACACTCACTCCATCACCATCACCCTCACCCCCTCACACTCACTCCATCAATGTCACACTGACTCCCTTACACACACTCCATCACTGTCATGCTCAGCCGCACACACTCGCTCCATCACCGTCATACTAATCCCCTCACACTCAATCCATCACTGTCACCCTGATCTCCTCATACTCGCTCCATCATCGTCACCCTGACCCACTCACACACACTCCATCATCGTCATGCTGACCCACTCACACGCACTCCATTAACCTGACCCCCTCACACTCGCCTCATCACCATCACCCTGACCCCCTCACACGCACTCCATTACCGTCATCCTGACCCCCTCACAATCACTCCATCACCGTCACACCGATTCCCTGTCACTCATTCCATCGCGTCCATCCATGCCCCGCTCACACTCACTCCATCACCGTCACACTAAACCCCTCACATTCACTCCATCACCGTCATCCTGACCCCCTCACACTCACTCCATCACCGTCACACTGACTCCCTCGCACTCACTACATCACTGTCACACTTACTTCATCACCATCACCATGACCCACACACACTCCATCACCGTCATCCTGACCCCCTCACTCTCACTCCAACACTGTCACCATGACTCCCTCACACTCACTCCAACACTGTCACCCTGACCCCCTCACACTCACTTCATCACCATCACCATGACCCGCACAAACTCACTCCATCATTGCTGCACAGAACCCCTCCCAGTCACTCTATCACCATCACCCTGACCCCCTCACACTCACTTCATCACCGTCACCCAGACCTCCTCACACTCACTCCATCACCGTCACCTTTAACCCCTCACACTCACTACATCACCCACACCCTTAAACCATCACACTCACTCCACCACTGTCACCCTGACCCTCTCACACTCACTCAAACACCGTCACCTTGCCCCTCACACTCACTCCATCGCCGTTCCCCTGAACCCCTCACACTCACTCCATCATTGTCACCCTGACTCCCTCACACTCACTTCATCACCATCACCATGACACCCTCACACTCATTCTATCACCGTCACACTGGCCCACGCACACTCACTCCTTCACTGCCACCCTAACCATCACACATTCACACCTTCACCGTCACATTTAACCCCTCACACTCACTCCATCACTCTTCCCCTGACCGCCTCACACTCACTCCATCACCGTCACTCTGACCCCCTCACACTCCCTCCATCACCATCACACTGACCCTCTCACACTCACTCCATCACAATCGCCCTGTACCCCTCACACTTACTCCATCACTGTCACACTGATCCCCTCACACTGACTCCTTCACCATCACCCTGACCTCCTCACACTCACTCCATTACCATCACCCGGTCCCCCTCAGACTCAATCCGCCACCGTCACCCTGACCCCCTCATACTGACTACTTCACCGTCACCGTGACCCCCTCACCCTCACTCCATCACCATCACACTGATTCCCTCACACTCACCCCATCACTCTTCCCATGACCGCCTCACACTCACTGCATCACCGTCACCCTGACCCCCTCACACTCCCTCCATCACCATCACACTGACCTCTCACACTCACTCCATCACAATCACCCTTAAGCCCTCACACTCACTCCATCACTGTCACCCTGACCCCCGCACACTCACTCCATCACCGTCACCCTTAACCCCTCACACTCAGTCCATCCCCGTCACACTTAACCCCCCACACTCACTCCATCACTGTCACCTTGTCCCTCAAACTCACACTCCATCACCGTCACCCTGCTCCCTCACACTCACTCCATCACCGTAGACCTGACCCCCACACACTCACTCCATCACCGTCACCCAGACCCACACACACTCACTCCATCACCATCATCCTGACCCTCTCACACTCACTCCATCACCGTCACCCTGACAACCTCACACTCAATCCATCACCGTCACCCTGACCAACTCACACTCACTCCACCACAGTCACGCTGAACCCCTCACACTCACTGCATCACCGTCACAGCAGCATCACACTGATCCCGTCACACTCACTCCATCACCGTCACCATGATCCCCTTACACTCACTCCATGATCGTCACCTTGACATCCTCACACTCAAATCGTCACAGTCATACTAATCCCCTCGCACTCACTCCATCACCGTCACCCTGATCCCATCACACTCGCTCCATCAACGTCACCCTGACCCACTCACATGCACTCCATCACCGTCATCCTGACCCCCTCACAATCACTCCATCACCATCACACTGACTCCCACGCACTCACTCCATCACGTCCACACATGCCCCCCTCACACTCACTCCATCACCGTCACACTCACCCCCTCACATTCACTCCATCACCGTCATCCTGACCCCCTCACACTCACTCCATCACCGTCACACTGACTCCCTCGCACTCACTCCATCACTGTCACACTTACTTCATCACCATCACCATGACCCACACACACTCCATCACTGTCACCCTGACCCCCTCACACTCACTTCATCACCATCACCATGACCCACACACACTCACTCCATCATCGTCACACAGACCCCCTCCCACTCACTCTATCACCATCGCCCTGACCCCCTCACACTCACTTCATCTCCGTCACCCAGACCTCCTCACACTCACTCCACCACTGTCACCCTGACCCTCTCACACTCACTCCATCACCGACACCTTGCCCCCTCACACTCACTCCATCGCCATTCCCCTGACCCCCTCACACTCCCTCCATCACCATCACACTGACCCTCTCACACTCACTCCATCACAATCGCCCTGTACCCCTCACACTTACTCCATCACTGTCACACTGATCCGCTCACACTCACTCCTTCACCATCACCCTGACCTCCTCACACTCACTCCATTACCATCACCCGGTCCCCCTCAGACTCAATCCGCCACCGTCACCCTGACCCCCTCATACTGACTACTTCACCGTCACCGTGACCCCCTCACCCTCACTCCATCACCATCACACTGATTCCCTCACACTCACCCCATCACTCTTCCCCTGACCGCCTCACACTCACTGCATCACCGTCACCCTGACCCCCTCACACTCCCTCCATCACCATCACACTGACCCTCTCACACTCACTCCATCACAATCACCCTGAGGCCCTCACACTCACTCCATCACTGTCACCCTGACCCCCGCACACTCACTCCATCACTGTCACGTGAACCTCTCACACTCACTCCATCACCGTCACCTTGCCCCCTCACACTCACTCCATCGCCATTCCCCTGACCCCCTCACACTCCCTCCATCACCATCACACTGACCCTCTCACATCACTCCATCACAATCACCCTGTACCCCTCACACTCACTGCATCACCGTCACCCTGACCCCCTCACACTCCCTCCATCACCATCACACTGACCCTCTCACACTCACTCCATCACAATCACCCTGAGGCTCTCACACTCACTCCATCACTGTCACCCTGACCCCCTCACACTCACTCCACCACTGTCACCCTGACCCTCTCACACTCACTCCATCACCGTCACCTTGCCGCCTCACACTCACTCCATCGCCATTTCCCTGACCCCCTCACACTCCCTCCATCACCATCACACTGACCCTCTCACACTCACTCCATCACAATCACCCTGTACCCCTCACACTTACTCCATCACTGTCACACTGATCCCCTCACACTCACTCCTTCATCATCACCCTGACCTCCTCACACTCACTCCATTACCATCACCCGATCCCCCTCAGACTCAATCCGCCACCGTCACCCTGACCCCCTCATACTGACTACTTCACCGTCACCGTGACCCCCTCACCTTCACTCCATCACCATCACACTGATTCCCTCACACTCACCCCATCACTCTTCCCCTGACCCCCTCACACTCCCTCCATCACCATCACACTGACCCTCTCACACTCACTCCATCACAATCACCCTTAACCCCTCACACTCAGTCCATCCACGTCACACTTAACCCCCCACACTCACTCCATCACTGTCACCTTGTACCTCAAACTCTCACTCCATCACCGTCACCCTGCCCCCTCACACACTCCATCACCGTCACCCTGACCCCCACACACTCACTCCATCACAGTCACCTTGACCCACACACACTCACTCCATCACCATCATCCTAGCCCTTTCACACTCACTCCATCACCGTCACCCTGACAACCTCTCACTCAATCCATCACCGTCACCCTGACCAACTCACACGCACTCCATCACAGTCACGCTGAACCCCTCATACTCACTGCATCACCGTCACAGCAGCATCACACTGATCCCGTCACACTCACTCCATCAACGTCACCATAACCCCCTCACACTCACTCCATGATCGTCACCTTGACATCCTCACACTCTTTCCGTCACAGTCACACTGACACCTTCGCACTCATTTCATCACCATCACCATGACCCCCTCACACTCACTCCATCAATGACACACTGATCCTCTCACACTCACTCCATCACGGTCACACTGACACTCTTACATTGACTCAATCACCATCACCCTGAACCCCTCACACTCTCTCCATCACCATCACCCTGTCCCCCTCACACTCACTCCATCTCAGTCACACCCTGACCCCCTCACACTCACTCCATCACCGTCTCCTTGACCCCCTCCCACTCACTCCATCACCGTCACACTGACCCCTTCACACTCACTTCATCACCGTCACACTCATCCTCTCACACTCTCTCCTTCACCGTCACCCTGACGCCCTCACACTCACTCCTTCACCGTCACCCTGACCCCCTCACACTTGCTCTATCACCGTCACCCTGACCCCCTCACACTCGCTCCATCACCGTCAACATGACCCCCTCACACTCACTCCATCACGGTCACCTTGAACCCCTCAGACTCATTCCATCACCGTCACGCTGACCCCCTCACACTCACTCCATCACCCTCATCCTGACCCCCTCCCACTTACACCAACATCCTCACCCTGTACCCCTCACATTTACTCCATCACCGTCACCCTGACCGCCTCACACTCACTCCATCATAATCACACTGACCCCCTCACAGTGACTCCACCGCCGTCACCCTGAAACCCTCACTCTCACTCCATCACCGTCACTCTGACCCACCACCCTCACTTCATCTCCTTTACACTGACCCACTCACAGTGACTCCATCACCGTCACTCTGACCCCCACACACTCACTCCATCACATTCACACTGGCCCCCACACACTCACTTCATCACGCTCAACCTGACTCAATCATATTTACCCTACACCGTCACCCTGACCCCCTCACACTCGCTCCATCATCGTTACCCACAATCCACAACCATCACACATGCCGCCACACACCACCCTCACCGTCACGCTCACCACCACACAATCCACAACCATCACAAACACTGTCCCATACCACCCCCATCGTCACGCTCACCCCACACACTTCACCACCCTCACACAATGCCCTACACCACGGTCAACATCATACTCACCCACACACAATCCCCAAACATCACACATGCCGCCACTCACCACTCTCACCGTCACGCTCACCACCACACACTCCACCACCCTCACACACACTGTCCCACACCACCCCCACCAACACGCCCACCACCAGAAACTCCACCACATTCACACACACGGCCCCACACCACCCCTACCATCACGCTCACCACCACAAATTCCACCATATTCACGCACACTGCCCCACGCAACCCCCACTGTCACGCTCACCCCCACAAACTGCCGTTCCATCATGTTCACTCCCCTGCATAGTCGCACACACTCCACCACACATAACCCCACTGTCATGCTCACTCGCCCTGCACAAAGCCTCACCATCAGACTCACTCAAGCACACTCTCACCCACTGTATCACTCATTCCCCCACACACAGCCCTACCCTGACTCTCAGACTCCGTGCACTGCCCCACCATCATATTCACTCTCCGCACACTACCATTGTCCCGTTCACTCCACTGCACACGCCCACATCGTCACTCGCACTTCCCCACACTCTCTCCCACCGTCACGCTCTCTCCCCCACACATTCCCCCACCATCAGGCTCACTTCCTCACACTCTCCCCCACCGTCACACTCTCTCCCCCACACATTCCCACACCATCACGCTCACTCTCTCGCACACTCCCCCAGCATCACGCTCAAACGCCCACGCTGTCTCCCACCATCACACCCCTCACACACCTTAAACTGAGCTCCTGCCTGTGAACACCGAACCAGTTGATCCCCGCTAAATGGCCTTTAACCCCATACCCATTCTATTCCCTGAGAATCAGACAGTATGTCCCACACAATGTATTCTGTGTGTGATATCCTGTTGTACCAGTCTCAGCCACAGCCTGCGGTGCCACTCCACTGTTAGCCCCTAGTAACGGCTCATGTTCTTACACACACTATGTCCCAGAGCAATGGCGTTTGGCCCAAGCTCCATACTGGCAATGGCATGATATGCCGTCCAAATCTCGTTTCCATAACATCGGCCTGAGTATCGACAACCCTCTTCTGTTCCCCCAGCACCGAAGGATTCGAGGAAGATAGTAACATTGGGAGGTTATGATCGCAAGATGGAGAGAGAGTGAATGACATTGGGGAAGGCAAGGACAGTGGAATTGACTGTGTAAATGGGAAAAGGAGAGAGAAATAGCAGTACAGTGTGAGAGTGCGAGGGATATATGGAGGGAGACAACAAAGGGAGCAAGGTGAATTCTGCTGAGAGACAAGTTGCAGTGGGAGACCCAGAAGGGAAGGTAAGGACAGAGGGAGTTAAACCCAGCTCCTGAGCTCAGGGCATGGTGCCCTCCCCTTCTCTGAGGACCAGGGCTTGATGCTGAGTCTGTCTCTCTCCAGCTCAGCTTCTCCAACACAAAGACACACAACATCGGTCATTTTAATGGACTTTTTTATTGTTTACAGTTTATTGTTTTTATTGTTTAGAAATGGCAGTGATGCATATAGTCAGTGGGATGGTGCCTTTTCTTACTCGCCCCTGAGTTGTGAGAAACATTGAAATGTGTCCCTGTAACCCCCCTGTGGGATAAGGATGGACAAACCAGCGCTACCCTCAGTCTGTTACCATAGCGACAGGCTGCTCCATCGCTGAAACACTGAAATGAAATGAGAAAATCCCGGTTGGATTGATTAATGAGGGAATTTGATTGATGGATGGATTTGGGTGAAGGGATATTTCAGCACATTGGGGCGGCACGGTTGCCCAGTGGTTAGCACTGCTGCCTCACAGCGCCTGTAGACCCGGGTTCAATTCCCGACTCAGGCGACTGACTGTGTGGAGTTTGCACATTCTCCCCGTGTCTGCGTGGGTTTCCTCCGGGTGCTCCGGTTTCCTCCCACAGTCCAAAGATGTGCGGGTCAGGTGAATTGGCCATGCTAAATTGCCCGTAGTGTTAGGTTAAAGGGGTAAAGGTAGGGGTATGGGTGGGTTGCGCTTCGGCGGGTCGGTGTGGACTTGTTGGGCCGAAGGGCCTGTTTCCACACTGTAAGTAATCTAATCTAATCTAATTCAGCTGCTGCCTGAACTTAGTCTGGGTCACGGCATAAATCGCGGTGTTTGTACAGCAACTGAGGAGCTGCAGCATGAAGCACAATTCCCGCACAGAGGGATGGAGATACAGAGGGGAATACCCAATATCCCACATCCGTAACCATATACAGTACAGCATTAACGTTGACTATAACAGGATGAAATTGGCTGAGATCACAAACAGTAAAATGATGGATTTTTTTTCGGTTTCTCATTTCAGTGTCAGACTGAGCGTCCCCATTGATGTGAGCGATCAGTCTCCTGCGGGCTCTGCTGGTCACTAAAATGTGTCTGACGGTGAGAACATTGAGCAGCAGAATCAGGAGAAATGGGACACACGGGGTTAAAATGTGGTGGAGGAACTCGATTGTGACCCAGACACTGGAGAATCGAACAGCGTCTGTTACATCACAAAACCAGGGGGTGTTCCCCAGCCAATACCGAGCCGTGAGCATAAAATACCAGGAAATGTTCTTTAAACAGCTCAGCACAGTCACTGCTCCCAGAACCACAGCCGCCGTTTTCTCACTGCAATATTTACTTTTCAGCTTCTGGCAACAAATGGCCACAAACCGATCAAAGCTGAAAGTGACAGTGAACCAGACAGAGCAGTCAGTGGCTGCATAAAGCAGGACGGCGTGGATATTACACACCGGGACGGAGTACACCAGGAAATAAAACTGTTTCCGATAAACAATGGAAATGTGTCTCAGTATCAGGTCGAGGATAATTACTAGGAGATCCGCCGTTGCCATGGCCCCCAGGTAACGTCTGACACATGGAGACAATCCACAATCTTTGTAAAGCAGGACGTAGATGGTCACTACGTTAACTGTGAGGAAGGAAAACAAACCCATTATCCATCAGCCTGGAGGCAAAGGGACCCGTTCGATCGGGGACCCAGTGAGATTTTCAAATGTGTCCCTGTATTCAGGGATTTATTAAAATAATTGGAGCGGGAATAACAAATCGGAAGGTCAGAATTACTGACAAAAATGTGACGTAAACAACAAGAAATCCTCCCTCCCAAAACACACAGAGACACATCCATAAGGACAGATGGTTTCTGGAACATTCCCACACACTCAGTCACTCGAGAGCAGACACAAATCACTCCTTCCCAATTCGTAATCTGGAGGGTGGAAACGTTGCTGTCCTGAAGGATTCTCTCCCAGTTTCCTGGAGACAAACGGAGTTTGGGAATTTCTGTGCTTTGGTCTAAATTTTGGTCGATCCTGTGTCGTGGAGAAATGTAAACGCAGGGAAAACGTATTCACCCCTTTAACTACCTTAGGGGCCTTCGGAACAGTGTCTCCTTCTCCCCCCTGGAACGGGATCTCTTCCCTCGGGATCTGATCGTTTGTTCAATTCACTGATGTCCGGCCGTTCACAAACAATGGCACGGTGGCACAGTGGTTAGCACTGCTGCCTCACAGCGCCAGAGACCCGGGTTCAATTCCCGCCTCAGGCGACTGACTGTGTGGAGTTTGCACGTTCTCCCCGTGTCTGCGTGGGTTTGCTCCGGTTTCCTCCCACCATCCAAATATGTGCAGGGTCAGGTGAATTGGCCATACTAAATTGCCTGTAGTGTTAGGTAAGGGGTAAATGTAGGGGTATGGGTGGGTTTCGCTTCGGCGGGTCGGTGTGGACTTGTTGGCCCGAAGGGCCTTTTCCCACACTGTAATCTAATCTAATCTAATGTCAGGGACAGAACGTTCCGGGGAGTGTCAGTTATAGAATGTTGGGGACAGAACATTCCGGGGAATGTCAGTTATAGAATGTCGGGGACAGAACGTTCCGGTGAACTCATTGACCTGTCCATCACCTTCCCCCCTACCCACCCCACCAACATGATGTACTGTGCCTGGGCACACTGTAACATTAATGGGGTGAGAGACGGAGGGTCCAATCACAGGATTGGTAACTGAAGGCATTGCCAGATCAGCTGAAATGGTTAGATACACCACAATAAGGTAGGTGAACTTGCAGCGTGGGTTGGTACCTGGGACTTCGATGTTGTGGCTATTACGGAGACATGGCTAGAACAGGGACAGGATTGGCTGTTGCAGGTTCCAGGATTTCAATGTTTTAGTAGGGTCAGAGGTGGGGGTAAAAGAGGAGGAGGTGTGGCATTGCTTGTCAAAGATCGTATTACAGTGGTGGAAAGGACGATGGATGAGGACTTGCCATCTGAGGTAGTTTGGGCTGAGGTTAGGAATAGGAAAGGTGAGGTCACCCTGTTAGGAGTCTTTTACAGGCCTCCTCATAGTCCTCGAATCATTGAAGAAAGGATAGGGAAGGTGATTCAGGAGATGAGTGACAGTAATAGGGTGATTGTTATGGGGGACTTTAACTTTCCTGATATTGATTGGGAAAGCTATAGCTCAAGTTCATTAGATGGGTCAGTGTTTGTTCAATGTGTACTGGATTTGGTTCTGGGTAACGAACCAGGCCAGGTGTGAGAATTAGAGGTAGGTGAGCACTTTGGGGATAGTGACCATAATTCGGTGATTTTTTCTCTCGTGATAGAGAGGGATAAGTGTGTACTACAGGGCAAGAGTTATAGCTGGGGTCAGGGAAATTATGATGCGGTGAGGCATGACTTAGGATGTGTGGCTTGGAAAAGTAGACTCCAAGGCAAGAGAGTAAATGATATGTGGAGCTTGTTCAGGGAGCAACTATTGAGTGTCCTTGATAATTATGTACCTGTCAGGCAGGGAGGAAAGGGTCGTGCGAGGGAGCCGTGGTTTAATAAGGAATTGGAATCCCTTGTTAAATGGAAGAGGGCGGCCTATCTCAAGATGAGACGTGAAGGTTCAATTGGGGCGATTGAGAGTTATAGGGTAGCCAGGAAGGACCTGAAGAGAGAGCTAAGAGCAGCAAGGAGGGGACATGAAAGGTCCTTAGTCGGTAGGATTAGGGAAAACCCTAAGGCTTTCTATAGGTATGTTAGGAATAAAAGAATGACTAGGGTAGGAATAGGTCCAGTCAAGGATAGTAGTGGGAAGTTGCGTGTGGAGGCGGAAGAGATTGGGGAGACACTGAATGAATACTTTTCTTCAGTATTTACTCAGGAACAGGGCATTGTCGTCAATGTGAACACTGAGTCACAAATAAGTAGAATGGATGGCTTTGAGGTATGTAGAGAAGAGGTGTTGGAAATCCTGGAAAAGGTGAAAATAGATAAGTCCCCTGGGCCTGATGGCATTTATCCTAGGATTCTCTGGGAAGCAAGGGAGGAGATTGCAGAGCTATTGGCCTTGATTTTTATGTCCTCGTTGTCTACAGGAGTAGTGCCAGAAGATTGGAGGCTAGCAAATGTGGTTCCCTTGTTTAATAAGGGGAGTAGGGATAACCCTAGTAACTATAGGCCGGTGAGTCTCACTTCTGTTGTGGGCAAAGTCTTAGAGAGAATTGTAAGGGATAGGATTTATGTACATCTGGATAGGAATAATGTGATCAAGGATAGTCAGCATGGTTTTGTGAAGGGCAGGTCCTGCCTCACAAACCTTATTGAATTCTTTGAAAAGGTGACGAAGGAGGTTGATGAGGGGAAAGCGGTAGATGTGGTATATATGGATTTTAGTAAGGTTTGATAAGGTTCCCCATGGTAGGCTACTGCAGAAAATACGGAGATATGGCATTGAGGGTGAGTTGGAGGTTTGGATTAGGAATTGGCTGGATGGAAGAAGACAGAGGGTAGTAGTTGATGGCAAAGTTTCTTCATGGAGTGCCGTCACTAGCGGTGTTCCGCAAGGATCTGTTTTGGGACCATTGCTGTTTGTCATTTTTATAAATGACCTGGAAGAGGGGTTAGAAGGTTGGGTGAGCAAGTTTGTGGATGATACGAAAGTCGGAGGAGTTGTTGACAGTGAGGAAGGATGTGGCAGGTTACAGCAGGATATAGAGAAGCTGCAGAGCTGGGCAGAAAGGTGGCAAATGGAATTCAATGTAGCTAAGTGTGAGGTGATTCACTTCGGGAAGAATAACAAAAAGATGGGGTACTGGGCTAATGGTCGGATACTTGGTAGTGTGGATGAGCAGAGGGATCTTGGTGTCCATGTACACAGATCTCTGAAAGTTGCCACCCAGGTAAATAGTGCGGTGAGGAAGGCATATGGCGTACTGGCTTTTATTGGTAGAGGAATTGAGTTCCGGAGTCCTGAGGTCATGATGCAGTTGTATAAGACTCTGGTGCGGCCGCATCTGGAATATTGTGTGCAGTTTTGGTCGCCATACTATAGGAAGGATGTGGAGGCACTGGAACGGGTGCAGAGGAGGTTTACCAGGATGTTGCCTGGTATGGAAGGAAGATCGTATGAGGAAAGACTGAGACACTTGGGGCTGTATTCATTAGAGAAAAGAAGGTTTAGGGGTGACTTGATTGAAGTGTACAAGATGATTAGGGGGTTAGATAGGGTTGTCAGTGTGAACCTTTTCCCGCGTATGGAGTCGGGTATTATAAGGGGGCATAGCTTTAAATTAAGGGGGGGTAGATATAGGACTGAAGTTAGGGGTAGGTTCTTCACTCAGCGAGTCGTAAGTTCATGGAATGCCCTGCCAGTAGCAGTGGTGGACTCTCCCTCTTTATGGGCATTTAAGCGGGCATTGGATAGGTATATGGAGGATAGTGGGTTAGTATAGGTTAGGTGGGCTTGGATCGGCGCAACATCGAGGGCCAAAGGGCCTGTACTGCGCTGTATTCTTCTATGTTCTATGTTCTATGTTCTATTCTCAATCCACCTCACAGAATCAGCCCAGATATCTGTTCACCGTGAAACACTGCAGACCAGGCCAGTGTCCTGTTCAGTACAACCCAGAAATCTGTCCACATTCATCCATTACACTGGTCAATACAATCCAGCAATCTGTCCAGAATGGATCAGGGCATTGATCGATAAACCCAGACCATATATCTTTCCAGCGCGGTGAGCTGTGCAGACCACATACGTGCATTGATCTATAAACACGGACAAGATATCTGTCCAGCACCTGGAGCTGTGCAGATCACAGAAGTGCATTGATCTATAATCTCGGATTAGCTATCTGTCCAGCTCGGGGATCTGTGCAGACCACAGCAATGCATTAACGTGTAAACCTGAAACAAATATCCATTCAGCATAAGGAGCTAAACAAACCACATCATTGCATTACCAATAAACCTCAACCAGATAGTCTGACCAGCACAGCAAACTGTGCAGTGATCTCCCGTGAGTTAATCTGTAAACCCGGGGCAGTTCCCCTCCCAACATGTAGGACTGTGTACACCATCCAAGTGCATTGATCAGTAAACCAGGAACAGTTACCCTCCCAGCATGTAGGTCTGTGTACACCACCCCAGTGCATTGATCTGTAAACCAGGAGCAGTTACCCTCCCAGCATGTAGGGCTGTGTACACCACCCCAGTGCATTGATCAGTAAACCAGGAACAGTTACCCTCCCAGCATGTAGGTCTGTGTACACCACCCCAGTGCATTGAACTGTAAACCAGGAGCAGTTACCCTCCCAGCATGTAGGTCTGTGTACACCACCCCAGTGCATTGATCTGTAAACCAGGAGCAGTTACCCTCCCAGCATGTCGGACTGTGTTACCCACCCCAATGCATTGATCTGAAAACCTGGAGCAGTTAACACCACCCCCCCCCTCCCCCGCCCCCGCTCAGCATATAGAGCTGTGTACCCCACCCCAGTGCATTGCTCAGTTACACTTTGTTAGATCCCTGCCCAGCGCGGGGAAACTTCCAGCCCGGGCTGGAAGTGTAAGGATGTGAACCTCCCATCCATTTACAGCTCCATATCTCCATTGTGCCATGACAAGGGGGTGCTGTGGGTGTGAACATCACTGCCAGAGAGACATGGTGGGGGAATCAGTTTAACTATCATCAGTCTACAGATAATAGCGATTTAAAATAGAAATCAAAGCCAAGCAATTAAAGATGTTGTGGGTGTCACGGTGTCACAGTGGTTAGCACTGCTGCCTGACAGCACCAGAGACCCCGGTTCAATTCCCGCCTCAGGCGTCTAACTGTGTGGAGTTTGCACTTTCGCCCCGTGTCTGCGTGGGTTTCCTCCGGGTGCTCTGGTTTCCTCCCACAGTCCATACATGTGCAGGTCAGGTGAATTGGCCATGCTAAATTGCCCGTAGTGTTAGATTAGGGGTATGGGTGGTTTGCGGGTCGGTGTGGACTTGTTGGGCCGACGGGCCTGTTTCCACACTGTAATGTAATGTAATGTAATCTAAATCTAATGTTCATGGTTTATCTTGATGACACAGCACATGCACTCAGCATTTTACAGTTGCGACAAATATCTTGCATTTGTTTAACAACGGAAAGTTTTAAACATTAAACAGATTTTAATAAATCCACACCGACTGAAAGCTGGTAGTTAAAATGTGACCCAAATTCTGGGCATGCATCAGATTTTGCATCGTTGGTGCCCCTGCCTCTGAGCCAGAATTCTGGATTTGATTCCAATTGCTGAACATGTGTGATATTCTCCTTAACTCTAGACCAAACGGTCTGGATTCAAGTCCTACATGTTGTGGATGTGTGTCACAGCTGTCAGAACAGGCTGATGAACAAACACACAGGAGAAAAATATTGCAGCTTTGGGCCTATTGCTCTATCTCTGGGCACAAGGTTCTCATTTCAAATCCCACAAAGGTGTTTCATGGTGTGTTTAATCAAACTGATGGAGAAGGAAGAGGTGTCAGTATTGAATTTCAGAATTTCGGCCTGGGGTGACTGAAAGTACAGCCATTCCTGTTGACTGGAGTCTCATTTCGCAGCAGTGGAGGTTTATAAAATCTTAACGGTCATGGATAGGGTGAGCAGTCAGGGATTTTTTTCCCCCAAGGTAGAGGCGTCTAAAACTAGAAGTCATTGGTAAAAAGTGAGAGGGCAAAGATTTTGAAGAGGCCTCAGGGGCACCTTTTCATGCAGAGTGTAGAGCATTATGGAATGAGCTATCAGAGGAGGTGATGGAGATTGGTATAACTACAAAATTTAAAAAAACATCTGGATGCTGTCAGATCTGCTGAACTTTTCCAGCAATTTCTGTTTGTGTTAATAATAAGATGCATTCATTTTAACTCAGGTTTTCTGAATACATTAAACATTTTATTTTTAAATCACGCAAAACATATGAACACATCTCCGAATCAACTCCGCCTATTTTCTGCTAAGGATATGGCTCTGTGTATGACAGTAGAAATGCTGCACCTACATGGAACAGAGAATGTGATGGAGTCATAGTTCGGACAATGTGCAAGGAGACCTCACATGGTCGAGTTTGGGAGAGGATGACATTACTGTGTGATTCAACTCAGAGAGGGAGAAAATGTAATCTGCCTAAGGAGGAACGGCCTGTTGAACTCTCTCGCACTTTTTGATGCTCATCAGAGCAATGCTAGAAAAAAGAATATCTCTGCCGTCTTTGCCACTCTTTTTTTTTATAAAATCCCCACAGTGTGAAAACAAGGCCTTTGGCCTCCCCAAACCCATTCTCCCACGCTATATATACCCCTGACAAATGCAGCTAAACTAGAAATCCCTGAACACTATGGATAACTTAACATGACCAATCCACATAGCCGACATATCTTTGGACTGCCAGAGGAACCTGGAGCACCCTTTACAATCCCACGCAGTCATGGGGAGAATGTGCAAAGTGTAATTCACACAGACAGTCACCCAAGTCCCTGGCATTGTGAGGCAGCAGTGCTAACTTCTGAGCCACCTTCATGCAGGACTCCTGACCAGAAATTATTGGAATCTCCTGACTGCCTAAAAAAGGGGAATTCAGTCAAATCGAACTCTTCCAGAATAAAATCCCATCACAAGTACTTTGTGTGAGCAGAATCACCTGAGAAGAAGAATAACATTTTGGACATTTCCTCAACTTTTCGTTTTGTCATGACTTACACTAATATCTGGACAAAGTTCTTTCAATTTAAAATTGCAGAGATTTTATGTATCGGTGTGTGTGTGTGTGTGTGTGTGTGTGTGTGTGTGTGTGTGTGTGTGTGTGTGTGTGTGTGTGTGTGTGTGTGTGTGTGTGTGTGTGTGTGTGTGTGTGTGTGTGTGTGTGTGTGTGTGTGTGTGTGTGTGTGTCAGTGTTTTTAGAAAGAGAAACATCGATTATATATTTACAATATCCAAATTAATTGCCATTGTTCATTTCATCAGATTTTGACGAACATTGCTGTGGATCATAAACATCTTGTTTTAGTAGATTAAAAAGAACCAGCCTGACTTGTTCCGAAAATTGACCCTGACCCAGTCTGAGACCGATATCATCGGCCATATCATCAACCTGGTTACATTTAACATTTGTCGTCAACCGTCGAGGAGTAGGATTTGAAAAGGAAACAGTGACTCAAAAAGCTGGGACACTCTTAACAGGTGAGCCTGACTTCTGTCATGCTTAACTTGTTGGAAGGAATTCTAAGGGATAAGATTTACGTACATTTGGGAAAGCAAGGGCTGATCAGAGTTAGGCAACATGGCTTTTCGCATGGGCAATCATGTGTCATTAATTTGATTGAGTTTTATGAAGAGGTGACAAAGGAGATTGTTGAAGACAGTTTGACAGAAGTTGTCTGTATGGACTTCAGCAAGGTGTTCATAACATTCCGATTTGTATACAGATGAGTAACGTTCGGTCACATGGGATACAGCGGAAGCTGGTCGGTTGGATTCCAAATTGGCTTGAAGGGCGAGGGTTGTTTTTCCGACTGGAAGCTTGTGACCAGCAGTGTGCTGCGAGAATCAGTACCACGTTCACTGAATTGCGACACTTATATAAAGTATTTGGATATGAATATCGGAGGCATTGTTAATTAAGTTTACAGATGACAGTGGTGTAGTGAATTATGTCAGAGTACAACAAGACCACAATTACACGGGCCAAAGGAGCAAGGAGTGACAGGTGAAGTTTAATTTAGATAAATATGAGGTTTTGCATTTTGGGAAGACAAATCAGGGCAGGAATTATATGCTTAATAGTAAGGTCCTGTGTAGTATTCCGGAACAAACAGACCGAGGGCTGTGAGGGCATAGTTCCTTGAAAGTGGAGTCGCAGGTAGAGAGTGTGGTGCAGAACCCATTTGGCACATTTGCCTTCAGCAGTCAGAGTACTGAGTGTAGGAGTTGGGGTGGCATGTTGCATCTGTACAGGATGTTGGCGACGTCACTTTAAGAAAACTGCATACAATTGAGTTGGCAGCAGAAAAGGTTGACAGGGATGTTCCAGGACTGGAGGGTTTCAGCTTTATGGAGAGGCTGAATAAATTGAGATGTTTCCCCCTGGAGTGCCACTGGCTGGCGGGTGACATTGTAGAGGTTGACAAAATCATCCGGGGCACGGATATTCTGAATATCCACGGTCTGTTTCCCAGGATAGGCGGGTCCAAACCAAAATGACATAGGTTGAAGGCAAGAGGGAATGATTTAGAGAGGATCTGAGGGGAAAATATTTCACACAGAGATGTGTGTGTACAGAAAGTGCTGTCAGGGGAAGTGGTGAAGGTGGTTACAATCGCACATTTTAAATGTATCTGAAAGAGGAGGGATATTGACCAAATGCTGGCAAATGGGACTAGATCAGATTTGGTTCTCTGTTCCGAGTGGATAGATTGGACTAACAGGTCTGTTTCCATGCTGCGTGACTCTCCGATTCTATACGAGGGATGAGGAGGAATTCTGAAAGGACGTTTGGAGAGGGAATTCTCTTCACTGGAAGTTTATCGTGCCTCTATGTTTGCAATGATTGCAAGCTGAGTCAGTTAAATGTTGACAGAGAAGTGAGTCACGGGATAATGGGATACAGACAGGAAAGTGGGGCTCAGACCCCAACCTGATCAGCCACAATCTTAGTGCCTGTTGGAGAAGGGTCAAAATGTCTAATGACCCACTCCTGTTCCTCAGTCCCATATTTCTTTGTTCCATTCAGCCCCTCATACCTGCTAGACAGGAGCAGTTGGAGGCTACTTACTGCTATAATCTGGTGCACAAAGAAACAGAGGAGACCATTCAGCCCCTCAAGTCTGTCACACATACTTTGGGTTAGTTTGGGAAACGTAATTGTAAAAACACAGACTGAATATGAAAGATGCCCCTCCTTTCTCTTTACTGAGCTCCCCCTCTCTGCAACTTGTGTTCCATTTGTTGGTCATGTTATAGACCCAGATTCACTGTGAATACAGTCCCCATACCTCACCCAGAGATGGCACACAAAATTCTCTGGTCTCCCTGGCTGCAACATTCAATAAAAGATTTTCGAGGAAAATAACACCCACTAACTTTGCAAAAAGAGAATGGGAAAACATCAGAAACAGGAGCAGGTCGTTCACCACCCCCCAAGCCTGCCTTGCCCTTCACTAAGATCATGACTGATCTGCCCTTGCTCTCTAATCCTCATTCATATCCAATTTTTTACAGTCCTCAACTCTCTGATAGGTCAAAAGCCATTTTCTTCATCTTTAAGTATTTAGCTCTCTTACCACTGTGGAAAAGAGAATTGCTAACATTCAGAACTCTCTGTTCTAACTGTTGTTACGAATAAAAGAGGTGAACACAAGATCTCAGAAAAGAACGTTTGACTGAGGAGGCCATCAAGGAACGAAACATCTGGATTTATTTGGGAATCAGTATAACTCCCCTACTGGTTGGAGTCAATCATAGGAAAACGAAGATATTTGTGGTGTGTGGATGTCCATCATCTCAATCCGAAACGTCTCGACAGGAGATCCTCAGGGTAGCTTCCTCAGCACAAACTTTAGCAACTTCATTAATGTCTTTCCTCAAAATAAGATCAGAAGTTGGGATATTTTTTGAAGATTACACAATGTTCAGAACAACTTGTCACCCCTCAGCTCCTGAACCAGTCTGTGTCCATGTGCAGCAACACCTGAACAATATTCAGCCTTGTGCTGTTAAAGTGTTTGTAACATTCATGTAACATTACAGCGATATGCTGCTTAATTTCACAGGGGAAGGAGGTCCTCATTCAGCACCTCAAGCTCACTTCACAGGACTAGGAGGAAGCCATTCAACCCATTGAAACTACCGAACAAGAAGAGGAATTGCCCATTCAGACTCTGCTGCCAACTATACAGGAAGACAAGGAATCCAGTGTTTCGGACCAGGCCAGAGCCCCTTCAAAATATTTTAAGGTGCTGGCTTAAATCCAACAGTTTTGTTACTCTAAAGGCAAATGCAGCATAACTGGTTCAGATGCAATGTGATTGGTAAAACTACTCAATGTGAAGCACAACACAGTTTATTTAAACACTGTCATTAAAATACAATCAATGAAAGAGGAACTTAGAATAACTTAAGGCGAATGTAAAACTAAACATAATAATAGATAAAGTACATTTTACTAACGAACTGTACTGATATAGTAAGATCCCGTTAAAACAACCACTTGGCAAAAAGCAATTTTAGACGCAAATTCAAACATACATTCTCCAGGAGAATTTTTTTTTTAAAATCCAAAAAAATTCAGAGAGAGTAGCAGCCACAAGACATTCACTGGACCTTCCAACTCTGTTGAGATCCCAATAGCCTCTGATATTACTGAGAAAACAAAACTTAGAAATTCTAATCTGTGAGAGCTGGTCACACTCATTCAGGCTGCATGAAAATAAACCCAACAATTCCAAAGCTGTTAGCTTTAGTGTCGTAACTAGCCAGCTTGGTTTCTATTGTTCAATTTGTCTCTTAAAAGAAATCAGGAGAAAATAACAAGTTACAGCATCATCATACCCATCAACACATCGAGCTGTTCGACAGGAACCGGGGTTAACCCAATCAGGCTCTTAAACTTGTCCAATCGGACGAGGAAGAAGCCATTCACTAATTTGGGTCACTTACACAGAAATAGAAGAAGTCAATTCCGCTCCTCGAGTCACTTACACAGAGACAGAAGGAGGTAGTTGATATTCCAACTTGACAAGCAAATGGAGCAGAGACTGTAAGACAGACTGCACCATGGTGTTCCTTGTGCCTCCATTACTCTTGGTACACACGTGGAACTTTAACGTGGTTTTCTAGCATTGAGGGGAAGGCAAATGTTTTGTGTGAAATCTCAAGGAGGCACCTTCCATCTGCGAGAAGGCAGCCTGGAGTTCTCTATAGAGGGCAGAAGCTGGTGAGAATGGCTAACTGTGTCAGAAGGAAGGTGTTGTGGCTGCTTTCGAGGATTGTGAACAACATAATGTTCAATACACGGTCACACCGTCTTCACATTAATGTGGGGAGAGCTTAATGATGCATATGAATTATTTGGAATGCCCAATTAGAATGATGAATGGACTGTCTAACATCAACTAATGCTGATCTTGCTTATGTTGATCTTGTTTCGTGCACGTCTTGCGCAGTGTAATCTGGATGCATTACTCTATCTGTTTATTTTCACCCTCTGATCTGTACGCCTTTGCTTACTATAATCTGCCTGTACCGATCACAAACAAACCTTTTCACTGTACTGAGGTACACGTGACAATTGATCATATCAATCAACCCTGCGTGAAATATGAAATGTATCACCCTATTAATGTCTCTCTTGGAAATACGTGATCATCGATAACCCTCAAGTTTCAACGCAAACATCCCTTCGTCTCTCACTGCTCTACTACTAAACACTCAGTTTCTTCACTCTCTCCTCATGGTAACATCATCTGTGACTATGGTATGGGCGCCATTCGTTACGAAGGAGATCAAACCTGTGCACAGTGCAACAAATATTCTGTCATCAAGGCTCTACAATTACAGATAACTAGCTTTACTTAGGTACTTCAAAAATCTTACAACATCATTTTCTGCCCTCGGAACTTAGTTAGAGTTTGATTAAAACGAGAGATTGTGTTGCTGGGAAAGCACAGCAGGTCAGACAGCATCCGAGGAGCAGGAGAATCGATGTTTCGGGCAGAAGCCCATCATCAGGGTTGATTCGGAGTACTCAGCATGGCGTTGTGAGTAGGAGATCATGCCTTGCATATTTGTTAACATTCCTTCAAAACGTGACCAGGAAGGTTGACGAGGGCAGGGTGGTAGACATAATTGATCCAGATTTGAGTGAGGCCTGTGATAAGGTTCAACATGGTCAGCTGCTTTGGAAGTTACATCGCATGAAATCCAGGACGAGCTGGCAAATTGTATACACAAACGGCTTGATGGTAGCTAGCAGAGTGTAATCGCGGAAAGATGCTTGTTGGGCAGGAGGCCTGTGACGAGTAGAATGCCTCAGGGCTAATTACTGGTCTTATTGCTGTTTGTTATCTATATCAATGATTTGGATGAGAATGTATAAGGCACGATTAGTAAGTTTGCAAATGACACTAAAATGGGTGGTATCGTGGACAGTGAGGAAGGTTATTAGAAATTGCAGTCGGAACTTGATCAGCCCTTGATGGGCTGAGAAATGGCAAATGAAGTTTAATATAGGTATGTGTGAGATCTTGAATTTTGGAACATCAAATCATGACGAATATTAGGGCCTCGAGGAGTGAAGTGGAACAAAAGATGCATGGTTCTCTGAAAGTGGAGTCACAGTTAGACAGTAGACGGAAGGCACACTGGCCTTCATCAGTCAGGGGTTTGCATATAGAAATTGGGAAGTTATGTTATGGTTGTACAAGTCTTTGCCGAGGCTGTACTTGCAGAAGTTTGTTCAGTTTTGGTCATTTTGTTATCGGAAGGATGCTGTTAAACTTGAAAGAGTGCAGAAGGAATTTGCAAAGATGTTGCCAGGACTCAATGGTCTTAATTATATGGAGAGTTTGGACAAGCTCGGACATGTTCCTGTAAGCAGAGGAAACTGAGCGGGGTCTTAGAGAAGTGTATCAGATCATAAGAGGCATGGATAGAATGAATGCACTCATTCTTTTTCCATGGGTTGGAGAATCGAGGACTAGAGGGGAAGGAATAAAAGGTAACCTTAGGGGCAAGTTGTTTTTTTTACACAGAGGGTGGTAGGCAGATAGAACGAGCTACAGCGGAAGTCGTTGAGGTGAGTACATTATCAACATTTAAAGGGAATTTAGATGAATATTTGGACAGGGAAGGAGGAGAACGGCATGGACCAAGTGCAGGGAAAAAGGGTTAGTCTGGATGGACATTTACGATGAGGAGTTGAACCCCTCTGTTAATTCAACTAAACACCCAGAACGCCTCGCCTCACCTCGTAATCTGTCAAAATATGAGTGACAGAGATTCCTAAATTCCATTATTTAAAGAAAATTAACAATTTATTTTCTTAAATCTAACGGTGAACACGAAACAACAACTGATCATAAAATTCAAGCCCCTTTTTTAAACAAATTACTATCTGATTCCACTTCTATAAAAATGTTCTGTTCCACTTATTGAACATTACATTAACATAATCTCAAGACCACACAGTCTCTGTCTTCTCCGCTGTCTTTAATCATCCATCTGCTGATTTCTCTGTGTTGTTTTTCCTTTTGTATTAACTTTTCTTATTATGATGTGATTTAATTGAGTAACGCAACTGCAAGGACATGAGGGAGCAGCTGGCCAGAGTTAATTGGAACGGGAGCCGAGCAGGGAAAGCCATGGTACATCAATGGCAACAGTTTCTGGGGATAATTCGGAGGCACATCAGAAATTCATCCCAAAGAAGAAGAAACATACACGGGAATGGACAAGGCAGCCGTGAGCAATAGAAGTCAGAGACAGCATCAAACCAAAAGAGAAAGCATACAATGTAGTGAAGATTATTGAGAATCCGAAGGATAGACAGACCTTTAATCACCAGCAGAGGATAACTACTAAAAGCAATGAGGAGGCGAAGATGAAATAGGATGGTAAGCTTGTAAATGATATAACAGAAGAGTGCAAGAGGTTTTTAGATATGTAACAGTGAAGGGAGGGATGGTAGAGCAAACATTAGACTGCTAGAAAATGAGGCTATGATAGTTTGTGGGAAAGAAAGAAATAACAAAGGAGTTGAATAGATACTTTTCATCAAACATCAAAGTGGAAGACACCAGCACCTGATACCCATTGATTCCAGTGTTGCGAAGGCCCCTTGATACGACACTTGGTCGAATGCAGCCTTGATTTAAAGGGCTATCAGTCTCACCCCACCTCTGGAATTCAGCTATTCTGTCCATGTTTGAACCAAGGTAATGAGGTCAGGAGCTGAGTGACCCTGGTGGAGCCCAAACTGAGCGTCATTGACCAGGGTATTGCTGAGCAAGTGCTGCTTGAAAGCACTGATACCTATCATCACTTTACTGATGATCGAGAGTAGACTGATGCTGGATTGCATGTGTTCTGCTTCTTATGTATAGGAGATACTTGGTAATTTTCCATGTAATCGGGGAATTGTCGTTGTTGTAACTGTATTGAAACAGCTTGGCTCGGGCAGTGACAAGTTCTGGAGCACAGGTTTTCAGTACTATTGCCAGAATGTTGTCAGCATGTGCCCCCTTTGGAGTATCCAGTATCTCCAACTGTTTCTGGATATCACGTGGACGGAATTGAATTGGTTGATGGCTGGTAAGTGAATCCCTGCGGACCTCTGGAGGGGGCTGAGATGGATCATCCACTCAGCACTTCTGACTGAAGATTGTTGCGAATGCATCAGCCTTATCTTATACACTGAAGTGCTGGACGTTTCCTTCGTTAAGGATGGGGATAGGTGAAGTATCTGTTCCTCCAGTGAATTGTTTAATTTTCCCCACCGTTTCTCGACTAGAGTGGAAGGACTGCAGAGCTTAGGTCTGACCCTTTGCTTGTGGGATCACTTAGCTCAGTATATCACTCACTGCTTATGCTGTTTGGCGCACAAGTAGTCCTGTTTGGTGGCTTCACCAAGCTGGCACCTCATTTTAAGGTATACGTGGCGCTGCTCCTGCCCTCCTGCACACTCCATTGAACCAAGATTGATCCTCTGGCTTGATGGCAATTGTTGCGAGTGGGATATGCCAGGCCATGAGATTGTGTGGAAGTACAATTCTGCTCCTATCGATGACCCACAACACCTTATGGACACCCAGACTTTAGCTGCTAGATCTGTTGGACGTCTGTCCTATTTAGCACCGTGATAGCACCACCCAAAATAGTGGAGGGTATTCTCAATGTGCAGGTGTGACTTTGTTTCCAGAATCACTATGCAGTGGTCACTCTTACCGATACTGTCATGGGCCGATACTTCTGCAACTGGCAGATTATTAATGATGAGGTCAAGTATGGTTTTTCCCTCTTGTTGGTTCCTTCGCCATCTGCCGCAGACCCAGTCTAGCAGTTATATCCTTTAGAACCCGACCAGCTCGATCAGTAATCCTGCAGCTGAGCTACTCTTGGAGATGGACATTTAAATCCTTCACCCAGAGTACATCTTGCGTCCTTGCTACCCTCAGTCATTCCTCTAAGTGTTGTTCAGCCTGGAGGAGTACTGATTCATCAGTTGAGAGACTGGTACATGGTAATCATCAGGAGGTTTCATTTCCCATGTGCAAACTAACGCCATGAGACTTCATGGGATTCTGAGTCACTGTTGAGGACTCCCAGAGCAATTCCCTTCCAACTATATCCCAATGTGCCGCCACATCTGCTGTGTCCGTCCTGCTGATGAGACAGGAGATATCCGGGGAAGGTGATGGTGTGTCTGGGACATAGTCATACTCACAGAATCAGACCTTACAGACAAGGTCAGGCTGTTGCATGAGTCTGTTTATTTCTATTCACTGTTTCCTACCAGCTGTCGCATTCTAGAAACATGGCCATATATTCGCCCCAATCCACTAAGATTTGATTTTGCAACTGGGCTTGGAGCTTTACCAATTTTTTTCTAAAAATCCAAATGTTTTACATCCATTGCTTCTCATTCATTTGTCTCTCAGTCTGTTTCTCAAACATAATTCCCATTTCATAAATCTATTTTAGTATTGTTTATGAACATTACTTCCATTCCCAATAATTTCTCCTCAACCATTTACTTACTAAGTTTTATGTTCCATGCACTCTATCATTGTCTCACACCAGACTTGGTTTTCCAAGTATTATTAGAAAGTTCTGTGATGTCAAAACTGAAGTAGTGGCTTCATAGTTCTGTCATTTCCGTGTTCCCCATTCTCTGTTCTCTGGTCTCAAACTGTAAGGAAGCTGCGTGTGTTTTCTCATATTTCTCATATTGACATAATTAGACAAGCTATTACAGTTCACTTTTATAACCCTTGTGAAAATACTCTTCAGAAACCCACCAATTCCTGCCTTAAGCTGCTCAACGATTGACCATCCACACCATGCACTCACAGGAACATAGACTCTGTGCCAACAGAAACACAGCACGATCTATATTAGTCCCACTTTCCTACACCAGTCCCATAGCCGGGAATGTTATGACGCTTCCAATTGCTCTTCCAAATACTTTTTAATGGTTGTGAGCTTACCCGTGATAATTCTCTTCTCAGGAAGTACATCCCAGGCCCCAACACCCTCTGGGTGAAAATCAACTATCATCAAATACTCTCTAAACATCAAACCCTTCACTTTAAAGTGTACTACCTTGGTCTTGACCCTCTGACTAAAACGAACAGCTGCTGTACATCTCCCCTCTCCATGCTCCTCTTAATCTTATCCTTCTGAATCACATCCTCCTCAGCCTTCTCTGCTCCAAAGGAAACAACCCGAGCTTATCCAGCCTCTCTCCATAGCTGATATGCTTCACCCCAGGGAACATCCTGGTGAATCTCCTTTGCAACCTCTCCAGTACAATCACGTCCTTCCTGTAATGTGGCTCCCAGAATTACGGAGAGTACTTTACATTGGCCGAACCAAAGCCCTGTACAGCTCTTATAACTACGCCCCAACTAATAAATGCTACACTCAAGGTCCACTTCTTAACTAATGTATTACCCTATTCTGTCACATTCACGGATGTGTGGAGAAGCAATCTCTGAGCTTCCTAGTGTGCTGTCATTCGTTGAGTACTCCCCTGTCTGCTTCATTCTTCCGAAGTGCAACACCTCATACTTATCAGGGTTACATTCCACCTGCAATTGATCTGCTCACCTGACCAATCTATCTGTATCTTTCTGTAACATAAGACCTTCCTCCTCAATGTCAACCAACTAGGCAAACACAAACTTACATATCACAACCCCCATCCCCTCCACCCACCCTCCTCCATTCACATCTGCACCATTTATGAATACCACAAATAATAAGGGACGCAGCACTGATATCTGTGGTACAACAGGGGACACTGGTCTCCACTCACACGTACAGCCTTCTCCCACAATCCTCCATCTCCTGCCATTAAGACAATTTTCGTTGCAACTTGTCAAGTTATCCTTGATTCCATGAGATTTTACTTTATTCTTCACTTTCCCATGTGGAGCTTTGTCAATGTCCTTGGTGCAAATCTAAATAAGCGACCTCCTCAAACCTAATTCAAATTCGTCAGTTGTGACTTCCCTCTGATGAAGTCATGATGATTATCCCTGATCAAACCTTGCGACTCTGATTGGAGTCCAATTTTCTCCTTCCCTAATTTATCCAGTAGTTTCCGTAACAGTGATCTAATACTCGCACGTCTATTGTTCCCTGGTCTATCTCTCCCACCCTTACTGTGAAGTGGAATCATATTAGCTGTTCTCAAGTCCTCTGGCACCTCCCCTATGGTCAGATTCTCATTAAAATCTTCAGTCAAGGTCTTTCCTCCTTTGTCTCCAACAGCAGCCTGTGATATTCAGACCTGGCAATCAGTCCAATTTTCTACCAGCCAATGCCTCAAATTCCTGCTCGCATTTTACATCAATCTGCTCAAGAGCTTCCCCATCCATCTTCTCGAATTCTGTAGCTGCCTCCTCCTTCTCTCAAGTAAAACAGATATGAAGCTCTCATGTCACAATCTCTCAATGTTCTCCAGCTTCACACACAGATTGCCCCCTTGGTTTCTGATAGACACTAACTGTTTACTGATTATCCTGTTCTACTTGTCCGTGTAGAATATCATGGGATTCTCCCAAATCGCGCCTGCGTGCACTTTTCCATGTCCCTCTGTTATTCAGCCCCTTCTATGTTTCTAAGTTTCTAAGATTCATTACGATCACCTCTCATTATTTGAAATTCGAGATCACAGGCTGAGTTTCCCAATCAGACAATAGTGCCATCTTAGGGATTAATCTGGACAATGACTTTTGCAGTTCCTCTGTACTCAATATATTCTTTCTTAGATGGAGACTCCACAAAGTACACATTACTCTCAGTTTTGTCTCAGCAACACGCTATGCAACGGGTGCACGACATCTTCTATATTCCAATTATATTGACATGAATGTAAACCTAGTTTTTTCTTTCCATTTGCATATGTTCTTTCCAATGCCTTTTGCTTTAACTATTCTTATGATATTCGTGTAAGAGTTGTTAAAAAAAGTCCTACAAAATATCCAACTATACGTTATCCATTGGTTCCTCATTGCTGATGCCTACAAGAATCATCTTTAAACTATTCCAAATAAACGTTTGCCACTTATGGTTTTCCTTTTATCGATGTGTTATCATACTCCCCAGTTTTGCCATTACCTTCTCTATATCTAGTAGCATTTTCTATGTAATTGAGTCCAACAGACACCTGACTGCGGATGACAAGATAATTGGTCTATAGTTCACCACTGTCCATCTTCATCCTTTCTTATACTGGCGGATAATATTTATAACTGTCCCTTATCCCGATTGGCTACCTGCCTTTCGGAAATGTGTCGAAAATAACGTGAACATCCGTAATGTAAACAATATGACTATTGCTGCTTCCACTGAAATTTTTGTATGAAGTAAATCTGGTCTGTCAGATGTATCAACACTCAATTCAGCTCTCTTTTCAAGTACTACCTCATCACAGATATGAATGATCTTAGACTTTACTTACACAAGTCCCATGATCAATTAGTATTTTTGGGAGAATTTTTGGATATTCTTCCATGAAGACAGACACAAATAACTGTTTATTTTCCTTGTAATATCTCTGTTCTCTACAATAAATTATCCTGTCCGCACACTCACTGTTCCACATTTGATCTTGTTTTCATTTTTGTTTTATACTTTGATAGAAGCTTCATAGCAGTTTTTATGTTGTTTTGTTTTTGTTGGCATGCTTTTTCTCTTTTTCATTTTTTTCTCAGTTTCTTGGTCCTCCTTTGCTCGGTGCTACATTTCTCTGAATCCACTGACTTACTACAACACTTGGCATTTTTCTAAGCTGCCTCCTTTGATCTAATAGACAGATGAGGGGGGTTGCAAGTGATAGGTCAGAGAGGAGGGTGGAGTGGATAGGTGGGAAGCAAGATGGACATATAGGAGTATTCAAGAGGGCAGTGCCGAGTTGGAAGTTTGGACTGGGATAAGCTGGGAGATGGGGATATGGGGAAACTGGTGAAATCCATATTGATCCCCTATTGTTGGAGGGTTCCATGGCGGACGATGAGGCCGTCTTCCTCCATGCTTCAGGTGGTTTAGGGTTTGGCGAAGGAGGAGGCCCAGGATATGCATGTCCTTGGTGGAGTGCGAGGGGGAGTTAACGTGTTCAGCTACAAAGTGGTGAAGTTGGTCAGTGTGGCTCTTCCAGAGATGGTCTCTGAAATGATCCACAAGTTGACGTCCTGTCTCGGCAATGTTGAGGAGACCACATCGGGTTGAATGGATGAGGCGTTCTGTCTCCCTTCATCACCTATCACTTTCAACCACTCCTTCATTTACCTATCACATTCCAGGCTACGTCCGCCCGCCACACCCCTTCACATTTTTCTCTCAGCCCCCTTGGCCCACAAGCCTCATTCTTGATGATGGGCTATGCCAGAAACGTCGATTCTCATGCTTCTAATATGCTGGCTGACCGGCTGTACTTTTCCAGCACCACACTCTTTGACTCGTATCTCCAGTATGTGCAGTCTCCCCTTTCTCCTCACACCTTCATGGCTCGCATGACTCAGATTCATAACGGTTACTTCAAATAAAACAAAAACTGTTAAGTATTCAAAAATCAGATAACCAGTAGAGGCAGCACCATGGTTCATTGTCGAGCACTGCTGCCTCACAACAACAGGGACCACTATTTGATTCTAGCCTGAACAATTGCCTGTGTGTAGTTTGCACATTCTCCCCGTGTCTGCATGGGTTCCCTCCGGGTGCTCTGGTTTCCTCCCACAAGATATGCAAGTCAAGTGAGTTGGCCATATTAAACTACCCATTGTGGTAGGTGCATTAATCAGAGGGAAACCGGTCTGGGTGGGTTACTCTTTGGAGGGTTGATGTGGACGTTTTGGTCCGAATCTAATCTCAAATAAAAAGTTGAGGTCACTGTTCTGAAAAGGTCCTTTGCAGCAAAGTTTTCAATTAGCTCTTCTGATCATCCAAGACCAATTCCTAAATAACCTGATCTCGAGCTCGGTGCTCGAAATAATGTCAATGCAAGCCACTTCACGCATGCTCATGAAATCCATTTTTCCCAGCATTCGCATTCAGTTGTGTTAACACAGTTTAGATATAATTTAAACAGTGCATTATTGCTGTAGTTCTCACAAACGTGTATATTTCGTATCCTGTTTTATAACATGCCCAACATTTGTATTGCAGCTTTCACTTTGATAGATAACCCCATCAATGTTTGCTTCTCATTGCGGCTTCTGAGCTCCACCTTATATGATTCAGTGAAATCTCAGTGAAGTGGGTTCTGGGGAGATTAATGGTAGAGATCATCTCGCCACATCATTTATGCTCTTCTCAGGATTTATTGTGTGATTCTCTCCAGATCTCCCGTTATGTTGGTAGAGTAGAGAAGGACAATGAACTTTCAACAATGCTGTATTGTCGCCCAGACAGCTGAGACTGCTCTAACCTGGGTGGGGACCTTACAGCAGTCTGGTGAAGCGTTGCTGCTGCTGCAAAGTATCTTAGTGAGATCACATCTGCAGTAGTGTGTAGAGATTTAATCTCCTCAGTGAGGAAAATATATTGTTACATTACAAGCAGCTCAGAGTTTCTTCCCTCAACTGATTCGTGTCATGAAGCTGTTAGTTTGTAATGAAAAGTTGGTCAGGTTGATCCAATATATACTGGACTTTGCAAGAATGAAAGATGATCTTATTTCAACATAGATGACCAGAAGGAGTCAGCAACAGAAGCCAAATACACACATAATGGAGAAATCCATGCCATTCTCCAGCCTGTTACGCAGAGAGAACAGAAGGATATTCAGGCCTTCAACACTGTTACACCAGAACAGGAGAAGGCTATTCATCCCTTGGAGTCTGATATGCAGTTACAGGAGGAGGCCAATCAGCCCCTCAAGCCTATAACACTGGACCCAGAGCAGACCATAACGGACTAGTATCCTATTACACAGCAACAAGATCAGTCCATTCAGCCCTGTCAATTCTGTTACACAGGAGCTGGAAGAGGCCACACAGCGACTCGCGATTGTTACACTGGGATAACAGGACGCCCTTCAGCCCCACTGAGCCTGAATTGGATAAGGATACAATCTATCTGAGACATTGTTATGAGAAAGGCGGAAGTAATTCAGACACGTGTCAGTTGTAAGGGAACAGGAGAAGACCAATCACTCCATCGGTCCTATCTCAGGGATGCATGAGGAGACTGTTGAGTTTCTCCAGCCTGTTATTTAAATCTGTACACACTACTGCAGATGTGATCTCACTAAGATCCTTTGCAGCAGCAGCAACGCTTCACCACATTGCTGCAAGGTTCCCACCCAGGTTGGAGCAATCTCAGCTGTCTGGGGGAATACACAGCCTTGTTGAAAATTCATTGTCCTTCTCTACTCTACCAACATAACGGGAGATCTGCAGAAAATCTCACAAGCAACAGACACAGCAACAGGAAGATTCCATAATCCCCCAACCCTCTAACGCATCAACAGGACGAGGTCATACTGGCCTTGGAGACGACAACATGAGAACACCAGAAAGAACGTCAGCCCATCGATTTTGTACACCAGCAGGATGAAGAGTCCATTCAGCCACACATGGCTCTTACTCAGCAATTGGAGTTGATCTCTTAAAGCCTTGTGTCCATTAAACAGGAATTCAAAAAAACGTAAAGATTTTCGAAAGGGAAGAACTTATAATAACTGTATATGTTAGGGACTAAAGTGTAACGATAAACTATAGTAATTTAAGGAATATTGTTAGAATCCATTGTTCAGGACATTGGCAAAGTTAAAGTACAATCCATCAGAGTCAACATGGTTTTACGAACGCTAAATCGTGTTTGAGTTGTTTGCTTGAGTTATTTAAAGATATCACGAACAAGGTGGATAGTGGGAATCCTGGAGATGGAATATATCTGGTCTTCCAGAAGTCATTGGATATGTCGCTTCTCCAAAGAGTAAGCAGTAAGAGCAAACAACATTGGTTTAGGAGTAATTTATTAACTTGGATGGAGGATTGGTGAACCAACAAAATGCAGTCAGATGGAATAAATGTGGCATTTTCTTTTGACAAATGTACCTTTTGGGGTGCCACAGATTTCAGTACTCATGCCTTAACTATTTGTCATCAATATCTTTACTCGGTTGACAGGATAGAAAATACTATAACCAATTTTTCTGATGACACTAACATCGGTGGGAAATTATTTCTGAATGAAGATGTAACAGGTTTAAAAATCAATGTGGATAGGTTGGGAGAATGGTCTAACACTTGAAAATGAAAATTAAAGTGGATAACTATGAGATTATTCAATTTAGCCAGCGAAATAGAAAGGCAAATTATTATCTAAATGAAAAGACACTTCAACGTGCACAGGTGCAGAGGGGCTATGTGTTCACGTGCATTTCACAGCAAACCTGCATGCAGCTGCAGCAAGTAATGGGATAGGCAAGCGTAGCTTCAGTTTTATTTGTAAAAGGATAGAGTAGAAAGGTAGGGTATGTTGCTGTAGCTATGCAAGGCATTCGCGAGGCTGCAACTGGAGTACAGTTTAGGTGCCCTGACTTGCGGAAGTATGCATTTCAGAAGAGGTTGATGAGATTGATTCCAGAGATGAGAGATTTGTCTTATGAAGAGAGATTGAGCAGTTCAAGTCTGTAGTCGCATGTTTATTATAATGAAAGGAGGTCTGTGAAATGCTAAAAGTAATTGACATTGTAGATATGCAGTGAATATTTTTTCATGTGCAGCAATCTACAACAGCAGACCAGAGTTTCAGGATGGAGATCGGCTGGAAAGTGGAACAGAGGCCGCCTTGACATCAGTTATGATTGTATTCAGTGATGGAGCAGGCTGGAGCTGCTGAATTACTGACTGATGTTCCTTGTTCTTATTCAGCCCTTCGAATGTGTTACACAGGAATGGGGTAGGACTGGTTATCAAACAGGAAGCAGGCACTCCGGATAAATCAGTCTTAATCAGTTAGACAGAACGTCACCAGTGGAGTCACACAGTGACCAGTGCAGAATCCTCAACTATTTGTAATCTATATCAATGATCAGGAGTATGGAACAGATGTACTGTAACGACGTTTGATGATTACTCTGTGATAAGCAAGACATTAAATTATCAAGAGAGGCAGGTGGAATATAACATGATATGACCTGTCATTACATTTACCGGAAGAATGGAAGGGAGTATGTTACTGAAATGGAGAAAGAGTACAGGGCTTAGTAATACTATGTATTGGGGAGTTCACTCAGAGAAGTTCAGACATGGGAGGTTTTGCTCCATCTCTCTGGTGGTTTGCTCCGTGACATTCCCAGTGTCCCAGTTGCTCTCAGTCCATACCGGATATTTTGATGTTGTTGGTTGGCAGTGGGGACAATATTTTGAAACGTGTAGCAAGGGGACAGCCTTTAAGATACATTCATTTCTTTCTACATGGAGACCGATGATGAAGGAATGGTCTGACTGCTTCTGAATGAAGAGGCTGCGGCTGCTGCCAGGACAGTGGGTATTCACCAACATGATGTCCTGTGCATGGGCGCACTGTAAAATTAATGGAGTGAGATGTCCTTCAGTTCACTTCCATCTCCTCAATGACGTGGGGACCCGCAAAGCCATGCACATCATTGGGAATCCCGCTTTACTTGGGAAACAAGGATACAGATGGCAGTTCCCTGCTGAGGGAGAAAACATTGTATTCACCTCATCCACCATTTATATCCTCTGTCTTTGAATAGTGACATTGATGTCGTCATACTGGGAAATGACGGATATGTCACCAGTCCTGCCTGGAAAGTTCCAGATCATAGAAGTGGATTGAAACAGTGACCCTACCAGTCACTGGCAGCACCGTCCTTCCTCTGATATGAAGCTGCAGGTCATGCTTTAGGAGGTAACACTGCTGTGTGACCAGCTCCTTGTTCAATCAGGATCTCCTCACACTCTGCTCCTGGGTTAATTGTAGCTTGGGAAACTGGTCTTGGAAAACCCGGGGTGATAGAGGACATCCCTTTCCCCCGACACACTCACTCCATGGTTTCCGAGCTTCCCCTCTCTGCAGCCTCTGCTCCATTTGTTGTTCATGTGACAGATCCAGATGTTGTAACTAAGTCCCCATTCTCAATCTAGAGTTGGGTCACCAAATCCTCAGGTCTCCCTGAATGTCGAAGTCAGTTCACAGCACAACCTCCAGCAAACCATCCCCAACACCTCCACTAACTTTCCAATAACAGGAGACAGTCATAAACCCTTCAGTTACGAGAGCTATGGATCAGACTAGACTTCTGTAAAATATTTTAAGAAAGTTCCTTCAACCCCAACATTTCCTTATTTTAACCGCAGATATGAAGTGTGAAGTAAAATGTAATCTACTCAAACGCTTTATTTAAAATGCAATCAAAGAAAAGAACAATTTGGAGTAACTTATATGTTGGAACACAGACACAAACAATAGATGCCGTACCTTCTTGTACACACTGCTTGGCACAAAGGTAAACTCAAATACAGATTCTTGCGTGCAGTTTTCCAATCCAGAAGGATACAATATGAGAACAGATCTCAAAGAGAATAGCAGCTCCGCATCGTGTATTGAAACTTCCAACCCTTCTGGCACCCCGAGCAGCTTCTGAATGCTGCAGCTAAAATCAAACGGAGTAAACCTGGTCTGGGAGAGCTGGCCGCTGCCCTTCCACTGTCCCCACCGTTTTAATAGAACCTAAAGGCCTCCTCAGTTATTTGCTTCAGCCGTTTTCAGGTGGCAGTTCGGCATCTCTGCCTTTAAGACCTATCTTCAAAAAAGTCCAAGAAATAGTA
Source organism: Chiloscyllium plagiosum (assembly GCF_037043375.1). Classification (NCBI taxonomy): domain Eukaryota; kingdom Metazoa; phylum Chordata; class Chondrichthyes; order Orectolobiformes; family Hemiscylliidae; genus Chiloscyllium; species Chiloscyllium plagiosum. Next base: position 62,096,128 of record NW_028270183.1, on the reverse strand, counting down.
ATCTTTTTAAAGTGACAGTATCGTCAAACTTCTCCCTTTGATAAAATGAACCATCAATATACAACGGTAGCTTCATTTCAGCCCCTTATTAACATAACATAGAACATTACAGCGCAGTACATGCCCTTCGGTCCTCGATGTTGCGCCGCCCTGTCATACTAATCTGAAGCCCATCCCACCTACACTATTATATGTACATCCATACGCCTGTCCAATGACAACTTAAATGCACTTAAACTTGGCGAATCTACTGATTGTTCTTTTCTTTGATTGTATTTTAACTAAAGCGTTTGAATAGATTATATTTTGCTTCACAATTCATATCTACGGTTAAAATAAGGAAAGGTTGGGGTTGAAGGAACTTTCTTAAAATATTTTACAAGGGTCTCGTATGCTCCATAGAGCTATTCTTACTCTATTAGTAGACTACAATACATACATATTGTATTGACACTAAGCATGCAAACATTCACAGCCCCAATCTATTTCAGTCAGTTTACTCCGGCCACAGAACTCCTCTGTCGTTTTTCGTCCATGTCTCGACAACTTGGCAGCAAGCAGAGTTTCTCGTCCTGTCACCTGTATAACTTCCAAATTGAATGCTAACAATAGCAACCTCTATCGGAACCGACTGGAAGTATTTGATGAGATTAGGTTACCTATAGTGTGGAAACAGGCCCTTCGGCCCAACCTGTCTACATCAACCGTCAGAAGAGTAACCCACCCAAACCCATTTCCCTCTTAATCATTGATCTAACACTATGGAAAATTTCACATGGCCAATGCACCTAACCTGCACATATTTGAATTAAGGGAGGAAACGCACTCAGACACGGGCAGAATGTGCAGACTCCACACAGTCGCCCAAGGCTACAATAGAACCTGGGACCCGAGGGCTGTGAGGCAGCCGTGCTAACCACTGAGCAACCGTGTCTCCCTAAATTTCTCCACAAACTTATATACGTTATGATCAGTATATACATTTGGCTCTGTCATGTTGTTGGCAAGTTAAATGCTGAAATGTTGTAACGGCAACACCAAGCTCAAGGCCTCCCTCCTAATTGTGAAATATTTCTGTTGATGGTTTCACCAGATACTCCAAACACACATTACATAATGGAGCAAATTTCATCTCTCCAATAGTCGTTCTCAATTACATGTCTCCTCATGTCTTAACTTAAAAGATTTACATGCCTCTGTACCTCTTAATGAACATAGAACATAGAACATAGAAGAATACAGCGCAGTACAGGCCCTTTGGCCCTCGATGTTGCGCCGATCCAAGCCCACCTAACCTACACTAGCCCACTATCCTCCATATGCCTATCCAATGCCCGCTTAAATGCCCATAATGAGGGAGAGTCCACCACTGCTACTGGCAGGGCATTCCATGAACTTACGACTCGCTGAGTAAAGAACCTACCCCTAACATCTGTCCTATAACCACCCCCCCCCCCCCCCCTTAATTTAAAGCTATGCCCCCTTGTAATAGCTGACTCCATACGTGGAAAAAGATTCTCACTGTCGACCCTATCTAAACCCCTATCTAAACCCCTAATGCTGTAACCCCTTTACCTGCAACTCCTGGCCTATGCCAGTAAAACTTACCGTCACAGGTATATGTTTTAAGAAGATCTCGCACATTCTTTTAAATCCCTCACAGAAGCCAAACTTTGATTTATGGACCAACTTATCATCATCAGCCATTTCAGCTTCTAATCTTGCCATTTTAACTCTCTGCTCTTCCACAGGCTTTCTCACGACTTCAGGAAGTGAACTATTGAACTCCTCCCAAGTAAGAATCTCTTTAAGAGTGCCATAGATTTGCTCTGCTATAATACCCTGACCCACTTTTCGAAATTACTTTGTTTGATTCTTTCAAACTCAATGTACATTTAACTAGGTACGCTATTTTAGATTCCTGAAACACTATCTGTAGGCTTCTGGCACAAGCTCATATGCACTTCAGATGACTTTCTTCAGCTCCTCATACTCCCCAGGTACCTCCTCCGATAGGGATGCAAATAACCCGCTCCTTATACCTACCAGCTTTGTTTGGATCAACTAAATCCACATAGTCACTGGCCACTGCATTCACGTAGCCACTTTCTCAAATAAAATTAAAAAGGATTCTACATCCTTCTCATCAAATGTCGACAATGTCTTGGTATATTGAAACTGATATAAATTAGGCCTTTGGCTCCCATGGGGTTGCTAATCCTCACTATCCTGCTCATCCAGCCTACCATCTACCTTCATCTCCACCCAGCTAAGTTGACTGTCGTCTCAAATTGCTAACGTTTGAAGTTGAAACTCTCTCGCTTTCTGCTTTTCTTCTTTCTTTTTCTGTCTTCTTTCTTCCTCTCCTTTTCTTTCAATTCCTTTTTGTGTTCAAGCTGTCTCATCTGCAATTGAATTCTAGCCATTTCCAAAGACTCTGATGGTGTTTCTATCAAAATTTAAATGCCAAGCTATTGCTGTAATTATCTCTCCGTTTCTCACAAACGCAACTCCAGATTGTCTGCCAATTCTAATAGCTTTGCCTTGCTCACCTTTTGTAAAATCCGAACTTCACTTCTCCCACACCCAGAAAATTCTTAGAAACAGAAAGAACCATTACTACATAAAGCACTGTTCATAACAACCGAAATAAACACTCGGAACAAAAGGCACAAACAATTACCAGACGCCACCTTTGAGCCCAACGGTCTCCCTGTGCACATTCTCACCTGTCCCACGTGGATTTCTTCAAGGTGCTTCATTTTCTTCCCACAGCCCAAAGATTTGCAGGTTAGGTGAATTGACCATGTTAGATTGGCCTTACTGTTCATGGATGTGTAGGTTAGTTGCATTAGTCATGGGTAAATATGAGTAATAGGGTAGTGGAATGGGTCTCGGTCGTTTACTATTCGGTGGGTTCGTGTAAACTTGTTGGGCCAAATGACCTGCTTCCACACTGTAGTGATCCAAATCCTGAACCCTATTTGGAATTGTGGATTTCGAACTGAACAAGAGTCCCAAGCATGCGATGGACCAGACCAAGAATGCCGTAAAATATTTTAAGGTGGTAGCTTGAACGCCAACCTTGTCTTAAAGTAAAGGTAGATATGAAGTGGGTGTTCCAGATGTGATGTGGCTGGTCAAACCACTCAACATTAAGCACAACACAATTTATTTAAACACTCTAAGAAAAATCCAAATAAAATGAAGAGGAATTTAGAATAACTTAACTGCTAACAACTTAAGAGAATAATACATACAGTACTTTCGACTAATGAACTGTTCCAATGTACTAACATCCCATAAACTCATTCCTTGGCAAAAGGAGACATCCAAGGCCATTCAATCTTGCATGCAGTTCTCCAGTCGAGGAGGAAACAGCATCAAGACAGATTTCAGAGAGAATAGCAGCTAGGGACAATTTCCTGAAACATCCAACCCTTCTCTGACCCCAAGCATCTGTTGAATGCCAGAGCTCATAAAGACTGGAAAGCCTGGTCTGTGTGTGCTGGCCATTGTTACCACTGTTTATATAAATAAAAACCTAAAAGCCTCCGAAGTTATTTACTTGAGTCAGCAGCAGTTCGTTATTCAAGATCTCTCTTTAAAGAAAATGAGCAAATAACGTTCTTTCCACTGAGAGCATTGTCAGAGATTTTAGATACCAGGTGCTTTACAATAGTATTCAAGGGGCTTCCTCGTGTTAAAGACCATGCCATAAAGCTGAGAGGGACAAACGCTGGCGTTCATTGGACAGGTGCAGACCAAGTTTCAAAGACGTGAGTCAAAGCTGCTGAAACCCACTGTCCAACATGGAGCACCACACTGGATACATCAGGAAGTGAATAACAGCCAAACCTATACACCCCTGTCCACGGACCACCACATGGGCCACAACGAGACGTGAACAACAATCTGACACACACTCCGTCCATGGACCACCACATGGGACACACCGGGAAGTGAACAACAGCTCAGCACACACCCCGGTCCAAGCAGAACCACATGGGACACACTGGGAAGTGAACAACAGCTTGACACAAATCATTTCACTTTTTCAGACGTCCACACACTCGATGCTCCATGGAATCAAAAACCAAGGCCACGGAAGGTATAGAGGGACAGAGAGCTTCACATTAAAGACAGAAACAGGCAGTTAGTTAACTGTGAACATGTTGTGGAAATATTGAGAAAAAACCAGGGCAGTGGAACGAATTGGAGGAATGAACCCTTCGAGAGTAAAATTGCAAAAATGAGAACATTGAATAAAGAGGTTGTCAGATCAGCTGAAATGTTTGTTTCATGATATTCTGAATCTGCTTCACAGAACGCCACAAACAACATAAACTGGGAAAGGATCACAGCCCAGCATGGAGAGCTGTGCAGGCCACGCTAGTGTATTGCTCAGTAAACTGCACCATCTTCCCAACATGGGGAGTATTGCAAAACTTACATATCGTATGGGAATGATGCATACATCAGATTACTATCTTTAAGGGGAATATTTCTAACTACATTGGACTAGAATAAGGGAACGGTGTGTGTGTGTGTGTGTGTGTGTGTGTGTGTGTGTGTGTGTGTGTGTGTGTGTGTGTGTGTGTGTGTGTGTGTGTGTGTGTGTGTGTGTGTGTGTGTGTGTGTGTGTGTGTGTGTGTGTGTGTGTGTTGTGTGTGTGTGTGTGTGTGTGTGTGTGTGTGTGTGTGTGTGTGTGTGTGTGTTGTATGTGGGGTGAATGAATGCGAAAAAAGGCCTTGCTGGACACAATAGCGATATGGATCAGCATACACAGGAATGGCAGACGGATGGGATTTAGATGTGAGTTCGAATCAGATTTGTTTCTGCAGGTTCCAACCTGACAGTGTCAGCAGCAGATTGTTGTCATCATTAGGTCTGTATTTCACAGCTCAAAATTAAACAGCAGATGGGTGAAGCCAGTGAAGTACATTCTGGAGCAGTGAGTAGTTAAAGTTAATAATGGTCAGGGCATGGTATCAGGAATCAGCTCATGGCCAAAGCGATCACCAAACTTGTGATTCGTCTGTGTCAAACACCACCTACATGTTCCTTGGTGCACTTAGTTGTGGTCTGCAGAATGAATATCTATATTCAGAGTCTAAGTATGAACAATAATAGTGGCAAGAAGTGAACACAATGTGCAAGAACAGTAATACAGTAACTGGTTTATAGAAAAAATATCTGGACGGTGAGACTTACCAGTGACACCAACGATATACAGGAGAGGATAATAAAAATATTGAATAATGTGAAGAGGATAATAGATCCCTGAATATAATGGCAATCCATCATAATATGTAGAAAGAGACCAGACATAATGTCCATTGTTGTAACATTCCAGTCTAATGCTCTCAGATTCTGATTCATTTTTGAACATTCCAGTCTAATATTCTCAGATAATGATCTCTCCTCCCCCTTCTCTCTGGAGCTGCTGATCCCTGTTATTGTTGTCAGTGATGTTCCCACTCATACTATGGCATAACACATTGAATGGAGCCCACTTGTCATTGGAAAATGGAAATCTTCCACTGAGACAATTGCAAAACATGGAGACTGACATTAATCACAGTCATTGAGCCAACAGGCTCAGTTAACCCATGTGTTACATAACATTTCATATCACAATAAAGAGGAATATTTACTCAGTCTGAATGGAATGGATGAGGGTTACTGACGGATGGACTACAAAACTTTTATTTTTAAATAACCGTTTTCCTTGTATGTGGGAGTATTGCCAGAACATTGCAGGGCTTTATACGTTCCACTCTGTTTATAAAGGAGACAGGGATAAAATAACAGAACAGCTGCATAAGATGCCTGGTGGGGAAATTTCTGGATACATTAACTCAAGTGAGAAAGTGAGGATTGCAGATGCTGGAGATCAACGTTGAGAGTGTGGTGCTGGAAAAGCAAAGCAGGTCAGGTGGCACCCGAGGAGCAAGAAAATTCGACGTTTCGGGCAAAATCTCTTCATTAGGAATCGGGCTTTGGCCTGAAACATCGATTCTCCTGCTCCTCGGATGCTGTGTGACTTACTGTGCTTTTCCACCACCACACTCTCGCCTCTAATCTCCAGCATCTGCAACACTCACTTTTGCCTACACACTAGTTTCAGCCACTTCTGTAATGGTGCCTTTAATTGTGTTCTCACTGCTGTAGGAAAGATGTTGTCATATTTGAAATGGTGCAGACATGACTTACAAGTATGTTCACTGTGTTTGGGGGGGGGGGGGGGGGGGCGGGGCAGGTGATGTTGAACGATATGGAGAGTATGAATGGCAAGGGCTATATTCCCTGCACTGTTGAGTCTGAGAAGTGACCTTACTGAGGTTTAATGCGGTAAATCCCGATTCTCCAACATGAGCAAGGCCAAACTCCAGGGAAATACCAGAACAGTTATTCACATTAAAACTGGACATAATTACTCATGGGACAACAAGTTGCCGAACTATGGAGATAGACCGAAGAATGTGACTAGCCAGAGGAGTCAGAATTTGTAGGATCCAATCACGTGAATGGGAACAAAAATAAAGGCGTTGCCATATCAACTGACATGATTACGATCACATTCTCAATCCACCTCACAGAACCAGCCCAGACACCATACACCCAGAGGAGACATCTGTTGAGCATGGAACATTGTGCAGCCCAAGCTAGTGTACTGCTGAACACCGCCCTGCAATCGGTCCAGAGTGGAACACTGTGCAGACCTCAGCAGTGCACTGATCTAAAAACCCAGATGAGATATGTGACCAGGGTGTGAAACTGTGTCCACCACCCCAGTGCATTTCACAGAAAAATGTGTTAGATCCCTGCCCAGTGTGGGGAAACTTGCAGCCCATGCTGGAAGTGATAAAATGTGCAGCTCCATTCCACTTACAACTCCATATCTACACTGTGCAATGATAAGGGGTGCTTTGGGTGTGAACATCACTGCCAGAGAGAGATGGCCAGGTAATCAGTTTAAATATCCCTAAATGGGAGGGGATTGTTGTAAAGACAGAAAGGGCAAGATTGAGAGACAATGTCATGGAAGGATGTGATCACAGGTTCCAAAATGCTGAACTGTTGACATTTCAACAGTTTCGTGTAACATAAGCCAGTGTTTCCAGGAATGATAGGTGAATGGAATATTGGTGTGAGGTCAGATTATGGAGAGTTTTGGATAAGCATTTATTCTGCAGCTTTGTAACTGGGAGTACGGTCAGCACAGAGTTCGATTCATTGGCTTGAATCTAACAATAATTTGTCTCAATGTCATTTTCAATACTTGTGACAGAGAGATCTTCTACATGAGGCGGAGCTAGTGTCCTGGTGTTATCTTATAGAACTCAGCTCATTAACTACCCACCGCACCCCATGGTTTCCGTCTCATTCAATGCCACCCATCATGGCTGGAGGTACTCACCATCGCCCGGGTATCCCTGGATATTCTGTGATCCCTCGCACTGGTGCCATCTTTAAAAGGCCATTTGGCATATAGTTGAGCTTTCTCAGTTGAGAGCTGCCCTGCACAGTTTACCCCGAGCATGGCAGACCACAGTTTGTTAACAGGGGAACGGACGTCCTGTTGAATGCGCTAGTACAGAGGGGGGCCATTCTCTTCCAAGAGTGGGGCCACATCACCAGACCCACCGAGCATAGTCTGAGCTCATCACCCAGCTCAGTGCACTATCTTCAGTCAGAGGAAATATCCAGCAATATAGTACAAACATCAATACCGTTTCCCGCTTTCTCAGGATAAGAGTCACTGTATTCTCTCTGCTCCCTCACACTCACTGTATATCTGTTATAGCACCGACACCCAAACAAGGCTCATGCTCCACCATGCAGCTCTCTCTCTCTCTCTCGTTTTCTCTCTCCATCCATTTACTACTCTCTACACTAATAACACAGCATGGATACAACACTGTGGACTGACTCCCTCCGGGCACCTCACCATTTCCTCTCTCCCCACCTACACCAGCACTGGCAGCAGGGCCACCCACTCCCACCCTCACTCTCTCCCTCCCCTTTGCTCTTCCAGCAGAAACAGCCTGGAATAGGACAGAAAGGGCCCTGCCGGATTGTGGAGTGCCCGATATCCGTTCCCTCACCCCCCTCCCTCAGCCAAGTGTAGCGGAACCTGGTACGAGCCGGAGAGGACTGGGACGCCTCGTGTGGAGATTCTGAAACATTCACGTCCCACCAACCGAGTAAGGAGCAATGTTCAGTGAAGGGCAATTCTCACTTTAAACCCACTGGCAGCTCCGTTTCCCCTGGCACAACTTAGAAGCCGTGGCCCTGATGCCATCTCCCTTTTGTGTCAAGCTGGTCTCGGTGGGTAGGAGGGTAGACTTACAACGCATCGTCTCCACCACCTCCCAGGAAGAGAACAAGGAGGCTCCCTCCTCCACCTCCACCTCCACCTCCACCTGGAAACAGCTCAGATACATAAACTAATCTGTGATAGTTACTGCTCTCCTCACTTGTGCTCATATACATCGAGAGCCCTCTGCTCCTGTTTCCCCTTTATAATGGCACAGCCTGTTTTATATTGTCTTCCAATGTTCTTCCTAACAATGTGCGTCATCTCACACTGATCTGCAGTGATCCTCATCTGCCATATACCTGAAAACTACACCAATTTGTTTCTGTCCTGTTGGAGTTCCACACTGTCCATCACACACTTTATAATTCTTCCAGGCTTTGTATCTGTAAGCATTGTCCTACAGTCACACGCCAAACAGAAATACCGAATCACTTACTATTGTGAACAAGTGCAATACTAACACACTCCCTGAGGACAGACTGAAATACTGACACACACCAGAGTGAGTGAAATATTGGCAAGAAAACCATGGAGCCCTGACTATTCACCATATAAATGGTCTTCTTGATCTTATAAACCTCTAGAATGTGCAAATGTGATTCAAGTCCTGCCTGTCACAGAGATATGACACAGTATTCCAAAACAAGCTAATGAACAAACACAGAGATGAATAATAATGCAGGTTTAGGGACGATTGCCATGTGGTGGTTGTGTCCCTACCTCTGAGTACAAAAGCTGACACTCAAATTCCACAGAGATATTTTATAATGTGGCTCAACAAGTTGTTAAAATTATTTTAGAATTGTGACGTGATGGAGAAGGAAGAGGTGTCAGTATTGAATGTCAGAATGTGGGCCCTGGATGAGTAAAAGCACAGCCATTCGTGTTGATTGGAGTCACATTTGCACATTCTAGAGGTTTAAAGATCAAGAAGACCATGTATATGGTGAATAGTCAGGGTTTTTACCCCAGTGTAGGGAATTTCAAAACTAGAGGATATAGATTGAAGGTGAGATGGACAAGACTTAAAAGGGACCTAAGGGGACCATTTTCACACAGAGGGTGGTGCTTGTATGCAATTTGCTGCCAAGGAAGTGATGGAGTTTGGTACAAATTACAACATTTAAAAGGTATCTGAATGGGGACATGAATTGACCGGGTTTAGAGAGATATGAACAAATGCTGGAAATTGAAACTAAGTTAATTTACGACATCTGGTTGGTGTGAATGAGTTGGATCAAATAGTCTGTTTCTGTGCTGGACAACGCTGTGATTCATTGCTCCAATTAATCATGATCTCCTTGTAATCTTATGTAACCTTCCTCACCTTCCACAATAATCTTGGTGTCATCCTACATTTGCTCACCATGCCTTGTATAATTCTCATCTAAATCATTGATATAAGTGACAAACAAAAGTAGATCCAGCACCAATCCCTGTGGAATGCCGCTAGTCACCGGCACCCAGTTCAAAAAACAACCATCGTCCACCACCGTCTGCGCCTGCCAATAACCCATATACACATCAAGATGACTTTTAAACATTGTAATTATACCAGACTCCTCCTCTTCCTCTGGCAGCTCTTTCCATACACACTGAATGCTCTATGTGAACATATTGCCCTTATGTCCATTGTATATCTTTCCCCAGTCACCTTAAACCTATGTCCTCTAGTTCTGGACTCTCCCACCCCGGGAAAAAGACCGCTCGTAATTACCAAATCCATGCCCCTGGTGATTTTATAAACATCTATAAGGTCATCTCTCAAAGACAATAGTTTATTTAATGTGTAGTGACTGCGACAATTTTTCAACACAGCACCAACAACCAAAAAATGAAATTTAAGACTATTGATTGTGTTGTTAAGGGGATGCATGTTAATCAGGCTGATAGGAAATCTCCCCTCTTCCTCAGTGTCTGTCTGGGGAAAATTGAGCACACGACTAATATTACAGAATGGTTTTATTGCTGCATCTGAAAGACAGCATGTTTGACCGGGTAGCGATCCACCCCGCCTCCCCCCCCCCCCCCCCCCCCAATCTTTGTCTATATTCTGTGTTCATCTTTTAAACTCTCAGGGATCAGGATCATTGCCGATACGAACTCCACCTGATCATTTGACAATAAATGGCCTGAAGTTGGATCACTGAGATCAGAAACAAATCGACAACCAGCTACACAGTACAGTAGGAGGCCATGCAACCTTCTGGGTAGGTACACAGGAGGAGGGCAGTCCTGGTCAGCTACCAGGAAATACAGAATAGAGATAATTACTTATTTTCAGGTTGGAAAGCTGCAGCTAGTGGAATTCCTTAAGGATCAGAGTGAGGTCATCAACAGCTTACAAGGTGGATTATTGATTTGGATGAAGAGGCTGAATGGAGTGGAGTTCAATTTGCTCATACACCAGGATAGTCATGCAATAAGATGCCAAGTGGAGACACAGAGTCTGCAATAGGATATAGACACAGGAGGGAAGTGCGTCTGTAGTGTGATACAGACAGGAGAGGGCAGTGGCAAAAAAAGCACAATGTGGGTGATGGGAAGTTTGTGTTTTGGAGGAAGCATAAAACAGCAGTAAATTATATAACTGGAGGCAGAATGCAGAACTCGATGATACATAAATCAAGTCAAGTTAATCTGTGATACAGCACTTGGTTTGGAAAATAAATGGAATTATACTTTTTCTTGCAAGGGGTATCGGGTCTGATCTTAAGGCTGTTTTACTGCGCCTGTTCAGGCCATTGCTGAGACAACATCTGATGTACTGTGTGTGAGTTGTAATTCCACTAAAGTGAAAAACAAATTGCTTTAGAAACATTTACAAGATGTTTCTCTTTACTCATTCTTGGGATGATGACATTGTTCTATGTACACATAAGTGTTTAGGCCTGAGAATGAGAAATGTTTATTGACCATATAAGATTTTCAGCTAGCGAATACCTGATGAATATTTCATCTTGTATGGGAAAAAAGGCTGGGGAAGTAATTTAAGATGAAGATGTATTCATTTAAATACAGATATTGTGAAAACATTAAAAGTTGTATTTTAGAAGTATACAGGACATATAAACACATCTTCAAATCTAATGGGGTTATTTGTTACGGAAGTATTGGCTCTGCACACGACAGCAGCAATGATGTACCGACATGGAGAAGGGAAAGCAATGGAGTCGTACAGTTCAAACACTGTCCAAAGAGACCTCATTTGGTCCATTTTGGAGCTGGATAATGTTATTGTTTGATTCAACTCAGAGAGAGAGAAAATGTAATCTTCCGAAGAAGGAACAGCCTGTTGCTCCTTCTCTCTCTGTGTTCCTCCTCCCAGCAAAGTGTGTGAGCTGAAAACTCCTCAGTCATCTTTACAACTCATGGAGGATTCACTGGAGTCTCCCCACCACCTGAAGTAAAGAGAATTCTGCTTAATCCACCTGTTGCAGGAAGTGATCCCATTACAAGTAGCTTGTAGGAGCAGAATAGCTCCATAAGCTGAATGGTATTTGGAATAATCACTCATATTTCCTTTCGACATGAGTTCAATTAATATTTGGGCAAAGTTCTTCAAACTTAACGCTCTGCCGAGACGTTGTAATTCTGTTGTTTGTCAAACGTGTGCATGTGTCAGTATTTTTAGAAAGGGAAACATTGGTACTCAGATTTGCAATATGCAAATTGTTTGTCATTCATCTTTCCATCGTAGATTGATTAACTCTGTTTGGATCATAAACTTGTTCATTTTAACAGATTAAAAACCCTACCATTCTTGTTCTGAACCCTGACCTAGTCTGAGCTTATATTGTTGGTGAAATCACTATCCCGGTTACATGAGCATTTGCAGTGAGCAGCGGAAGCGTGGGACGAGGAAAGGGAAGAGTGACCTGATCTCAAGATCGGTGAGCCTGACGTCATTAGTGGGCGCATTGTTGGAGAGGATTGTGAGGGATATGATTTACATACAATTGCAAATGCAACTACTGATTAGGGATAGCCAACATGATTTTGTGCATGGGAAATCATTTCTAACAAAATTCAATTACCTTTTTGAAGAGGTGACAAACAAGTTTAATGAAGGCAGTTTGGTAGCCACTGTCCATATAGCCTTCAGCAAGACATTTGACAAGATTCCGCATGACAGACAAATTACTATGTTTTGATCATAAATAGATCCAAGATAAGCTAGCCAATCCACTGCAAAATTAGAGTGAAGGTAGGAGGTAGAGGGTGGTAGAGGACTGCTTTTCAGACTGGAACCCTGTGACCAGTGATGTAACACAAGGTGCTGAGTCCACTGCTTTTGTCATTTATATAAATGATTTTGATCTGAATATTTGCCTGTTTGTTATGTTTACAGATGACATCAAAATTGGAGGTGCAGCGGCCATCAGGATTTACCTTAGAGTACAATGGGACCTTAATCAGATGGGCCAATGAGCCAAGGAGCGACAGATGGAGGTAAATTTAGATAAATGTGAAGTGTTGCATTTTGGTAAGTTAACATACCCCAGAGATCCTGGGGAGTGTTGTTGAACAAAAGAGTGCAAGATCATAGTTCCTTAAAAGTGAAGTCGCAGGTAAACAGGGTCGTGAAGAAGGGGTTTGGTATGCTTCCCTTTATTGTCCAGTGCATTGAGTATGCAAGTTGAGAGAACATATTACAACTGGGCAGGATGTTGGTGAGGTCACATTTAAAATATTACGTCTAATTTGGTTCTCATTACGATAGGAATGATGTTGTTAAACTTGAGAGGGTGCAGAAAAGATTTACAAGGATATTGCCGGGCATGGAGGGATTGAGCTTCAGGGAGTGGCTCGACAAACTCGGGACTGTTTACTCTGGAGCATCGGAGCCCGAGGGGTGACATTATAGAGGATTATGAATCATGAGGAACATGGATGATCTGAATAGCCAAGGTCTTTTTCTCAGGATCGTGTAGTCCACAACTACACGACAAAGGCTTTAGGAGAGAAGAGAACGGAGTAAAGGGATAACATTTTCATGCAGACTATGGTGTGGATATGGAATGAGTTGTCAGAGAAAGTGATGCAAGTTGCTAAAGTTACAACATTTAAAAGACATCTGGATGCACATATTAATGGGAAGGATTTAGAAGGATATGGGCATAATGTTGGCAAATAGGTTGAGATCAGATTGGGATGTCTGAGTTATGTGGACATGGTTCCCTGCTGTATGACACTGCAAGAGAGTTGAGGAGAAATCATAAAAGGGCCATTTGAATGGGAATTATCTTCTCCAGAGGTATGTGGTTCCTCTTTGTCCACATTTATTCAAACTGAGTTCATTAAATATTTGACAGAGATTGAGTCGTGGATAATGGAATACAGACAGGAAAGTGGGGCTGATACCACAACCTGATCATCCACAAACTTAGTGCCTGGTGGAGCAGTTTCATAGTGTCGATGCTCCATTGTTCCAGTTAGCCCCTCAAACCTGCTAGACAGGAGCAGTTGGAGGCCACTTACTGCTATACCCTGGTGCATAGCAACGGGGAAGACCTTTCAGTGATCTTTCCGTGATCTAGCTCCCCTGATTCTCTGGAATAGAGAATTCCTGACATTCACTACCCTCTGTTTAAAGAAATCGATGCCCGCTCATACACCATGATATATTGATATGAGCGATAGAGGTGAATACAAGGACTTAGTGAACAGCGACTGGCCCTGATATCAATGCATATTTAACTGAGGACGAAATCAAGGAGCCTGAGCAAAGTCGCACTTCATGAGAATCCATTGCAAACTCTCCAGTGTTTGGAGTTATTCACAACACAAGGGAAGATGTTTATTATCGTTGGGCATCAATAGTCTCACCCGTGGGACATCACTGCAGCTGATCCTTAGGGTAGCTACCTCAGCCCAGGCATCTCCAGTTTGTCAGCTGGAAACCCATTAAATGTGGAAGCAGGCCATTCAGCTCATTGAGTTGGCACCGGACAGAAGTGGGGATTTTCACTCGAGGTTACACAATGTTTATAAAACTTCGTCATCCCTCAGTTCCTAAAGTAGTCTGTGCCCCATGCTCAACAAGAACTGGACAGCAATCAAGCCTGTGCTGCTAAACCGTTGGTAACATTCATGTACCAATTCTGCCAGACACTGCACATTTCCACAGTAAACGGAGGAGTTCACTCAGTACCTCAATCTGGCTTCACAAGAATATGGGAAAGTCATTCAGCCCATCAAATCTATTGTGCAAAAAGAGGGACAGCCCATTCAGTCCCTCCTGCCTGTTACACAGGAATACAAGCAGTCTGCTCACTCCCACACATCACTTACACAGGATCAGAAAGTGAACACTTCACACCCGGAGTCATTAAAACGGAAATGGAATAAGTCATTCAGATTCTCTAGTCACTAACCAAGGAACAGGAAGGTGTCAGAGATGCTCCAACATCACAGACAAATGGAGCAGGATCTGCACACATAGACTGCTCCACGTTGTTCCTCGAGGTTTCATTACTTATAATACATATGTGTTACTTTAACATGGTTTCCTGGGAGTAGGAATGAAGCCAATTTTTTAACCAGTTTCAAAGGTATTTTTCCTCGCTGAGAGAGCAGATCCATGTTCTCTCTGGAAGTCAGAAGCTGGTGGCGAATGAGAAACTGTTTCAGAATGAAGGTATTGTGGCTTCTGACAGGATTGTGTACAATGTAACATTGAATTCAGGGTCACACAGTAATTGTGCATGAAAGTGTTCAAAGTTCATTCAGAGCCTGTACCTCACTGTCAATCGAAATGAGTCCTCTGCACAGGCATGCAAACTATCAAGAATCGAGCATCCTATGGAAAGTATGGAATTTCTCACCTTATCAATGGCTGCTTGAGACATAATGTGTGTCCGTCCATAACCATCAAGTTTCAACTTCTTGTTGTGTAACAGTGCTACAGTTAAACACATCGCACTATCTCCTGATGGTACCATCATGCCAGGTTTCAGCCTGGTGAAACTTCATTGCACTGTCTCGGTGACATGGAGATCATTATTTATAAAGCAGACTCAGCCTGTACGCATTACGCCAAATGCTGGCTCAACAAAACACTTCAATTGAGTAAGATATATTTACTCTGGTACTTTAATAATTTTCCATGACGGACCACATATCCTTTACAGTAATAATTGCTTCCTGCCCCATACGATTTCTGTTAGTGACTGAAAACCAAAGTCATCCACGTCCTTTTCAACAACAGCCTTTTCCAACCTCTCACCATTTAATAAACTTAAATGTGAATGATGGTATTTGTTGTTCATATCTGACTCATGTTTATCCCTTGTGCACAGTTATTGCACAAGAACTGATCCTTCTGATACCCCACAAACCTTCTGTCCAGAAAAAAAACACTATTCTGTTCATTTTGTCCATGATCCAATTTTAATCCATTTGGCGTTTATTCCACCAATACCTACCCATGGACTCTAACATTCTCCACCAACCTGCATTCAACAATGTCAAACGTCTTCTGAAAATTCAATTACTCCACTCCCGCTGTTTCTCAATTGTCAATGACATAACGTACAGAGTCCACAAACTCCAACAGGTTTAGCAAAGATCATTTCCCTTTACTGAATCTGGCCCAAATCTATCAAATCACATAATTATTTTCCAAGTGTCTAGTTGCCACATTCTTATAAAACGTCCCAGTGTTTGTTTTTTCTTATAGTTGACATCAAGCTATTTGGTTTTCTGTTTGCCCTCTCCGGCCTGTTTTAAATATTTAGGATTACAATTGCTGCTTTCCAGTCTGCAGGATCCTTTCTAGTATGTAACCAGCTTTGAAGAATATTCGGTAATTCTTTTGGAAGCTGTGTTACCATCTCCTCAACACTCCCGGATAGTACTCATCAGATGCAGCACCTTACCAAACATCAATTAGATTAGATTTTTGAAAACATACCCTTTATTAATTCTAGTTTCGTGCAGGTCCTCATTTTCACCAGTCTCCCTGTTCCCTAGTATGTCTGGAAGTTTGCTTCTTTACCTCCCTCAGGGAGATGGACTCAATGTATTCCTCTCAGCTGGCAGATGGCTTCTGACAGCCAGTGAATATTTCGGAGGACTGCACTTCGGAGATGATGAATATGTTAACAGCTCCTGTCTGGAATATTCCAGAATTAATCCAGTTCACTTCATGGTGAGTATCGGTACAGTTCTGTCCCTGGCGTGAGGCTACAGGTGACACAGCTCAGTGACTATCCTCATTTTTGAAAGTTTCACATTTTACGTTTGGAATTGTTTCATCTTAGAAAGATATTCCTGAAAATCCCAGGGAGGATAGTACACTGTCCAGCCCCTCCCCCGCACAGAGTTTTCCTTCTGTGCAGTCTCAGCCCCATTTGTTTCCCATGGACCCAGACACTCTGTAAATGCAATGTCCAGAGTGTGGTAACCAGACGCTTGGTCGCCCTGAATGCATGCAGCAGCTGATAACACAAACCTGAGAAAAGTATCCACAGAATCTCCCTTTACTGTCTAATGACAGGCGCTAGTCAAATTCCCACAAAACACAGTGCACACACTCCTTGTAGAAGATGTTTCTCTTTCTGGCAGAAAAAGCCGTTACTTCTCTGACAGTCCAACAGTAACGGTCCCTTTCTCTGAATAAGCTGTTGACAATGTGAGATTACATTTCTCTGTACCTCAGCGACTATAACGGCAGCACAAGTATTGCCAATTCAGTTGATCACCGCACTCAGAGAAGAGCAATAGAGGGAATATAACTCACTTTAAACCGGGCATATCGAGATTGACGTGATATTCAGGAATATGGGGCAAGGGGTTAGGATATATGAAGCTCCCTTTTTATTTTCCCTTTACTTCATCATCAGCGATCCCTTCGTTTGCTTTTCATTTCTCTCTCTGTCTCTCTATCTCTTGCTTGACATTTCTCCATTCATTCGACTAATCTCCCCGTCACTCATCCAGCCATCCCTGATATAAATAATATTATTTCTCTGCTGCTTTCAGTGTTGATGTAGGGTCACCGGACTTGAAACTTAATTTGTTTTTCTCGTGACAGAGGCTGCCATATTTTCTGAGATTCTCCAACATCTTCAGACGCTGAAGAATTTTATTTCAAATCTCCAGCATCCACAGTTCCTTGGTTTATTTCACCTTTAATGCTTTTATTTCATGGGATGTCAGCATCACTGGCAAGATCAGCATTTATTGACCATCACTAACTGCCCTTGACTGTGTATTGTCAAGAAAATACGGAGCCAACTATGTGGTCGTGGTTCTGAAGTCACAATTAGTTTCTTTACCAAAGGCTGTAAGTGAAATAATTAAAGAAATCCTGAAGGTTTATGGTTGCAGTTAGTAAAAGGAGATTTCATTCCAATTTTTGTCATTCGTATTTAAGTTGTGCCATTGCCTGTGATAGGAATTGAAACAATGCCTTTAATGTCATAACCTGTGCCTCTCAATTACCCGTCCAGTGGCATCATTACTCTGATAAGGGGTCCCTATTATGAAATAACCGGAGAGACAAGAACAAGTATGTGTTCAAAATATTTGCAATTGGAGGAGTGGTCAGAAGAGAACTGGAGCCGTAAAATCTGAAGTTAACAAGGGGACAGATGATGGCTAATTCAATAACAGCACTGAGGCAGAGCTGGACACTGGGGATATTACAGAGCTGGGTGTGGACTGGTTTGATGGCAGACAAAATACAGAGAAACAGTTGAGGGTAAAAGGAAGACTCAAGTGTCTGAACAGTTTTGTTCTTCTTAGTGTTTATGAGTGAGGAGTCTGAAATTGATGGAAATGAAGTGGAGTTTGTGACTGAGACCGAAGATAACAGTTTATGCATTTGTTAAATATAAATAACTGATATAGCAATAAACTTCACCATCGTTTATAGAATTGACAGAGATAGGCTTACCAGGAACACCAATATTAGCGAGGATGGGATAGTACCCAGCTTGAATAATCATCAGTACGGCTTCTATCCGCAACTGTAACCATGCCCAATCCTGAGAAAGCAAGTAAAGAACCCAGGATAAACTCCTGTCCATTGTTGGAACATTCCAGACTAATGTTCTAAGATTAGATTCCTCTCCCTTTCTCTATAGCTGCTGATGCCAATCATCTTGAGGATGATGCTGCCGCTGATACTATGAGATAACAGTTTGAAGGAAGTCCCTTATTAAAAGAAGAGGAAAACTTCCAGTGACACAGGTGAAATCCACGGAGACTGACATCAATCACAGTCACCGAACAAACAGCTCCAGTTAACCCCTTTTACAACAACCCTGACATATGACAATAATACTTGGCTTGGTGTGCTGATGATATCACTGACTATTGGCTGAATGGCACATCTCGAATTGTAAAGTTAGATGTGAGGGAGAGAGATGATCCTTTCTCTTCACAAGCTCGATAAGTCTACTGTGTTGTGGCACGTTCGGAATTGATGGGCTCCAGAGGCTGTCTGTGTCTGATCACCAGGCCTGCTGCATCCTTTGGCTTTAATTATTTATATCTAACGTTGACAGTTATCTTACCAAAATTGCAGGGCTTAGGTGGGGTTAGGCATGTTTGAGATGCTACTACAGTGCCATAGACGGTGTAGATCCAGTCCATTCCCTGTGGTCCTTGCAGCCGCGGCCTGGTCCTGTGGAGTGATAGTCAAGTTCTCACAGAACAAGGATTCATAGTTTTACCTTTTGCCATTTATTGCTGGGGTCTCAGCAGGATTGGAAGGCAGTAATTCTCTCCCGGCTGCTGCTCTCTCTCTCCCTGAGATTTCTCGCAGAATCGTCTTTTGATGTTTGTTCCTCCTGGATTGGAGAATTGCAGGTGTTTCCTGAATTTGTTTTTTACACGTGTGTATTTCTGGGATGTTACAATATTGGAGCAGTTACTGTTCAGTAATTAAATAAGCTATTAATCTATTGAATGTTCCAATAAATTAAGATTTTTCCAAGTTCCTCTTGTTTTGATGTAATTTGTCGACAGTGTTTGATTAAATTGTGTTTTTTAATGTCGAATATTTTGACCAAACGAATTGCATCTTAAACACAGCACCAACCCTTTAAAATAAGAAAGTGTTCGGGTCGAGACTACCTTCTTCATATATTGTGAGAGGCGTCTGTTCGGGTCCATGACCAGAAAGACAGATATTCATGTTTTAATTGGATAGCTACTTAATGGACAATAAGTTGCAGAATACAAGGGGTTGGAAGCCGAATGCTTCGAGCTGGAGGAATCATAACTCTATCAGGAATTATATCGGATGCACAATCCACTTCACAGACCCAGCCCAGACACATATATAACCAGCTGATATATCTGCTCAGCATGGAGCACCGTGCAGACCAGACTTAGTACAACGCAGCAGTCTGTCCAGGATGGAATACTGTGAAGCTCTCACTAATCTATCTGTCCAACATGGGGAGCAGTACAGACCACACCAGTTCATTGATTCCAAAACCTCGCTGAAATGGTCTGTCTATCATGGGGTAATATGCAGCGTACACAAGTGGGCTTGTTCTATAAACGTGGCTAAGGTATCTGTTCAATATGGGGAGCTGTACAGTGTATAGCAGTGAACTGATCTGTAAACCTGGAACAACTACACTCCCAGCATGTAATGCTGTGTCCACCACCCCAGTGCATTGCTCATAAATACTATGTTAGATCCCTGCCCAGCGTGGGGAAACTTGCTGCCCATGCTGGAAGTGACAGAATGTGCAGTTCCTATACATCTACAGCTCCATATCTCCACTGTGCCATGACAAGGGGGTTGCTGTGGGTGTGAACAGCATTGGCAGAGAGTCATGTTAGGGAAGTTCGTTTAAATACAGAAGGATACAAAAAAAAGAAGGATTTTGGGATAAAGAGAAAGGGAGATTGAGAGACATTTTCATGGAAGATCACAGGTTTCAGAATGCTGAATTGAAGATATTTCAATGGCATTGTTCAACGTGAGCCAGTATTCCCAGTAATGATGGGTGAATGGGATATCGCTGTGAGTACAGATGATGGAAAGTTTTGCATTAGCATTTGTTCTGCAGCTTTGTAACTGGGAGTGGGCTCAGCAGAACCTTCGATTCATTGTGCTGAATCTGACAATAATTTGCCTCAGCGCCACTTTCATTGAGTGTGACAAAGGGATTGTCTGCACGAGACCGAGCTAGTTTCCTGGTATCTAACTCACCTCACTAACTACCCATCCACCCCATGATGTCCCTCTCATAGAATTCCAATCCTATTCTCCCACCCATCATGGCTGAAGGTATTCAACATCGCCCGGATGCCCCTGGATATTCTGGAAATACTGGCACTCGTGCCATCTTTAAAAGGCCAATCGGCACACGGTTGAACATTCTTTGTTTGGAGCTGCAGTTTTCTCCGAGGATGGCAGATAAGGGGCAATTACACCACGGTTTGTTGACAGGGGCACAGAGGTCCTGGTGGATGGGCTAGTACAGAGGGTGACCAATCTCTTCCAAGAGGGGGCCACACCACCAGACCCACCGAGCATGATCTGAGCTCAACACCTAGCTCAGTGCAGTATCTGAGGTCTGAAGAAACGTTCAGCAATATAGGATAAGCATCAAAATTCTTACCCACTCTGTCAGGATAAGGATCAACGTATTCTCTCTGCTCCATCACACTCATTGTATATATGTGGTAGCATCCACCCCCAAACAAGGCTCATACTCCACCACTCTCACTACTGCATGCTGTATCTTCCCTCCCTCTCTCTCTCCCTCTCCCCCCCGCCACCTCTCAATCGCATTTTCAATACCCCCATACGGCAAAAGAATATTCTGAAGAATGCTGATCATGGAATGTGCCAGATAATGTTCCAAATAATTCCATTTTTCAAGAAAATGTCAATGCCCTAGTATGTAATGCATAAGGGGAGGAGTAGAGATGTACGTTTTTGAAATCACATACAATTCAAATTCATTATGAGGCCATTCAGCCCTTCAAGTGTGCGCTAGCATTCAATAAGCTCGCAGCTGATCTGACGGTTTTCTCATCTCCATGTGAGAGAAATTTTCAGTTCCTGGGTTCCTGTCACTGACCAGACAACACTCAGGCACTTTTACCCAGGTTATCTTCAAGCGCCTGTTACAGGGCATTTCCAGTGGGAATGCACTCTCCAAACAATATATTCCAGCAGCTTTATACTTCTTGGTAATGATAAGCACATTTTCCACAGATCAGTCAGAAATATATGCATTTTATGGTTAACGATATCAAATTACAATTAATAATTCTGGCTAATTCACTTGTCTCACTTTATTATATTCACCCAAGGACTGCTTCTAACAAATTGTCTCGATATAAAATTTAATTCCAGCAGAGAATATTTTTGTCCTCCGCCGTTATCTTGTCCGTTATCTGAATTGTACCTTTTTCCTTGTCATGAAAGTTTCTCTTGCCCTTTGCCTGTGACTGTTTCTGTCTGTAACAGTTAAACAGTCTCCCACTCAGACGGCTGGTTTGTGATGCAGAGGGAGGCCAGCAGTGCAGGTTCAATTTCCCACACTGACAGAGGTTATCATGAAGGGGACGCTCTCTCAACCTCACCCCATCACCCAAGGTGTGGTGACCCTCAGAGTAAACCACGAGCGAGCTATCTCGAAGATAGAGCAGCCCCATGGTCCTTTGGGACGGTATTCTATCACTGTTGCATTTTAATTTTTTATCTATGTTATAATTTTGTTTTACATTGTATTCCTGGATGTTTTTAATCAGTGATATTTGATACCCCTGTCAGCATTTCACCCACACTGCACATTCCTGCATAATAGTCCTTCGCTCGTTGTTATTTATGAACCTTCCGTCTGTGCCTGAAAAAAATTCAATATCTCTGCCTCCAATACTCTGCGGGGAAGAGATTTACAAAGACTCACTACTCTAAGAAAACAAACATAAAAATCATCTGAGATTATTTTCTGTCTCTTTACCTGAGTAACGGTATCATGACATTAGAACCAGTTCGGATATGCTTCGCTTCACTTATTCCAGGGATTAAGGGCTTATATTGTGAAGGCTTTAACAGCTTACTCTTTGAATGAGAGGCGATCTTATTGAAACATAAAATACCTTGAGGAGAGTAGATCAGGTAGATGCCCACTTGGTGTTTGTATAGTCCAAACCTGTTGTCATTGTCATAGAATCTTTACAATGTGAAAGCAGGTCAGTCTGCCCATCGCATCCACACCAACCCACCAAGAGGCATCACACCCAGACCTGCCCGGCATATAACCCTATATTTCTCATGACTATCCCACCTAACCGACACATGCCTGGGCACTATGGGCAATCTAAATAGCCAATCCACTCTAAGCTGCACGTCTTTGGTCTGTGGGAGGAAACTGGGGCACTGGGAGGTAACCTACACAGACACGTGGAGAATGTTCAAACTCCACATGGAGGTTCGCTCGAGGTTGGAATTGAACCCAGCTCCTTGGTGATGTGAGGCAGCAGTGCGAGCCACAGCTCCACAATATTCCTCCATTAGTTATGTTAGTTACTTGAGTCTGACTAAAGAAATTTGCCTGACTTGTTCCTATCACTTAATCTTTCCCAGTCTGAGACCTTTCACATCGGTCATATCACCAACCTGGTTACATTTAATGTTTTCGAGGAGAAATTGAGGACTGCAGATTCTGGAGATCAGAGCTGAAAATGTGTTGCTGGAAAAACGCAGCAGGTCAGGCAGCATCCAAGGAACAGGATAATCGACGTTTCTGGCATAAGCACTTCTTCAGGGCTTATGCCCAAAACATCGATTCTCCTGTTCCTTGGATGCTGCCTGACCTGCTGCGCTTTTCCAGCAACACATTTTCAGCTCTACATTTAATGTTTGTTGTGAGCAGTGGAGGAGTGGGACTAGAAAAGGAAATAGTGACGCCCTCCAGCCTCAGTCAGAAAAGGAATGAGGAGAAATTCACAAAATGGGAATCCATTCAAGTGGGAAATCTCTTTCCCAGACGTTTGGGATGGCCAGATCTTTATATTATATCGCGGCTGACTTCGCCTGATTTTTAATAGACAGGTAAATCAGGGATAATGGTGCATGGGGGGAAAAGTGCAGCTGGTACCACAATGAGATGAGCCACGACCTCACTTACTAGTGGAGTAGTGTCAAAGGCCAGAATGGTCCCCTTGTGTCCCTCAGCCCTGTGTTCTGATGTTCAATTCAGCCCTTTGGACCTGCTACACAGAGGCAGATCGAGAAATGTACATGGAAAATCCAGTTAGGGTCAGGAAATGACTCCCACCCCTAATCCCTCTCTCCAGGCTTCCCCTTTCTGTAACTTCTGCTCCAGACGTGTGTCACGTTACAGAGCCATTTTCACTGTGAATAGAGCCTCCATACTGCACACAGAGTTAACTCAAACATATACTCTGCTCTCCCTGAATGCAACATTGTTTAACACGACTTCCACGAATATAACAAGTTAATTTCCAAAAGCACAAAATAAGAATGTAAGAAATAGGAACAGGAGTAGGCTATTCGGCCCCTCAAGCCTGCACTGTCGTTCAATATGAACATAGCTTATCTACTCCAGGGCTCAACTCCACTTTCCTGCAAACTCATTGTCTCCCTGAACTCGCTGATTTGTCAAAGCAAAATCCACCCGGTCTGTAAATACATTCAGTAACCCAGCCTGCACAACTCTCTGCGTTAGTGAATTTTGGATTTTCATTATCTTCGGGAGAGAAGAAATTTCTTTGCATCTCAGTTTGAAATCAGTTCCTTTATTCTGTATCTATGTCCCCGAGTTCGAGACTCTGCCCATGAATGGAAGCATATGTTCAAAATCTAACTTGTCAAGCCCCCTCTGTATCTTGTACATTTCAGTAATATCACCCTCATTCATTTCAACCACAATTAATACTCAAGAACAAACCACGACAAGCAGACCAAACACAGCCAGAAACCCTAACCACCTTACCATACATCAAAGAAGTTTCAGAAATGACAGCCAGACTACTAAGACCCGTCAGAATCCTAGTAGCACACAAACCCACCAACACTCTCAAACAAAAACTAACAAACTTAAAAGACCCAGTACAACCCATGGACAAAACCAACGTCATCTTCAAAATTCCATGCAAGGACTGCCACAAACACTACGTAGGACAAACAGGAAGAAAGTTAGCCATCAGGATACACGAACACCAGCTAGCCACAAAAAGACACGACCCTCTCTCCCTCGTAGCCCGACACACGGATGAAAACAACACCATTTCGAGTGGGACAGCACGTCTATCCTGGGACAGGCTAAGCAAAGACATGCCAGATAATTCCTAGAAGCCTGACACTCCAACCACACCGCCATAAACAAACACATAGATCTGGATGCCATCTATCAACCCCTCAGAAAAAGAACAGGAAATGACATCGCCACAAACCCCAGGAATCCCATCCAGGAGAAATATATAAATAGAAAGCAGGAGACAAAAGCTTCGCTTCACATGGAGGTCGCCACTGATGATGTTACCTAGCCAGGTAACGAAACGTCTGGATATCAAACCTACAGCTTAGCGATCAAAACTACACCCTTAACCTCAACCTGAGCTATAAACCTTCACAAAACTTGCAAGCCAAAAACCGTTTTAATAACTGAACTTGGTGGATTTTGTCTGGTCTAGATAACCACACGTATTGTGCTGACAGTCAGGTGACTGAAACAATTATACCAAAACTGGAAGTCTTGGTCTAACGGCACTCCCCACCTTCCTGAACTCACACACCTCACTCCCTCACACATTCACCAACTGATGAGAATCCACAAGCTGAGTGCAACTTGGAACATAGAACAGTACAGCACAGTGCAGGCACTTCAGCCCTCAACGTTTTGTCAGCCTTTTATCCTACTTTAAGATCAGACTAACCTACATAACCTTCAATGCACTAACTTTTGTATGGCTATCCAAGAGTCTTCTTAAATATCTCTAATGTGTCTGACTCTACTACTACCGCTGGAGGAAAGCCTTAGCCACTCACCCTTTCTTTGTACGACATGCTCTCCAGTCCTTGCAGCACCATGGTAAGTCTCCTCTGCACACTCTCTGAGGCTTCCACGTGTTTCCTATAATGAGGCAACCCGAACTGTGTTTGTACCACAATTTTATAGAGCGAAGAAATAACCTCGCTGCTCTTAAACTCATTACCGCTGATAAAGAAAGACAACACACCATATTCCTTCTCAACAACCCTATCAAATTGGGTGGCAACTTTGAGAGATCTATGGACAATGACCCCAAGATCCCTCTATCACTCCACACTGGCAAGAATTCTGCCTTTAACCCTGTATTCTTTATGCAACCTTCCAAAATAAATTGCTTCACACTTTTTAAGGTTGAATTCTATCTGCCACTTATCAGCCCAGCTCTCATCCTGTCAATATCCTGTTGCAACCTACAATAGCCCTCCACACTATCCACAATCCTACAAACCTTCGTGTCATCGGCAAACTTACTACCTATTTGTCCACTTCCTCATCAAAGTCATTTATAAAAATAACAAAGAGCACATGTCCCAGAGCTGATCCCTGTGAAAAACCACTGGTCACTGACCTCCAGGCAGAATACTTTCCATCTGTTACCATCGTCTGTTTATTATGGGCCAGCCACGCCCGTATCTAAACAGCCAAATATCTCTGCGCCCCATACTTCCGTACCTTCTGAATTAGCGTACAATGGGGAACGCCTTGCTAAAATACTTGTTCACCACATCTACAGGTATACCTTCATCAACGTGTTTTTTTACATCTTCAAAGAATTCAATACGGTTTCTGAGGGATGACCTGTTCCTCACAAAGCCATGCTGACTATCTCTAATCAAACTATCGTTTTCTCAGTAATTGAAAATCCTCTCTGTCAGAAACATCTGCAATACTTTGCCCACCACTGATGCAAGACTGACTGTTCGGTCATTCCCAGAGTTATCCCTATTACCTTTCCTGAACAAGGGAATAACATTTGTCACCGTCCAATCATCTGGCTGGCACTGGTCTAGTGGACAGTGAGGACGCAAAAATCGTCGCCAAAGGCACGCCAATCTGTCCCGTCACTTCCTGAAGTAACCGAGGGTAACCCCATTTGGCCCAGGGGATTTACCTCTCCTTATGTTTATAATTCATTCAATCAGTGTATATTTCCCTTCAACCTTTCTACACTCTGCCCAACCAACTGATTGACTGCTTTCCATTTCAGTGCAATATACAGTGCTGCCTTCCCGAGTAAGTACAGTTCACAACATTCTATGAATCATGGAATGAAAAAATAAAGGAATACTCCAGTGCCTTCCTGATGAAGAGTTTACGACAGAAACATCGATTCTCCTTCCCCTCGGATGCTGCCTGACCTGCTGTGCGTTTCCAGCACCACACGTTTTGACTCTGATCTCCATCAACTGCAATCCTCACTTTCTCCATTACTGAGGGCTGTCCCCTCTGCACACTGAGTGGGGAATTAACCATCAGAAACTCATTGTATGTGGAGCTGACTGCTCAGTTCTGTAAAGTTGCACTTGATGAATACATTTTTTTGAATAAGAAATTACAATTCCACAGATATTCATTCAGTGCCAGAGTTAGAGTTGTGGTTCATCGTTTGAGCAGCTTGATAACAAACAGGAAATGACTGAAGAACTCCGAGGAACAGGGTATTCCAGGTATTATATTCCAGCTTACGTTTCTGCTGGGAGTATTATCAGACAGGCTCTGACAGATGTGATAAGGGAATGAGTTGGCATGTGGAGGTGTGACATCTTTGCCATCACAAAAGCGCATTTGAGGGAGGTCAGGGCTAACAACTCAATAAGGTAAAAACATTGACTGCAGATGCTGGAAACCAGATTCTGGATCAGTGGTGCTGGAAGAGCACAGCAATTCAGGCAGCATCCGAGGACAGGCAAAATCGACGTTTCGGGCAAAAGCCCTTCATCAGGAATAAAGGCAGAGAGCCTGAAGCGTGGAGAGATAAGCTAGAGGAGGGTGGGGGTGGGGAGAGAGTGGCATAGAGTACAATAGGTCAGTGGGGAAGGAGATGAAGGTGATAGGTCAGGGAGGAGAGGGTGGAGTGGATAGGTGGAAAAGGAACTGGGCAGGTCGGACAAGTCCGAACAGGTCAGGGGATCGAGTTGCTGGAGGTTAGAAGCGGACAGGGCAGGGTGTTAAAGATGAGGTGGTGTTGCATTATTAATTAGCAAGTCAGTTACTTCTGAAAGGATGGACAGTATCTTGGAAGGATTTTCAAATGAGGCTTTGTGGGTCGAGGTTCGAATCAAAATGATGACAGGCACACTTTTTAAAGCACATTTTAGCTTACAGTGTGGAAACAGGCCCTTCGGCCCGACAAGTCCACACAAACCCTCCGAAGAGCAACCCACAAAGACCCATTCCTTTACATTTACCCCTTCACCTAACACTACTGGCAATTAAGCATGGCCAATTCACAAAATCTTTGGATTGTGGAAGGAAATTGGAATGCCCGAAGGAAAACCTGGCAGACATGGGGAGAATGCGCAAACTCCACACAGATAGTTGCTTGAAGTGGGAAGTGAACCCGGGTCTCGGGCAATGTGAGGCAGCAGTGTTAACAGAGATAGGAAAGCAAGGTTGGAGATGTTACAGACATAGGAAAGCAAGTGTATAGATATTACAGAGAGAGGAAAACAAGGCTGGAGATGTTACAGAGAGAGGAAAGCAAGGCTGGAAATGTTACAATGATGGGGAAGCAAGGCTGGAGATGTTACAGAGATACTAAAGCAAGGCTGGAGATGTTGCAGAGATTGGAAAGCAAGGCTGGAGATGTTACAGAAACAGGAGAGCACGGCTGGAGATGTTGCAGAGATTGGAAAGCAAGGCTGGAGATGTTACAGAGAGAGGAAATCAATGTTGGAGATGTTACAGAGATGGGAAAGCAAGGCTGGATGTAGTCAAGAGATAGCGTGGCCTGTGCATGCTAGAAGAGGTTAGTGAGATATTTTTAAATTCATTCACAGGATATGGATGAGAGGTGTAGCCGCTGGAGATTAAAGAGATAGGGAGGGGTGTAAGGGCTGGCAGAATTTAAGTGATAGATGGGGCTGGAGTATGAGATAAAGATTGTGAAGATACGGAGGGTTACTGAGACACAGATGGATGCAGTGGCTGGTGGAGATGACAGGGAAGGATACAGAGACACACGTAGATAGTTTAAAAACGGTATTGTGCAATGACTTACTGGAGAACATATTGTAGAAATCTGTGGAATAGACAAGGCACTGGGAGGAAGTGAAGGAGTGAGACCTTGGAGTGTCCAATCACAAGAGTTATAGAGTATCATACAGACAGAAGAGGCCCTTTACTTGACAGTGACAAAAACAAAAGTCCTGCAGACTCTTTCCTAACGTCTGGGGTCTAGGGCAAGACTTGGGAGAGGTATCCTACAGACTGTTCAAGCAACAATGTGACATAACAAAACCAGACGGTGTCAAAATCAAGCACTGACTCGGAAACCTCCTGCTGACTCCCCTCCCTCAGCCTCACTTTGTCAGATCAAACACTGACACGGAAATCTCCTGTTGACTCCTCTCCCCCTCAGCTGATGGATCAGTGTCCCTCCGCATTGAAGAACACTTGCAGTAAGCCCTTATAGAGTGACAGAGCTGGAGAATGTAGATTGAGTATGTATACATTTCAAAACCACCACCAAGTCGGGTTCAGCAGCAGCACTGCTGATAAAGATGGTGGGGTCAAAAAACAGCATAGCTACGAGACTGGCTCTGCACTGGTCGGGCTGGGGGTGGGGGATCAACTGAGAGGGAGAATCCTACTGTTGGCAGACACATTGATCGATGACCATATTAGGAACGGTGACACCTCAAATAGTATTTCTGGAGACAAAGTCCCACTTTTACACTTGTATGTGTGTGTGTGTGTGTGTGTGTGTGTGTGTGTATATACATGCATGAGCGCACATGTGAGAGATACTATCAGCATGCTAAATAGGACAGATTTTGAAGATATCTAGAGCTCAGCACTGGCCTGTGTGAGCTAGTTTGACTCATTACCAACAGCAGCAGAACAGTATTCCTGCACATTTTCACTGTCATTGCCTGGCATATGCTCCACTTTACATTGACAATCAGGCCAGGAGATAAGCCCTTGTTCAATGGAGAATACAGGAGGGCCTACCAAGAGCAGCACCAGGTATACCTCAAAATGAGGGTGATGTTACCAAACAGGACCACTGACTCACCAAATAGCATAAAAAGCTCGTGCCAGACAGATCTAATCAACAAATCAGACCTAATCTCTGCAATCCTGTCACATGCTGTCAGCATGAATTGTGTGGTCAATGAACAACTCATTGGAGGAGGAGTTTCCACAAATACCACATTCCTCAATGATGGAAGCGCTCAGCACAACAATAGAAAAGGTAAGGCTGAAACATTCATAGCAATGTTCTGACAGAAGTATCGATGGGATGTTCAATTTTAGTCTCCTCCAGATGGCAGTCTTCAGCTAATTCAATTCTTTTTTTGTGGTGTCTCCAAGTGGCTGGACGGATGGGGAGTGCAAAGGCTGTGGACCCTTATTACATTCTATTCAGTCTGTTCCTACTGGGGTACAGCACTGGCATATACCTGACATTGTGGGAAACTCTCCGGGTATGTTCTGTACACACACAGACCAAACATCAGGCAATCAATGACTGCCCCATTGCTCTAATCCCTATCAAAAATAAAGTGCTGGAATGTTATTGGAATCTACAGTGGGATCAAGCAGCACTTCCTCAGCACCAACCTGCTCACTGAAATTCAGTTTGGGCTCTGCCAGGGCCACTCATCCCTTGGGCTCATTGAAGCCTTAGTTTAACGATGTACAGCAAGAAAATACACAGCTGAATTATAGAGGTGAGGCGACAGTGACTGCAGTTTTAACATTGTCATAACTGCACTTGACCAAATGTCATATCCAGGATTAACTGCAAAACTGGAGCAAATAGGAATCGTCTGCACTGGCTTAAGTTATACCTGGTACAAAGCAAGGTCGCTGGAGTTGGTGGAGAGCAGCTAACTCAGCTCCGCAGCAATTCCCCTGTGTTGGTGTTTGAGTAAGCCCGTAGATCAAAAATGGAAAGGTAAGGCACCATGCTCCTACAGTATTATAGGGCTGCTCTCTCGTTAGATAGAGACAACTGGTGGTAGTTTAACTGGACAGTCATCATGCCCCAAGTAAGGGGGAGGTTGAAAAGGACAGTCCTTTAGTCACACCAGTCAGTGAAGGAAATGAACCCACACTGTTGGCATTAATAACTAGCTGTCCAACTCATTGAGCTAACCAATTCATCGCTCAGCTCATTGGGGAAGATAGTGTAACATTATTCTGTTCAGATATTTTGTTTGACACCTCTGGAACAGGTGGAACTTGAAGGAAGCCTTCTAACCCAGAGAGAGAGTCAGTATCAGTGAGCTATAAGAGTACTCTCTGCCCTCGGCCCAATCATAAATGGCCCTCCCTATACATTAAAGTCACAAGCGGGGATGCTTGCCAATGATTGGACAATGTTCAACACGATTCGTGATTTACTCAGATACTGAAGCAATCCTTATCCAAATGCAACAAGGAACTAGAAATATGCAGGCGTGTGCTTAACAATGACAAGGACCACTTCCATTACACACGTGCCTCTAACAATTACCTCTAACAATACAGAACTGAACCATATCCTCTAACGGTCAATGCCACCACCATCACTGAACACCCACCTAGCAATATCGTGGGGATTACTGTTAACCTGAACTGGGCTGACCATATAATTTCATTCTGGATTAGTGGTGCTGGAAGAGCACAGCAGTTCAGGCAGCGTCCGAGGAGCAGTAAAATCGACGTTTCGAGCAAAAGCCCTTCATCAGGACACACACGCAGACAACAAGCAACATGAATTCGACTGGGACAACACTACTATCATAGGGCAAGCCAGACAGAGAACTGCCAGGGAATTCCTAGAGGCATGGCATTCATCCACAAACTCCATCAACAAACACATCGACCTGGACCCAATATACCAACCACTACAGCGGACAGCTGAAACTGACAACCGGAAGCGGCAGGGACAGACCACTATAAACACCAGAGGAAACATCAAAGAAGCGCTTCGCAGGAGGCTCCCAAGCACTGATGATGTCGCCTAGCCAGGGGACGAAACGTTTGCAACAAAAACTTCCAGCTCGGCGAACAGAACCACAACAACGAGCACCCGAGCTACAAATCTTCGCACAAACTTTGAAAACAACTGTATCAAAACAACTAAGAACTTTTCCTAAAAAACAAATCACATAAACATATGTAAGATGAGACTTTGCCCCTTGTTCAGAGGAGGCACTACTACCTTCCAATAATCCCAGCATAACGTCTCCCAGCCAGAGGCATGCCCTCGGCCCAGGCATTACAAAGTAGACTAAATAAATTCCAACATCTTATAAGGCAGAAGGTAAAAGTGGCGACGCCCCCACATCAACACCTCGATACACTTCGCAAAACAATACAAGATAAAAATACATAAAATTACAAAATTACAATCCCAGCAAGTAATAAGCAACCAAATAAAAAGACACTCAGAACGACACCCAATAATCAAATAAACCGGACGAGCTATAGATAAGAGTCCATAGAAAGGATAAGGAACTAATACTCCGGAAAGATAGAGTAGAAAAAAAAAGGAAGAAAGGAGGAGGAAAAAGAAAAGCAAAGGGTCGCAAAATAAAGTCATTATCCATACAGTTCAAATCCTGTAGTCTATTTGAGAGCATCCAGGAATTCTTTTACTTTTTCCGGTGGTCTGAAGTCATATACAGATCCTCCATGACTGCAGCATAGTATTGCCGGATATCACATAGAATATTGAATATCTAAATCCTTCAGACGCTTCTTCGCCTCATCAAATGCCTTCCTCTTGTGGACCACAGCCAGAGAACAACATTATTCTGGAGCCCTTGTATATCATGGCAAGGGGATCCTTCCCCAACACTATGGCGGACTCTCGCAGCATCTGTTTTTCCCTCTAATATTGAATTTGAACTAAGACCTGGCGGGTGCTCTGGTCCGACCTGATCCGGCGCACAGCAACCCAATTGGCCTGCTCAACCCGCACCTGGCCCAGCTACGACTCCATTTTCAGCAGCTGTGGGAGCCATTGTTCGAGGAAATCAACAAGCTGCCCTTCCTCCTCCCGTTCGGGAAGGCCCAGCAACCGAATATTTTTCTGATGAACTCGATTTTCGAGGTCATCCAAATGTTCATCTAAGGTCGGGACTCGATGTTCCAGAGCCCAGACTTGACCCATGGATGACTCAGCAGTGGTCTCGGAGGTCTTGGACCGTTGCTCCCGCCTCTCCTGACACGCTGCCCGAGTTTCTCGATCTCTCCGTCATGTTTCTGCAGTATGAGCGATATCGACTCCCACCTGACCTGCGTCTCTTCAATGAACTCATCAATCTTCTCTCAGAGTTTAAGAAACTCCGAGATTAGGCTGGCCCCTGCAGGTCAGGCCCCCGGGGCGGCCTCAGACGTCTCTGTTGCTGAGGGGTGGTGGGGGAGAAGTCCCTGTCTGTGAGAGCCTTCACCTTTGGTCAATTTAAAAAGCGTCAGACTGCTAAAGTTTGATGTAGAATGGCCAAGGCTGCTGGGCAAAAACTATTTTAGCAATTTAACAGGTGAGGTGAGGGTGGGTATCCCACTTTGCCTGAGTCTTTGGCAGAGCTCTGCAGACTCAGAACTACTTGGTCGTCGCCACCTTGGATCTCGCTTACACCCTGTTTAAAAGGGGAATAAGGCAAAAGACAGAATATTAGCCTAACCCCAGTCGTGGGTACGTTCCTGGAATCCATTGTGAAAGATGAGATTTCAGAATAATTGCCAGTGCATGGTAAAGCAGGGCGAAGTCAGTATGGTTTCATTAAGGGGAGGTCATGCTAATGATTCTGCTTTGAGGATGTCACATGCAGGTTAGACCAAGGAAAGCCAATGGATGCTATGTATCTGGACTTCAATAAGGACGTTGACAAGGTGCTTCACAGGAGGCTGCTGAGTAAGATAAGGGCCCATGGTGTCAGAGACAAGATACTAGTGTGTACAGAAGTTTGACTGTCTGGCAGAGGGTAGAGAGTGGGAATAAAAGGGTCCTTTTTGGGATAGCAGCCAATGACAACAGGTGTTCCACAAGGGAACCACATCTTATTACTTTGTACATTAACAATCTAGATGAAGGAACTGAGGGCACACCGGCGAGGTTTTTAGATGATGCAAAGGTAGATAGAGGGATAAATATCATTCAGATGGCAGGGAGGCTGCAGAAGGATTTAGACAGGGTAGGAGAGTGGACAAAGACGTGGCAGATGGAGTACAACCTGAGAAAGTGCGAGGTGATGCACGTTAGTAGGAAGAAGAGAGGCATGGACTATTTTATAACTGGGGAGAAAATTCAGAAGTCTGAAGTGCAGAGTATTGCGAGTTCCAGTCAAGATTGTCACAAGGTAAATTTGCAGGTTGTGTCAGTAGCTAGGAAGGGGCTGTATCTGCCGCACAGTGTGTTTGAAATCTTATGTTCAGCAAAATAACGGAGTCAACGCTTATAAACAATGTAACTTTGGACGATCACATACCACCCCATCAGAAGTTGACCGGATTCCATGTGGCGAAGTCTTTTTGTTCTTCTGATGGTCTTGGAGGTGCCTTCTCTTTCAGTGGTTATTCTCGAGTTACCACTCTTTGAGCGGTATACGGTGATTCTTATCCTCCCAAGTCTTCACGCCTTTTGGGAGTGTGTGGAGAATCTGCCAATGGAATGATCAATTAGCCTGATCAATCAAACCCAACTGGGCTTGTCACATTGATGGCCTAAGGGCGACATTCCATTGTCCCATTCAGATCCAACTTCAGGTGTGTATTACAGGGTCTGTAGCTGTCAGGGTTTGTTTGCAAACCATCTCTGGGTAGCTGCAGCTTGTCTTGATTCTGCAGCATGTGGATGAGCACAGGGACTTTAGTCAACGCTGCGTTCTACTTCCCAGCATGCTTTAACCATTGGTCATTTTTGGAATTCCATGGTAAATTTACTATTGTCCAGCGTAAGATTATTATTTCAGGTGGCCTGTCTGGTCAGAAAGGCAAATACAGTGGTGGCATTTCTTTTCAGATGACTGGAATATTACAGCAGGGATGGATATCCGCGGCTCTATAGGATTCTGATCAGACCACATTTGGTGTATTGTGTACCGTTTTGGCCCCATAACTCAGGAAGGATGCACCATCCCTGGGCGTGTTCAGAGGAGCTTCATAAGAATGGTCATAGGAATGAAAAGCTCAACATATGAGGTCTCTGGGTCTATACTCGATGGAGTTTATAGGGGTAAAGGGGACTCTAATAGAAACATACAGAATACTGGTTGCCTGGTCAGGGTAGATGTTGGGAAGATGCTTCCACTCTTAGGAGAGAAAGGACTCAAGGACGTAGCCTGAGAGTCAAGAGAAAATCTTTAGGATGGAGATAAGGAGAAACGTCTCAGTCTGAGAGTGGTG
The DNA here is from genome assembly GCF_037043375.1 of Chiloscyllium plagiosum. NCBI lineage: Eukaryota > Metazoa > Chordata > Chondrichthyes > Orectolobiformes > Hemiscylliidae > Chiloscyllium > Chiloscyllium plagiosum. The sequence continues at coordinate 62,061,241 of NW_028270183.1, read as the reverse complement.
AATCTATGGTAGAATGGCAGTTTCCTTCCCTGAAGGATATCATTGAACCAGGTGAGTTTTTCCAGGCAATCGATTCATAACCACCATCAGTCTCTTAATTCCAGATTTAAATTTAAGTTCCGCCACTTGTTGTGGCAGGATTTGAATCCAGGTAACTCAAAAATTATCTGGGTTTATCGCATAAGAATTCAATTTTCAATGCACGAGGCCACTGACTTGCCCAATCCTCCACAGTGTGACTAACATGCGCAGTATGATATGCACTGGGATTTGCCTTCATGTTATCCTTGACTTCCTTATCAAGATTTGGATGATTTTTCTCCGTAATGCAATTCCTCTTTGGTCTTTAGCATCTCCCTAATTATTTCCAAACTTCTTCAGCTGTCCTGTCTTTGACTGTTCTTTTCGCCCCCCAGTCCACCCAGGCCAAATCCTTCCTTAGGCCAGTATAATTATCATTGTTAAATTATCATGAATGACTCAGTCTTCACTCTTTCAATGTGAATATGAAACTCCAGCAAGTTGTGGTTACTCCTTCCAAAGCAAAGCTCATCCACCAATCCTTTCTTGTTCCATAACATGAAATCTAAATTAGATTAGATTCCCTACAGTATGGAAACAGGCCCTTCGGCCCAACAAGTCCACACCGACCCTCCGAAGAGTAACCCATCCAGTCCCATTTCCCTCTGAGCAATGTACCTAACTCTATGGGCAATTTAGCATGGCCAATGCACCTGACTTGCACATCTTTGGACTGTGGGAGGAAACCCACGCAGACATGGGGAGAATGTGTAAACTATACGCAGACAGTCCCCCGAGGCTGGAATCGAACCTGGGACCCTGATGCTGAACCACTGAGCCACCGTGCCGTCACATTCTCTGGTTGGTTCCATGGCGTCCTGCTCTCAGAAATAATCTCTCAGATGCTCTATGAATCTTTATTCAAGGATATCACTGTCAAGTTGATTAATTGAGCCAATTTGCATGTTCAAACCACCCATAGTAACTGTTGTGCCCTTGTTACTAAACCCCACTCTTTTCTACCTCAGACGTATTTTGGGGGACACTGGCTGAAAATTACTCTTCCCAAGAGGTTTCTTCTATTGCTTTTTATTTGCAGTGAGACGGATTTCAAATATTTTTTGGCACAAAACACATTGAAAAGGTCTGAGTTCCCATTCACACGAACAAATGTTTATTTTCTTTTCAATAGCCAGATTTCACAGTCAATATCGAGGATTTGAGAGGGCTAAAAGTGGTCATGAGATATCGTTAGCAAAAAGGGTTGAGGAAAATCCAGAAGAGTTCTTTTCATATATAAGGAGCAAGAGGGTAACTAGAGAAATGTTTGGCCCACACAGGACAAAGGAAGAAAGTTCTGCATGGATTCAGAGAAAATGGGTGAGATTTTTAGTGAGTACTTTGCATCTGTATTCACCAAGGAGAGGGACATGACGGATGTTGAGGTTAGGGATAGATGTCGGAGTACTCTGGGTCAAGTCGACATAATGAGGGAGGAAGTTTTGGATACTCTTAAAGGTATTAAGGAAGACAAGCCCCCAAGTTCGGATGGGATCAAACTCAGGTTACTGAGCGATGTGAGTGTGGAAATAACTGGGGCTTTAACATATATCTTTGCAGGATGATTGAACATGTGTGAGGTCCTGGACGATTGGCGAATTACTAACATTGTCCCCTTGTTTAAGAAGGATAGCGGGGATAATCCAGGCAATTGTAGACCGGCAAGACTGACATCAGTGGTAGGGAAGTTGCTGGAGAAGATACTGAGGGACTTGAGTAAGGCATTTTATAATGCTCCTCATGGTCGGCTGATGGAGAAGGTGAAGTCGCATGGGTTCCAGGGTGTTCTATCTAGATGGATAGAGAACTGGCTGGGCAACAGGAGACAGAGAGTAATAGTGGAAGGGGATTTCTCAAAATGGAGACCTATGACCAGTGGTGTGCAACAGCGACCTGTGCTGGGACCACTGTTGTTTGTGATTTATAACAATGATTTGGAAGAAGGTATCGGTTGCCTGATTAGCAAGTTTGCAGATGATACCAAGATTTTTGGAGTAGCAGATAGTGAAGGAGACTGTCAGAGAATACAGCAGAATATAGATAGATTGGAGAGATGGGCACAGAAATGGCAGATGGAGTTCAATCTGTGCAAATGCAAGGTGATGCATTTTGAAAGAATCAGTTCAAGAGTGAACAACACAGTAAACAGAAAAGTCCTGCGGAAAATTCACTTACAGCGAGATCTGGGTGTTTGGGTCCATTGTTTCCTGAAGATGCCAACACAGGTGAGTAAAGGGTCAAAGCTGCATATGGCTTGCTTTCCTTCATTGGATCAGTTGTTGAGTACAAGCGCTGGCAGGTCATGTTACAGTTGCATAGGACTTTGGTTTGGCCGCATTTGGAATACTGCATATAGTTCTGGTCACCACATTATCAAAGGATGTGGATTCTTTGAATAGCGTTCAGAGTAGGTTCACCAGGATGCTGCCAGGGATGGACGGTGCTGGTTATGAAGAAAGATTGAGTAGATTAGGACTATTTTCATTAAAAAGTCGAAGGTTGAGGTCTACAAAATCAAGACAGATATACACAGGGTGGATAGCAAGAAGCTTTTTTTCTCCAGATTATGGAACTCAATTATTCGGGGTCATGAGTTCAAAGTGAGAGGAGAAAGGTTTAGGACAGATATATGTGGGAAGTTCTTTACACATAGGGCGGTGGCAGCCTGGAACGTGTGGCCAGAGGGGGTGGTAGGGGCAGGAACGATAGCGTTGTCTAAGATGTATTTAGACAGAGACATGAATGAGCAGGGAGCAGAGGGATACAGACCCTTAGAAAATATGTGGCAGATTTAGAAAATAGGAGGATCTGGATCAGCATAGGCTAGGAGGGCCGAAGGGTCTGTTCCTGTGTTGGAATGTTATTTATTCTTTATCATTCATTCTAAAAATAGCAAGTTTTCAACTTATTGTATGCTACAATTTAATAATGTAAACGATTTATTTATTTGATAGTGCATGTCAAATTATTGTCATTTCTAAATTAAAGTCACAGGGTCAAAGAGATGTACGAGGAGAAAGTGAGGTCTGCAGATGCTGGAGATCAAAGTTGAAACTTTATTGCTGGAACAGCACAGCAGGTCAGGCAGCATCCAGGAAACAGGAGATTCGACGTTTCAGGCACAGGCCCTTCTTCATTCCTGAAGAAGGGCCTGTGCCCGAAACGTCGAATCTCCTGTTCCCTGGATGCTGCCTGACCTGCTGTGCTGTTCCAGCAATAAAGTTTCAACAAAGAGATGTACAGCATGAAAACAGACCCTTCGGTCCAACTTGTCCATGCCGACCAAATATTGACCGGTACAGCACAGTGCAGGCATTTCAGCCCTCAATATTTTGCCAGCCTTTTATCGTATTCTAAGATCAGGCTAACCTACATATCCTTCAATGCACTAACTTCCGTCTGCCTATCCAAGCTTCTTCTTAAATATTCCTAATGTATTTCATTCTACTACCACCGCTGCAGGAAAGCCCTAGCCGCTCATCCTTTCTTTGTAAGACATGCCCTCCAGTCCAGGCAGCACCCTGGTAAGTCTCCTCTGCACACTCTCTGCGGCTTCCACGTGTTTCCTATAATGAGGCAACCAGAACTGAACACAATATTCCAAATGTGGTTGAACCACAGCTTTACAGAGCGAAGAAATAACCTTGCTGCTCTTAAACTCAATCCCCCTGATAGTGAAAGACAGCACACCGTATTCCTTCTGAACAACCAATCAACTTGGGTGGCAACTTTGAGAGATCTATGGATAATGACCCCAAGATCCCTCTGTCACTCCACACCGCCAAGGGTTCTGCTTTTAACCGATATATTCTTTATGCAAATGCAACCTTCCAAAATAAATTGCTTCACACTTTTTAAGGTTGAACTCTATCTGCCACTTATCAGCCCAGCTCTGCATCCTGTCAATATCCTGTTGCAACCTACAATAGTCCACCACACTATCCACAACCCCACCAACCTTCGTGCCATCGGCAATCTTACTAACCTACTTGTTCACTTCCTCATCAAAGTCATTTATAAAAATCACAAAGAGCACAGGTCCCAGAGCCGATCCCTGTGGAAAACCACTGGTCACTGAGCTCCATGCTGTATACTTTCCATCTGCTACCACCCTCTGTCTTCTATGGGCCAGCCACGCCCATATCCAGACAGCCAATTTTCTCTGCGGCCCATGCTTCCGTACCTTCTGAATGAGCCTACATTGGGGAACGCCTTGCTAAAATTCTTGTTCACCACATCTACTGGTCTACCTTCATCAATGTGTTTTTTTACATCTTCAAAGAATTCAATAAGGTTTCTGATGGAAGGCCTGCTCCTCACAAAACCATACTGACTAGCTGTAATAAAACTATCGTTTTCTAAGTAATTGTAAATCCTGCCTCTCAGAATCATCTCCAATACTTAGCCCACCACTGATGTAAGACTGACTCTTCTGTCATTCCCACGGTTATCCCTATTCCCTTTCCTGAACAAGGGAATAACATTTTCCATCCTTCAATCATCTGGCAATACTCCCGTTGACAATGCGGACGCAATGGTTATCGTCAAAGGCACACCAACCTCTCCCATCACTTCCTGCAATAACCTCGGGTATACCCTATCTCACCCAGGTCATTTATCTATCCTTATGTTTGTACTTCAATCAGTCTGTACTTCCCTTCAACTTTTCTATTCCCTGTCCAACAAACTGATTCACTGCTATATAGAATGCTGCCTGCCTGGGTAAGTGCGGTTCCCAACGTTCTCTGAATCACAGAATGAAAAAAGAAGGAATGCACCAATGCCTTCCTGATGAAGGGCTTATGCCCAAAACATCAACTCGCTTGCTCCTCGGATGCTGCCTGACCTGCTGTACTTTTCCAGCACCATACGTTTTGACTCTGATCTCCATCAACTGCAGTCCTCACTTTCTCCATTACTGAGGGCTTTCCCCTCTGCACACTGACTGGGGATTTAACCATCAGAAACTCATTGTATGTGGAGCTGACTGCTCAGTTCTGGAAAGTTGCACCTGATGAATACATTGTTTTAAAAAAGAAATTATAATTCCGCAGATATTCATTCAGTTCCAGAGTTAGAAATGTGGTTCATGGTTTCAGCAGCTTGATAAAAAAAAAACAAAACAGGAAATGACTGAAGACTCCGAGGTACAGGGTATTCCAGGTATTACATTCCAGCTTACGTTAATGCTGGGAGTATTTTCAGACAGGCTGACGGATGTGATAAGGAAATGATTTGACATGTGGAGGTGTGACATTTTTACCATCACAGAGACGCATTTGAGGGAGGTCAGGGCTAACAACTCAATACTCTGTTGTACTGGAAATATAGGCAGGATAGGGCAGGGTGTTAAAAAGGATGTGGTGTTGCTTTATTAATTAAGAAGTCAGTTACTGCTGAAAGGATGAACAATATCTTGGAAGAGTCTTCAAATGAGGCTTTGAGGGTCGAGATTTGAATCAAAATGATGACACACACACTGCTTTTTTAAGCACATTTTAGCTTACCGTGTGGAAATAGTCCCTTCGGACCAACAGGTCCACACAGACCCTCCGAAGAGCAACATTAAGATTGACAAGTCGCCAGACCCGGATCAGGTTTGTCCTCGGCTGCTTTGGAAAACGAGAAATGTGATTGCTTTGTCACTTGCAAAGATCTTTGCATCCTCGGTCTCCACTGGAGTCGTTACTGAGGACTGGAGGGAGACAAATGTAATTTCTCTCTTCAAGAAAGAAAATAGGGAATTCTCGTGCAATTACAGTCCAGTAAGTCTCACGTCTGTCGTCTGCAAGGTGTTAGAAAGGATTCTGAGGGATAGGATTTATGACCATTTGGAAATGCATGGCTTGATTAAATGCAATCAACACGGCTTTGTGAGGGGCAGGTCATGATGAGGGTCGAGCTGCGGATGTTGTATATATAGATAGAGTCGAAAACCAGAGACTATTTCCCAGGCCACAAATGGCTAAAACGAGGTGTCATAGTTTTAAGCTGGTTGAAGGAATGTATAGAGGGGATGTCAGAGGCGGGTTCTTGACACAGAGAGTTGTGAGAACATGGAATACCTTTCCAGCAGCAGTTATGGAAGCGAGGTCATTGGGGACATTTAAGAGACTGCTGGACATGCATATGGCCAAAGAAATTTGAGGGTGCACACATGAGGATCAATGGTCGGCACAACATCGTGGGCTGAAGGGCCTGTTCGGTGCTGTACGTTCTATGTTCTATTTTCAAAGTCCTTGCACTTAATAATAACTTGGTCTTGGGTGTGGACTTGAGACCCATCATTTCAATGCTCCATACTATGAGTTGTGCACTGTTTTCACCATATTGTTATATAGATGAACTGAATAAAGGGGGGATTTTGTGTTTATTGGACAATCTAAAAGTTGGTATTAGGGAAGTATGTTGGACCTTCAGTAAAAAGACTTTGCTGTTAATGGTTAGAACAATGCTGCAAACATTTACACAGAGATTTCCAGCTCAAGTCACACACAAGGATGTCGGGCTGGGCTGATGCCAGCCATTAATGGAGCTGCGCAATTCTGTTTGGATACTGGCATTGTGGAAATAACATACACTGGATATGATTTATGAGGGATTCAATGTTAGATGCCATGTGCTGCAGGAACCCATCATCTTTATAATGCATTCATTCAGGATTGGGTCCAAGGTACAGAATTACAGAGTTTCGGTGGCACACCTGAAGGGATATACTTGCAAGACATGGTTGTTTACAGGTCATTGTTACAAATGTTGAACTGCATCTGGACTAGCGCCATGTGCTAGTCCATTGACCAGTCTGGCCCACACACATCTCCCTGTTCTTCAGGTATGTCTCTAACCAGTCTATTGTGAGGGATTGTGTGTGTAACTGCCCAGCTCAAGTGAGGAAGCTCACTGAACAGGTTTTGGAGATGGCCAGTGTTTTTGGAGGTTGTGGTGAGGGCCAGTAAAACTGTGTCTGAATGTAGGTTTTTTCTCAATGTCATTTCCAACAGCTTTGCTGTCTGCAAGATGGTGTGTTCACTGAACTGAACATGAATTGGCTGTTTTCTATAGTCACTGAACTGTAATAGTTAGGTGCGCGCTCCGGTAAGTCAATTATTATTCACTTCAATTGTTTTCAACTGAAAAACAATGATGTTTGGTTTATTTTAAAATATGTAAGAAATAAAGTGATATTAACTCTTCATTATACAGAATGTAAAAGTGACCTGCTGTATATTTCCCACAGACTAATCAAGCAACAATCAGATATTGTTTGGAAAGCAAGATTATGTGAACAGGACTATGTCCCAGGCAACATCACCATCTTCTGTGGTACGTTCTGTCCCACTGACACGACACAGCCAGGCAGAGGGGGACAGCTCCTTGACATGTAGTCAATATAGGGCGGCATGGTGGCTCAACGGTTAGCACTGCTGCCTCATAGCACCAGGGACCCAGGTTTGATTCCAGCCTTGGGCCACTGCCGGTGTGGAGTTTGAACATTCTCCCCGTATCTGCATTGGTTTTCTCCCACAGTCCCAAGAAATGCAGCTCAGGTTAATTGGCCATGGTAGTGGGTTGCTCTTCGGAGGGGTTGGCGTGGACTGGTTGGGCCGAAGGCTCTGTTCCACACTGTAGGAAATCTAATATAATCATAGTGCTCAGCATTGATGTTGGATCCTGTAGCGGCTAGACTGCTCTGCGGCAGGTTATGGGGAACCAATAAAAGGGAAACCTATAATTGACCACATCATCATCGATCTGCCTGCTGCAGATACACCCATCCATTTCATATATCGGTAAGAATGGTCACTGCACAGTCCTTATGGGAAACAAGGAGGAACTTCACATTTGCAGACCTTTCACACCATGATATCTACTGAATGGGACAGAGGTTAAACAGATTGAGTGATCAATGACAATGCATCAATGAGGTACAATAGTGCATCGGCAGCAGCAGAATAATATATTATACAACTCATACAGTTTGCAACTTCCTGGACTGACATAACTCCCACTGTACAGGAACCATCACGGCCCAACATACCTCCCACTGTACAGTAACCTTCAAGGCCCAACATACCTCCCACTGTACAGTAACCATCACGGCCCGACATATCACCCACTGTACAGTAACCATCACAGTACAACATACCTCCCACTGTACAGTAACCATCACGGCCAGACATACCTCCCACTGTACAGTAATCATCACGGCCCGACATACTTCTCACTGTACAGTAACCATCACGGCACGACATAGCTCTCACTGTACAGTAACCATCACGGCCAGACATACCTGCCACTGTACAGCAACTATCACGGCTGGACATACCTCCCACTGGACAGTAACCGTCACGGCCCGATATACCTCCCACTGTACAGTAACCATCACGGCCCGACATACCTCCCGCTGTACAGTAACCATCACGGCCCGAAACACCTCCCGCCGTACATTAACCATCACGGCCCGACATACCTCCCGCTGTACAGTAACCATCACCGCCCGACTTATCTCGCACTGAACAGTAACCATCATGGTCTGGTATACCTCCCGCTGTACAGTAACCGTCACAGCTTGACATAGTTGCCACTGTACATTAACCATCACAGCGCCACGTAGCTCCCACAACACAGTAACCGTCATGTCCCGATATAACTCCCAATGAACAGTAACCATCATGGCTTGACATCCCACCCACTGTACAGCATCTATCACAGTCTGACATAACTCACACGATACAGTAACCATCATGTCCCGGCATACCTCCCATTGCACAGTAACTGTCACAGCTTGACATATTTCCCACTGTACAGTAATCATCACGACCCAACATACCTCCCACTGTACAGTAACCATCACAGTCCGACATACCTCCAAATGTAGAGTCACCATTACGCCCCGATATCCCTCCCACTGCACACAAATCATCATGCCCCGACATACCTCCCACTGTACAGTAACCATCACGGCCAGACATACCTCCCACTGTACAGTAACCATCACGATCCGACATACCCCCACTGCACAGTAACCATCACGGCCAGACATACCTCCCACTGTACAATAACTATCACGGCCAGACATGCCCCCCTCTGTACAGTAACCACCACGGTACGACATACCTCCCACTGTACAGTAACCTTGACGGTCTGACATAACTCCCACTGTACAGTAACCATTCTCCCCGTCATACCTCACACTGTACAGTGACCATCACGGCCGGACATACCTCCCACTGTACAGTAACCATCACGGCCCTAAACGCCTCCCACTGTACAGTAACGATCACGACCCGACATCCCTCCCACTGCACAGTAACCGTCACAGCCCCACATACCTCCCACTGTAAGGTAACCATCACGGCCAGACATACCTCCCAATGTACAGTAACCATCACGGCCCGGCGTTCCTCCACTGTACAGTAACGATCACGGCCGACATACCTCCCACTGTACAGTAACCATCACGGCCCGACATACCTCCCACTGTACAGGCACCATCGTGGCCCGACATACCTCTCACTGTACAGTAACCATCACGGCACAACATACCTCCCACTGTACAGTAAGCATCACAGTCCGACATACTTCATATTGCACAGTATCCATCAAGGCCCGACATACGTCCCACTGTACAGTAACCATCACGGCCAGACATACCTCCCACTGTACAGCAACTATCACGGCTGGACATACCTCCCATTGTACAGTAACCGTCACGGCCCGACATACCTCCCACTGTACAGTAACCATCACTGTCCGACATATGCCCCACCGTACAGTAACCATCACGGCCCAACATAACTCCCAACATACAGTAACTGTCACAGCTTGACATACTTCCCACTGTACAGTAAACAGCACTGCCCAACATACCTACCACTGTACAGTCAATGTCATAGCCCGACATACCTCACACTGCACAGTAACCGTCACGGCCCGACATACCTCCCACTGTACAGTAACCATCACGGCTCGACATAACTCCCACATACAGTAACCATCACAGCCCGACATACCTCTCACTGTACAGTAACCATCACGGCCCGACATACCTCCCACTCTACAGTAACCGCCGCCGCCCAACATACCTCCCAATGTACAGTAAATATCACAGTTCGACCTAGCTCCCACTGTACAGTAACCATCACGCCCCAACATACAAGCCTCTGTACCATAATCCATCACAGCCCGACATACGTCCTACTGTACTGTAGCCATCACGGCCCCACATACCTCCCAGTGAACAGAAACCATCATGGCCCAACATAGCTTCCACTGTACAGTAACCATCACGGCCCGACATACTTCCCACTATACAGTAACCATCTTGGCCCGACATAACTCCCACTGTTCAGTCACCATCACGGACCGACATACCTCCCACTGTACAGTAACCATCACGGCCAGACATACCTCCCACTGTACAGTAACCGTCACGAGCCGACATACCTCCCACTGTACAATAACCATCACGGCCAGACATACCTCCCACTGTACAGTAACCGTCACGGCCCGACATACCTCCCACTGTACAGTAACCATCACGGCCCGACATACCTCCCACTGTACAGTAACCATCACGGCCAGACATCCCTCCCACTGTACAGTAACCATCACTGTCCGACATATGCCCCACTGTACAGTAACCATCACGGCCCAACATAACTCCCAACATACAGTAACTGTCACAGCTTGACATACCTCCCACTGTACAGTAAACAGCACTGCCCAACATACCTCCCACTGTACAGTCAATGTCATAGCCCGACATACCTCCCACTGCACAGTAACCGTCACGGCCCGACATACCTCCCACTGTGCAGTAACCATCACGGCCCAACATAACTCCCACAGTACAGTAACCATCACGGGCCGGACATACCTCTCACTGTACACTAACCATCACGGCCCGACATACCTCCCACTGCACAGTAACCGTCGCCGCCCAACATACCTCCCAATGTACAGTAAATATCACAGTCCGACCTAGCTTCCACTGTACAGTAACCATCACGCCCCAACATACAAGCCTCGGTACCGTAATCCATCACAGCCCAACATACCTCCTACTGTACTGTAGCCATCAAGGCCCCACATACCTCCCAGTGAACAGAAACCATCATGGCCCAACATAGCTTCCACTGTAGAGTAACCATCACGGCCCGACATACTTCCCACTATACAGTAACCATCACGGCCCAACATAACTCCCACTGTTCAGTCACCATCACGGCCTGACATACCTCCCACTGTACAGTAACCATCACGGCCAGACATGCCTCCCACTGCAGAGTAACCACCACAGCCTGACATACCTCCCAATGTACAGTAACCATCACGAGCCGACATACCTCCCACTGTAAAGTAAACATTACGGCCGGACACACCTCCCACTGTACTGCAACCATCACGGCCCGACATGCCTCCCACTGTGTAGTAACCATCGCGGCCCGACACACCTCCCACTGTACCGTAACCATCACGGCCCAACATACCTCCCATGTACGTTAAGCATCACGGCACGATACACCTCCCACTGTACCGTCACCATAACGGCCTGACATACCTCCGACTGTACAGTAACCATCACGGCCCGACGTATCTCCCACTGTATAGTAACCATCACGGCCCGACATACCTCCCACTGTACCTTAACCATCATGCCCCGACACCCCCCACTGTACAGTAACTGTCATGGCCCGACATACCTCCAATGTACAGTAACCGTCACGGCCCGACATACCTCCCACTGTACAGTAACCATCATACCCCGACACCCCCCACTGTACAGTAACTGTCATGGCCCGACATACCTCCAATGTACAGTAACCGTCACGGCCCGACTTACCTCCCACTGTACAGTAACCGTCTCAGCCCGACATACCCCCCACTGTACAGTAACTGTCATAGCCCGACATACCTCCCACTGTACAGTAACCGTCACGGCCCGACATATCTCCCAGTGTACAGTAACCGTCACGGCCCGACAAACCTCCCACTGTACAGTAACCAACACGGCAAGACATCACCCCCACGGTACAGTAACCGTCACGGCTCGACATTCGTCCCATTGTACATTAACCGTCGCAGCCCATTATACCTCCCAATATACAGTAACCATCACAGCCCGACATACCTCCCACTGTACATTAACCATCACGGCCCGACATACCTCCCGCTGTACAGTAACCATCACGGCCCGACATACCTCCCGCTGTACAGTAACCATCACGGCCCAACATACCTCCCTCTGTACAGTAACTGTCACAGCTTGACATATCTCCCACTGTACAGTCAAAGTCATGGCCGACATACCACCCATTGTACAGTAACTTTCGCGGCCCGACATATCTCGCACTGTACAGTAAACATCACGGCACGACATATGTCCCACTGTACCGTAACCATCACAACCCGACATATCTCATTGTGCACAGTAACCGTCATGGCCAGACAAACCCCCACTGTACAGTGACCATCATGGCCCGACATAACTCCCACTGTACTGTAATCTTCACAGACCGACATACCTCCCACTGTACTTAACCTTCACAGACCGACATACCTCCCACTGTACAGTAACCGTCACGGCCCGTTATACCTCCCACTGTACAGTAGCCATCACGGTCGGACGTTCCTCCCAATGTACAGTAACCATCACGGCCCGACATACCTCCCACTGTACAGTAACCATCACGGCCCGACATACCTCTCACTGTACAGTAACCATCACGTCCCGACTTACCTCCTAATGTTCAGTAACTGTCACGGCCCGACATACCTCCAAATGTACATTAACCATCACGGCCCAACATACCTCCCACTGTACAGTAACCGTCAGGGCCCGGCATACCTCCCACTGTACAGTAACCATCACGGCCCAACATACACACCACTGTACAGTCAACGACGTGGCCCGACATACCTTCCACTCTCCAGTAACCATCTCCGCCAAACATACCTCCCACTGTTCAATAACCATCACGGCCCAACATACCTCCCACTGTACAGGCACCGTCATGGCCCGACATACCTCTCACTGTACAGTAACTATCACGGCCCGGCATACCTCCCGATGTACAATAACCAGCACTGCCCAACATACCTCCCACTGTTCAGTCAATGTCACAGCTTGACATACCTCCCACTGTATAGAAACCAACATGGCTCGGCATACCTCCCACTGTACAGTAACCACCGTGGCCCGACATACCTCCCACTGTACAGTAACCATCACGGCCCGAAATACCTCCCAATGTAGAGTCACCATTATGCCCAACATCCCTCCCACTGTGCAGTAACTATCATGCCCTGACATCCCTCCCACTGTACTGTAACTATCACGGCCCGACATACCTCCCACTGTACAGTAGCCATCACGGCCTGACACCCCGCCCACTGTATAGTAACCGTCACGGTCCGACATACCCCCCAATGTACAGTAACCTTCACGTCTCGACATCCCTCCCACTTTACAGTAGCCATCACGGCCCGACATACCTCCCACTGTACAGTAACCATCACGGCCCGACATACCTCCCACTGTACTGTAACCTTCACGGCCTGACATATCACCCACTGTACAGTAACCATCACAGACTGACATACTTCCCACTTAACAGTAACCATTCCCCCCGTCATACCTCCCACTGTACAGTAACCATCAGGGCCCGACATACCTCCCACTGTATTGTAACAGTCACAGCCCGATGTTCCTCCCAATGTACAGTAACCATCACGGCCCGACATACCTCCCACTGTACAGTAACTATCACGGGTTGACATACCTCCCACTGTACAGTAACTATCACGGCCCGACATACCTCCCACTGTACAGTAATCGTCACGGCCCGACATACCTCCCGCTGTACAGTAACCATCATGGACCGACATACCTCCCACTGTACAGTAACCATCACGGCCAGACATACCTCCCACTGTACAGTAACCATCACGGCCCAACATACCTCCCACTGTACAGTAGCTGTCACAGCTTGACATACCTCCCTCTGTTCAGTAACTGTCACGGCCCGACATACCTCCCACTGTACAGGCACCATCACGGCCCGACATACCTCCCACTGTACAGTAATCGTCACGGCCCGACATACCTCCCGCTGCACAGTAACCATCATGGACCGACATACCCCCCACTGTACAGTAACCATCACGGCCCGACATACCTCCCACTGTACTGTAACCTTCACGGCCTGACATATCACCCACTGTACAGTAACCATCACAGACTGGCATACTTCCCACTTAACAGTAACCATTCCCCCCGTCATACCTCCCACTGTACAGTAACCATCAGGGCCCGACATACCTCCCACTGTATTGTAACAGTCACAGCCCGATGTTCCTCCCAATGTACAGTAACCATCACGGCCCGATATACCTCCCACTGTACAGTAACTATCACGGGTTGACATACCTCCCACTGTACAGTAACTATCACGGCCCGACATACCTCCCACTGTACAGTAACTATCACGGCCCGACATACCTCCCACTGTACAGTAATCGTCACGGCCCGACATACCTCCCGCTGTACAGTAACCATCATGGACCGACATACCCCCCACTGTACAGTAACCATCACGGCCAGACATACCTCCCACTGTACAGTAACCATCACGGCCCAACATACCTCCCACTGTACAGTAGCTGTCACAGCTTGACATACCTCCCTCTGTTCAGTAACTATCACGGCCCGACATTCCTCCCAATGTACAGCAACCAGCACTGCCCAACTCCTGTGCTACCTTCATGCGTTCCGGTAATATTTTCCCCCGAACCGATCTCCTGGGTTTGGAATGTCAGCTCGAATATTCTGTGCTCCCTTTCCCAGTCTCTGATTCTCTGACCCTCTGCAACTTCCCCTCTCAGCTCATGCAGTTGCTTTGCTAGTTCTTTCAAGAATTGTTTAACCCTATCCTTGCCATTGGACATCTCAGGCACTCCCAATGCCACACCCTGTGGCACCTGCGTAGTCCGTCCGGTCACTAATTCAAAGGGGGACTGTCTTGTTCCCTTTGTTGGGGTTGATGTCAATTTAATTAGGATGGTGGGGAGTACTTTAACCCATCTCTGCCTGTCTCTGGGAGGGCCTTAGTCAGACTGGCTTTCAGTGTCTGCTTCATTCCTTCTGCTGTACCTGAGCTCTGGGGGTGGTATGGGAGATGATTTTTTCTGTTAAGTAACAAACAGGCCACAGAGCTGTTTAACTATGTTCCCTGTAACATGTGTCCCTTGGTTAGAATCTGCAGGGGAATGCTTCCACCCACTGAGTAAACCTGTTTATTAAGACCCAGCAGGATCTCCTTCCCTGGGATTGGGATGGGGGTGGGTGTAAAATCTATCCGTAATTGTTCCCATGGGCCCCGAGGTTCCTGCTGCTGCCTCCATTTTATCCTGATTATTTTCCCTGGCTCATATAGTTTGTACAAAGATACACCCCTTCAACAAAAAGCTGCTGTATCTCTCCCTGTTCCCGGCCTCCCCCTGCAGTGGAGCATCCGAGATTGCATTGTATCCTGCCCAATATTGGCTGACCCATGATATGTTTTTAATAATGTTTGTCTTTTACCGTGTGGTGGCACTGCTGGTTCATCCAGACTCTGTCGTGTCCCATTTCCCATTCCTCTTTCTCCTGTTGTGGGACTGTTTCAGGGAATATCTTTAAACCTTCCTCTCTCACTTCTGCAGATACTGCCACTGCCATCTCCTCAAATGTCTGCACTGTTTCAGTCAGTATTTCACCCACCTTACCCACATACTCACTGCCCTGCTGGTGTGAGGATTCTACTTTCCTGTGAGCTCTAATCTTCATTATTGCTGCTTCACTGGGAAAGTTAGCTGCTTCCACTAACTCTCTGACGTGTTCTTCATGCTCAATGTGGCCCCCAGACAGGGTGATATACCTTCATCGAGCCAAGACCAACACATGGTCATGAACTATACCAAAGGCATGCTGACTATGTATATGCTAACTCTCTGACCCCTGGCTAATGTCAATGCTTCTGTCAGGGCTTGTGATGATTCTGCTATTTCTGGATAATTCTCCAAAAAATTCCTCCAATAATTAAACAATCTAAAGTTTGCCTTACCCCTTCGCGATGTGCAGGTGGATAGTTTTAAAATCATGGTCTTTCGTTCCACTGGGATTATCCCCTCTGCCTTCCTGATTTGATCTCCCTGTTATGATGTCCCAGGTACATCTTTCCCTACCTTCCTGGCTGCACGCTCTATGGGTTAATTTTAAGCCCGGCCTGCCTGACCTGACACTATACTCTGTTTAATATTTGGATATGTTCTTTCTCTCCAACTGAGGTAATGAGGTGTTGGTAAGATTAAATAGACTAACTCCATCAGCCATACATCGGTGGAATATAATGGAATATTATGGGATCCCTGAGGTAACTGGATCCAGGTGTACTGTATTCCTTCGACAGTAAACACCAGCATATTCTGCCATTATGGACCAGAACGCATTCACAATATCAAGGGCTGAGACTATATCCCTGTTGTGATTTCAATCCATTAAATACAGTGGTGTGGTTCGCTAAAGTAGGATACTCTTTAATGGCGGATTTACTGAGGTGGTATACTCAATAGTGAGGTGGGATGAGCCGTCTGGATTCAGTGAATTAGCCTGGGATACTGTCGGTCTGACTATTCCCTGCTTATCTCAATCTGTTACTGTCACAATTATTGCCTCCTCAGCCCCAGCTTTAATGGGATCCGGTTTGTGTGGAGGGTGAGAGGGCCCTCGATCTTTACACGATCCATAGATAATAACCCACATTCCTGTTTGAGTTACCCACACTGCTATTTGGGTCCAAGCTATAACTGCCCAGATTCCCAGACTGTTCCTGTCTCCCTGCAAGGTAACTACTGTGGAGATGTCGCCTCTCCTTTTCTTCCTGTCCCGGGCCTGGCCAGGTTGTTCCCATGTTACACTTCGTGTTTCTACATCAATAGTTGCTCCAAACTGTTCTAAACTTGCAACTCCCAGAATGGTCCCTTTCTCAGTTTCACGCTCCCATATCTGAATATATTTTGCCATATCCGTGATCTGCGTCGGGAGAGGTTTATTTCATCCAGCTTCCTCGATTCCCTCTCCGACGGCTTTCATTTTAGTGATTGAGGGGTGAGGGGCAAATTCATATTGGTAACTGATATAAATGCTCCTGTGGTAATATTATGTTCTGCTGGTTCCCAAACACAGCATCAATGAATATTCATGGGATATGCATGTGCCTACTGGAACACAAGCCACACACAATGTGAACATCTATCTCCCTCTCTCTGCCTACGTTCCTTGGCTATGAGCCCTTTCCTGCTTCCCTTGTAACATTGTGGGTCTGATTACCCTCCCTTTACTGCAGCTATTCCTCGTGTGTTTCTGCATTTGCCTCAGCTCTCATGGCCCAATTCAGAGTGTGGTTAGAATTATCTCCCACTGGGAGTCCCATGTTTCTAATTACAGTTAAATGGGGTCCCATGTCATCTTTTAAATACATCAAACCTATTTCATCATCACAGGTTGAGGTTTGGTAATCCCCCGTGGTCCTTATACACCTCAAGCTTCCTCTCTGTACGATCCTCGATATTACCCTTGGGTCCCTGAGGCACCAAGGTTATTTTAGCGCATTCAGCCTGTCCCCTCTCCAGTGTGTCCCTGTAAATATCTGTAAATGCCTGGAGCCACTGATCGGCTGTGCACAGGGGGAACCGGCTCACACCTCCACCCTCTCATTGCAGGGATAGGTTCTACTGTACACTTCAGGGCATCTTGGCCTGAGAGATCTTGGCTGACACCATCTTTCGTGAGACTGTGTACCTCAATTAATTCATCCATATTGTCTCAATAAGGCCCATTAATACCATGTCTCTATCAGGCTGGGTGTTCATTCACCAACATCTGTCGTTCAGCAGGTGAATGGTTCAGGTTTAGTTTCTGTCAGTTCCCTTTGTTGCTCCCTACTGTCTGTCCAAGTTGAGCTTTGATGCCCAGCGGTGCCATAGACACAGCCTTCTGGGCCTTACAGGGTGGTGGGTCATCCCACCCATTGCCGTCCCTCTGTCGATACGTGGGCGCTTCACCATCTAACCCGTTCCAGCCAGTGTCACCATTCTCACTGGCTTCTAAGGAGAGCGGGGCACGAGGTACATCCGCCACTGTAACTACTACCTGGCCCTTTAGCTTTAAGGCCTCACGTCTGAGAGGCATCACCTTCACTTGTTCCTGTTTCTCATAATAATGTAACACATTTCATCATTCCTGGAAGAAAACAGAACAAAATGTGAATTTGGTTTTACTTGAAATATTTATAACTTGACATTCACTTTACATATCTATAGAGATGAGAATTGTACTGTGATTATTTAAGTGAATTTAACATGATCATACAGTGAAAATAACTCTCAACATCAACGACAATGAATGAACTGAATAATATGTGATCATTTGTACCAGTTCGTGCATTGAAAATCCGATTTTATTTTAATGCTTGTCACCCATTACACCATGGGCATTGCTATTAGGGAATAAAGTAATGGAGGGATATCAGAGAAAATAAATAGATTTTAATTTTAGCCTCACTGCAATAATGAACCAATACAATATTTGGAAATATGGTTGAACTACATAACAAAGTTTCCAGTGTCATTATTGACATGAACACTATTTTAGTTTGCAAGTTGTTTTGCTCTAAGAATAATTGGAAATGAATTGTGATTATGAATCGACCATTTAAAATATACTTTGAAGAGAATAATTAGATATATTTTTGGAGGAAATTAGGGAAGGAAATAAATATGTATACATTGATATTAATAGTTTTAAAATGTTTGGAAGTTGACTGGGATTATTTGATTGAGAGAGGCTGCATGATCATAAAGACTAATTCACCGTTTCATTGCATTGTTAGTTTCACTGGAATTTGTTGTGGTCTAAGCTCTTGTTGTGTGCAATGGACTGTCACTAATAGCTTAATTAACCTGCGAATCCCTGATCAGGTTTCCTTTTTCTGTAAGTCAGTCTGTAAGTGCGCGACACACCTGCTATTCTGAGGGGAAAAAGAGACTCTTTTCAGTGACAGATCACACTGAGAATGGTTTTTACCACACACCATTAGCAGGGAAGGGTTTTTCTAACTAATTCCAATCTCATTCTATAAATCTGATGGTACCTGTGTTTGTCAGTTTGTGGAGGATTCAGCCCCTTTGTTCTGAGCTGTTTTTATACAAGCAGTTGGTTCATTATGTCTTTGCCAAGAATGTTGTTTACTTTCCCCTTTTGCTGTGATTGTGCAAGTTAGAATATTCTGTGAATCAATAATGTTCAGTAACTGAACATTGAATGATTTTGACTCTAACAGAGCAGTGGCCTTGTTTTCAGCTCATTATTCAATTTTTATTTCCTGGTTGTGTTGAATGTTACAGAAACAGGCTCTGAGCAATGTTTCCATTCACTTGTGTTGGAGTCACTGACAGCCACGTGGTCAGTCAGATTCAGGCTGATGGATCAGAATCTCTGTCCTATTAGATGGTGGTCACTTGCTCAGTTATCAATTGCTCACCTCAGCATCAGTCCATCAGCTGCTGAATCCCTCCATCCAGCATTTGTTCCCTCTCACCATGACTATTCCAATATAGTCCCAGCTCGTCTCCCACATTCTACCTCCATTACCTCATGATCACCTCAGATTCTGCTGTCTGTGTCCTTGCAGCAAGTTGTGTCAGACACCTACCTCAGTTTTAACCTGATCTACATTATGCTCAGAAAGATATTTTCAAAATTTTGTTCACTGCTTTTAAATCTACCCGTGACTTCACCCTGTCCTCCCTGCGTCGTTCCACACCTCCCTGAGGTATCTGCACTTATCCAATTCCAGCTGCATATGAGTTTCTTGTTTTAATCTCCTCCCTGTTGGTGGCTTTAGTTTCAGTTGCCTTGAACCGAAACTTGGTAATTCTTTTCCCCCATTCCCTTCAACACTCCTTAATTCTACCTGTTTCATCAAGGTTTTGGTTCCCACCCTTTGCAGCTCGGTAACAGCCTTGTGGTATCATTGCTGAACTGTTAATGCAGAGACCCAGCGATAATTCTGGGGTCCCTGATTCGAATCCCACCATGGCAGACGTGGAACTTGAATTTAATAATCATCTAGAATTATGAGTCTATTGATGAAATTATTCTCGATTGTCAGGAAAAAACCATCTGGATCATTGATGTCCTTTACGGAAGGTAGCTGCCATCCTTACCTGGTCTGGTCTACATGTGACTCCTGACCCACAGCAATGTGGTTGACTCTTATCTCCCTTCTGGGTAATAAATGCTGCCCACAGCCAGTGGCACCTACATCCCAGCAAATTAATTTTAAACAAAGATCTCTTTCCTTGGATCATGTGAGAGAGAAGCAGAAGGTGACCATTCGGCCCCTCGAGCCTGCCCAACCATTCAATAAGACCAGGCCTGATCTGTTAGTGATTTGTATTCCATCTCCCCCCAACGACCCTTAACAAGAATCTATCAACTTGTGTCTTAAAAATACTCAGTGAGCCCACCTTCTGGGCAGAGAGTTCCAAAGTTGCACAACCCTCTGATTGGATTCAAATATCATCATCGCTGTCCTGAAAGGGTGAACCCAATTTTAAAGCAGTTCCCTCTAGTTCAGGAATGACCCACAGGAGGAAACATCCTTTCCACATCCACCTTATCCAACCATTCAGGATGTTAGATACTTCAGTCATGTCACCCCTCACTCTTCCAAACTCTAGCTGTAACAAACCTATCCTGTCCAACCCATCCACATTTTATTTCTGTCACGCCGGGTGTGAGTGGGGTTGAAATGTTGTGTTATGTTTATTAGGCAGTGAATGTGTTGCTTCACTCTGTGGGGTCTACGAGTCAACATGAGCCAGACTAGCTTTCCTGTCTCACTGTATGACATATATCTTACATCACTGTCGTGTTTCCATCCCTCCCTACGTCATCTAACTAAAAAGAATGACAGAGATAGAGAAAAGTTGTTAGAAAATTTGTTGTTGCATAAAAGGCATTTGGTCTGTTTGTAGGGATTGCATTGTAATTGTAGTAACCAGTTAATTAAAATTTACTAACAAAATATTTTAAGAGGATCGACTGTTGGTGGTGAAAATGGTGCTGGTTCATATAAGAGTGGGCTGGGGTTAATACTGTACTCGGTTTTGATGAGAAAGTTGAGCAAGGTCAGATTCTTTTATCTTTTTCAATCGGGGCAGAGATTGCAGCTAGGACAGTGTGGAGCTGTTTTGATCTTGTAGACATTTTTAACATATTTATTTGATGTGATGTGGGTGTCACTGGCTGGGCCCAGCATTTATTGCCCATCCCTAGTTGTCCTTGAGAAATTGGTGGTGAGCTGTCTTCTTGAGCCGCTGCAGTCTACCTGCTGTGGGTATATACGTTTGGGGTGGGGATTTCCAGGATTTTGACCCAGCGACAGTGAAGGAACAGCTATATATTTCCAATTCAGGGTGATTAGTACCTTATAGGCGAACTTGAAGATAGTTGTCTTTCCATATAGCTGCTGCCTTTGTCCTTCTAGATGGAAGTGGCCATGGGCTTGAAAGGTGCTGGTTAGTGAATTCCTGCAGTGCATCTTGTAGATAGTATATATTGCTGTTACGGAGCATCAGTGATGGTGGGGGATGGATACCTGTGGGTGCTGTGCCAATCACGCGGGCTGCTTTGTTCCGGATGGAATCAAGTTTCTTGAGTGTTGTTAGGGCTGCACTCATCCAGGCAAGTGGGGATATTCCATCACACTCCTGACTTGTGTCTGGTAGCTGTTGGACAGGCTTTCAGGAGACAGCAGTTGAATTACTCTTGTAGACACTGTGTTTATGTGGTGAGACCAATTCAGTTTCTGATCAATGATTATTCCCAGGATGTTGATAGTGGGTGTTCAGTGATGGCAACACCATCGAATGTCAAGAGATGGTGGTTAGATTATTTCTTATACGTGATGGTCATTGCCTGCATTTGTGTGGGATGTATGTTACTTGCCCCTTGTCATCCCATACCTGGATATTGCCCAGATTTTGTTGTACTTGGACTTGGACTGCTTCAGTACCTGCGGAGGTAATTAATTATTAACGTTCAATAACCATGAAATTATGCAAATTCCTTTTTCTATCAAATGTCATGGACTGTATCTTGTGGTCACTCTGATATTCACTTTGGTTATCTCCTTACTTTCTTCCTGATTCAGACACAAATGTTTGATCATCGATCAGGATAAAATTACATAAATTTCTCCTTCTTCAAAGTGCACTGATAGATTTTCAAAATCTAAGTGTTGCTAACATCTAATTATTGTTCAGTTCAGTAGGGGGTATAAATGTGTAATAATGGCTCAGTACATGAAGTAATGTGAAGATATGGCAGTGTACAAACTCACAATCATTGTGAATATCAATTTTTATTTTAACCATATCAACACAGTTGAATTGATTTAATTATATTTCACTTCAATGCTCACATTCATTGTATTTCTGATCACAATCAGAGTGGACTATTTCTTGTGACAAAATTATTTAAAATTTATGTCACTTTTTATGGACACAAAATAGAATCAACACCCATTTGCTCTCTCCTTTACCAATCACAGTCAAGTTTGAATTGTACAATGCTAGCTTGATACAGCACAGAAACAGTCCATTCAGGCAGCCTGGCCATATTCCCTCAACTAAACTAGCCCCATTTTCCTATGTTTGTTCCATATCCGTCTGGACTTTTTCTATCCATGTAACTGTCCAAAAGTCTTTTAGATGTTATAATTGTACCAGCCACCACCTTTCCTCTCACAGGTCATTCCATATGAGCCAAACACACTTTGTGAAAAAAGTTGCCCCTCAGATCCCTTTTAAATCTTTCCCCCTTACCTTAAATATAATTTACACTGTAGAATCTTTATGACTGCAAAGTTATTAAAAGTTGAGAGGTATTTGGAAGCAGCATAATAACATTCATAGTTTAGTCAGTGACCGGAAGCAAATAACTTCAAGATATTGTGAACATTACAATGAACAACAGATACAAGTTGAGAAAATGTTGGATTGAAAAACAATTCAGTAGACACTTAGATATTTTCTAATCAACTCTGAGGTGCTTTGACACATCTCTGTTGAAGGTTGGAATTGAACCCATACCTCCTGGTCTTTCAGTACAGACATTACCAGAGCCCTACATAATGTTCCTATGCAAGAAGGGCAGGACTATAATCACATACTTACTGTGATTACTCACAGGGAAAACTGCTCAGATATTTATTGTGACAAGCAGTCTAGGATTGTGTTAGACAATTCCAGTATGTAATGGACCGATAAAAGGAATTAGTAATTTCTAAAAATGTTGGAACGAAGCGACAATGAGCTTAAATAAATATAAATCTCATGATAATCAAGTAATTAAATATGTTTCAAGCAATTATTTATGTACCCAAAATTAAACTGCTTTGTAATGCACATGACTTGGAAATAAAGCATTAGTCATTCAATGTGATTATTAAGCGAAAGATAATTTCCATCATTTTCACAAAATTATGATTTCTAAGAATTCAAGATTTATTGTAAAAGAATAGAGCAAGCATTTGTTAATTCTGGTTTGTGTACACAAGAAACACGGGAAATTTATATCATGTTTAACATGAAAAATACTTAGCTCTTATCGTAATAATCAGAAATATAGAAATGTTAGCATTGAAATGAAATACAATCAATACAAGAACGCAAAAAACTGTGGATACTGGAAATCAGAAACAAACATAGCTGATAACAAATTTAAGAATGATGAAAAAACCCTTATTGCAATGTAATTGTGCAATATGTTGGAAAGAACTGAAATATTGATGTGAAAACTAGTTAACCATCTCTTAATTGATAAGACTGATTAATAAACCTTTAATTAATATGAGAGTTCAAATGAAAGAGAATGAGATAATTACTATGAGTGTTGGGTGAGAAAACTTTGCTTGATTGTAGGTGTGTTGACCTGAAACGAGTGTAAATATTTCATCATGGTACTGGCACTAAGAAATAATAGATTCAACTCTCATGATGGTGTGATAATTGAAATTACAATTGAAGAATAATTAATGTTAGAACTCAACACTTAAAATGATTCAATATTTTCAAAGCAGTTTGTACTGGATATTCATTAAGATCAGTAAACTGAGAATTAAAGTATTGGGTTAATTTCCACACAAAAATCACACCTTCAGAGATTATTCATCAGAATAGTTTTGTCATTGAAAGAAACTTCAATTATTCAAGAATTCTGCATTTTCCTCATTTTCTGTCTTTTTCCCACATGGATCTGCACTAGAACCCTTCTGTTTGCGCGACAAATATATGTAAGTGACATGGATTAAAATCTAATTTGGTGAGTTAATAAGTTTGCAGATGATACAAAGTTCAGTGCAGTTGTGGATAATGTAGAGGGTTGTCAAAGAATGCAGCAGGAAAAAGATAAATTGCAGATATGGGTAGAGAAATTAAAGGTAAAGCTTAATCCCTACAATTGTGAGGTGTTTCACTTTGGGAGCTCAAATATGAAGGAAACGTAGGTAATGGCAGGACCCTGAACAGCTTTGTTGTTCACAGGAATCTTGGCATTCAATACCATGGCTCCCTGAAAGTGACCATGCAAGTAGATAGGGTGGTAAGGAAGGCAAATGACATATTTGCCTTTATTGGTCAGGGAACTGGTTACAAGAGTCAGGATGGCATGTTGCAACTTTATAAGACTTTGGTTAAGGCATACTTAAAGTATTGTATTCACTTCTGTTCGCCACATTATAGGACGGATATGGAGGCTTTGGAAAGGGTACAGAGGGCGTTTACCAGGATGCTGCCTGGATTTGGAGACGTGAGAAAAACTCAGGTTGCTTTTTTGTGGAGTGGTGGAGGATGGAGGAAGAATTTATGTAAGTCTGTACAATCAGGAGATACATAAATAAGGTTGACAGTAAGAATGTTTTTCCCAGAGTTGAAATGTCAAAAGTATGTGACATGCATTTAAGGTTAGAGGAGACAGTTCAAGGGGCATGTGAGGAGCAATTTGTTTTTTACAAAGTGAGTGGTAGGTGTCTGGAAGAACTTCCAGGGTTGATGTAGAGGCAGATACATGAGGGCTTTTTAAATGTTCATTTAGATAATTTGGAAGGATATGGACCAAGGGGAGACAGAACGGGTGAGTTTATTTTGCATTATGTTCAGCACAACGTTATGGGCCAAAGGGCCCATTCCTGTGTTGCACAGATCTTTGAGAGAAAAACTAATGTCTAACACATATGACATTTAATCTAATCAATATTTAGTCACTGGTGCCAAAAAAAGGAATAAAATAAGTAGAGACTGAAATTGACTCTAATCTAAAGATATAGATGGACATTTACACAGGTAATGCTTTGGTATTTTTTTCTGAATTTTCAGATTTGATGGAGATGTGTTGAAAATGTTTGCAGTTACTGATCTGCTGAACCAAAATTACACCTTTTAATCTGATGATTGGACTAGAAACCTTTTAGAAAACTTGAAAATATTTGGTAAGGTGAGATGCATATCATAATTTAATCCTATATTTCTTATTGCCAATACTCCAATATTTTTTTTTCACATCTATGCCAAAAAGATTGATTTTCTATCCAATGCTCATTGGAAATATTTGAATGCCACTCATTTCAACAATCAAAGTAACCATAGCCTCATCGATTAAGAGATATCTAATGACATGTCTCCAATAATTAATGTTTATTTCAGCACATTGTATGTTCAAACAGCAATGTGAGATTTCTCTTGAATATTCAGTTCACTGACAGAATATTAATAATTTAGTTATTGCTAATATGTAATAACTGATCAATCCAGTAAGGGATGTAAAAGTGGAATTATGGCTCAGTGCATCAGCTGATGGAAAGATATTGCAGTGTTCAATCTCCCAATTATTGTAAATATCGATGTATATTTTGATTTGATTTGATTATATTTTTCTTCCACGTGAAGGTTTATTGTATTGCTGATCTCAGCAAGGGTTAAATATGTTAAAGCTAAAAAAATTCACATTTGTGACTTTTTTTGTAAACACGAGAAAAAAACTTACATGTGTTTGTTCTTCCCTTTATCAATCAGAGTACATTTTGAATTGTTGGAAGTCGTACATTTGTGTAAGGAAGGGGAGCTGAATAGTCACAGTGAATAACTTTTTTTTGGTGATTCCATCTGCTGCTAAGCATTCTAATTATCTTTCCAATATCAGACAAATTGCTTTAAACATATTCAGCAGTTGTATTTTTAATGCATTTACAATAAGCGCATGATATGTCTATTTATTTTTCCTTCAATTGTCACGATATTAATTTTTACGTAAGAGCCTATATACTTAGTACCATCATTATTGTGAATTACCATTTCATTCTCAGTCCATTGCATAGAAACAGTCGAATTAATTCCCAGCCCAATTATCAGAGTGAACACTGGTTAGTTTTCATTTGAGTCATCACAATTAATTATAATCCCACCCTTCCTTGATGGGAAACTAATGAAAAGAACCTGTGGAGCTCCAATAGAGTGTCTCCCATGAGACCAGGAAGCGTGGGTTGAGTTCCCATCTTCAACAGAGATGCGCAAAAGCAGCTTAGAATGGTGATTAGAAAATATCTAAGCAAAGTTTGAATTGCTTTTCAATCCAATTTTGGATTTGCTCTGTCTGTTGTTCATTCCAATAATCACAGAATCTGGAATTTATTATCTTCAGGTCATTAATAAGTGTATGTATCACATTACATTGTCTCTAAATTTTAGATCTGAGGACACTGTAGTTTTTCAAATTTAAAATATCTTAATAATGACATTCATTTTATTTAATCAAAATATCTTACTACTTCCACTTATCTCACTTTGTGTATGATGGCTTCAATGCATTTTGCTAAGCAATTCTACTAAGCATAAAGATTTTGTTGACTTTGAATGGTATCTTTAGCACTCGCTTATCAATCTATTCCGAAACCAAAGAATCATAGAGTCATAGTATCCCTACAGTGTACAAACAGGCTACTTGGCTCAACAAGTCCACACCGACCCTCCGAAGAGTAACCCACTCAGACACATTCCCTTGCTCTATTACTCGACATTTCCCCTGACTAATGCACCTAACCTACACATCCATGAACAGTATGGGCAATTTAGCATGGCCAACTCACTTAACCTGCAGACTTGTATACTATCACAATGTTAATGAAATCAATGCTCACACAAAACACTATTCATAAAGCCAGGCAATAGTCTCATGATCATTTAAATACTGTTCAGTGGAATAATCTGAATAACTGTCTTATTGTTCCTAAGATCAATCACCACAGTAAGCATCTGATTATCATTCCCTCCAGTAAATACAATGAGTGTCTTCTGAGATTTCTGTTCTGTAATTATCCAAGATACGTATTGCTCACAGCAGTGTTTATTCTTCATTACGAGTAGCCAATGATGCTAACAGCCATTGATCTTGATCTTATTATTACTGAGTGCAGTAACCACAGTAAACATTTGGTTATAATTCTTGCCAATAAATACAAGAGCTATCCTCTTACTTTTCAGCCCAGCAATTACACATGATACTTGTTACTCAAAGTAGTATTTATTCTTTATTACGATTGGCCAAGAGCACTAACAGCAAGACATGTCGATAGTCCTGATTTGTTCATGTTTTCAAACAGGTTTTCAGTCCAATTATTTCAAACAAAGAGTCATTTGACTTAGTTCAAATGTAGATGTAAACATTTTTGGATCATTTCCATTCAAAGTATTTATTTGCTTATTCGGATCAAACTTGAATTTGCTTCTGTAAATTCAATTTACTGTGTTTTCCATTCATGGAAGTACTCGTTAATTGGTCCTCATTTTCATCATAAATCTGATGCAAATTTGAAATACTGATGACAGTGAAAATTATATGAATTGTGGGCGGCATGGTGGCACTGCTGTCTCACAGCGCCAGGGGCCCTGGTTCAATTTCCACCTCAGGCAACTGTCTGTGTAAAATTTGCACATTCTCTCCCGTGTCTGTGTGGGTTTCTTCCGGGTGCTCCGGTTTCCTCCCGCAATCCGAAAAATGTGCAGGTTAGGTGAATTGACCATACTAAATTGCCCGTAGTTTTAGGTGAAGGGGTAAATGTAGGGAAATGAGTGTGGGTGGGTTGCTCTTCGGAGGGTCAGTGTGGACTTGTTGGGCCAAAGGGCCTGTTTCCACACTGTAAGTAATCTAATCTAATCTATAAGTGTGTGGTCTCTAAAAGAAAACCATGGAAGGCTAGTTAGAATTCTTGAACAGCCTGTATATTTGAATGAAGAAAACAATTCCTTCCCAAAAACAAAGTTAAAAAATCACACAAAAGCAGGTTATAGTCCAACAGGTTTATTTGGAAGCGCTAGCTTTCAGAGTGCTGTTCCTTCAACCAACTGATGAAGGAACAGCGCTCTGAAAGCTCGTTCTTCAAAATAAACCTGTTGGTTCATAACGTGGCGGTGCTTGATTTTTTTAACTTTGTAGAGCTCAATCCAACACTGGCACTACCAAATCATTCCAAAAACACTCTACGTATGTACCTTTTAACAATTCAACAATCCTGCAACAGGATTACAATTCTCAGTTTATCTATTTTAATAAATATCTAATCAATATCTAACAACTACTGAAAAACATAAATCATTTTATCTGTTAAAACACAAAATTTAATTATCAATTCATTGTTATCACGGTATGTGAACTATATTTTCACTCTCCAGTGATGTGAAGTGACCCTTGGGCAGAAATTGTACGTTCTAAATTCACCTACAGCCAGATAAATCGGGACAAACACAAAATTAATCAAACTAAGTCAAAAAGCAGCGAGAATCAATCAGTTCCAGGATGACCCAAATTTTCTTACACCTTGACTTCCAGCCAATGCCTGAGCATTATATACCTCGCTTGGAAATGTCAACAATGACGGGTTTTTGCACCAACACATTGAATGCTTTGAATCCAGCTAATGACCACATGTAGACATTTGTCACAAAACTGCCAATCCGTGGGCGGCACGGTGGCACAGTGGTTAGCACTGCTGCCTCACAGTGCCAGAGACCCGGGTTCAGTGCCCGCCTCAGGTGACTGACTGTGTGAAGTTTATGCATTCTTCCCGTGTCTGCGTAGGTTTCCTCCGGGTGCTCCATTATCTTCCCACAATCCAAAAATGTGCAGGTTAGGTGAATTGGCCATGCTAAATTGTCCGTAGTGTTCGGTAAGGGGTAAATGTAAGAGCATGGGTGGATTGCTCTTCAGTAGGTCCGTGGGGGCTTGTTGGGCCAAACGGCATGTTTCCACACTGTAAGTAATCTAATCATTTTCCAAATCATGGAAAATAAATCAAAGGTCTTGAAATCAAAGTAATCACTGCACATAAAGCCATAAGATGGTCTTCAAGGCCACCTAATAATTGTTCAGTGAAAAACCTTTTGTCGGTATCATATTGTTCTCAGGATAAGTAAACACAGCAGACATCACACTATCACATCATCCCAAAGATATGCAAGAGATACCTTCTTATAATTTGCACACCACATGTTCCCATGCCAATAATCACACTTCATTATTTGTGACCGAGGATGCTGATAGTAACATGTATCGAGATGAAGGAATTCCTAAATATAGGCGAGTTTTCTGATAAGTTCCCTCCAGTCATCATGTTAAGAAAATGTAATTGTGTCTCAGTACATTGTGAACAGATCCCCATTAAACCTTTTCACGTGTTTACTCAGAGACATTATTGGAAAATTTCCTCTATAAATGTTGTTGACTGTATTTCGCTATAATAACCATGTTCCTTATCTATTTATTTTCTTTGTAATGCTGACACAAATGTCTGAATATTGATGACACGGAAAATTGAATGGATTATATATTGTATTTCTACAGAAGAAAAGCTGAGACAGCAAGTACAGATTGCAGGAGTATCTGAGAATGTTGAATGACAAAACAGTTCTGATCAATAATCACTGCATATCGAATTTATTTTCCAAACCATCATGCCAGCATTCTAGTTCACAGTTCACTGATACTAATTGCTGAGTAATCAATATCAGAGCAAACTCGTTTTGAAAACTTGAATCATTTAATGTGTCAGCGTTCTAAAATAAATTACCAATTCATTGTTAGACCAACATCACACAATAATTCTGTTTAGGTTTGGTAACAAATATCATGAGATTCACATTTCAATTTAAACCATTATTTCTTCGTGTTAAATTTACAAAGGAAAATTGATCTTTTTTTCCAGGTCAACACAACCATGAACCAAGCAATGATTCCTCATCCACCACTGACAGGAAAGATCTGATGCCTTCTCATTTGAATGTTTGCAGAAATCATTGGATTAATATTCGGCCTTACAAATGAAGATACGTCTAATTGTTTTAGACTCCAATGATTAATGTTCATTTCTACATGTTACAGATAGCAATATGAAGTTTATAATTATTTTAAGTTTGCAGCGACCTGTTTTAAGACTATTTTTTCCTTATATCTAATATTTAATCATTGATGAAATCCAGTATATTTGGCTTTAAGTGTTGAATTAAGTCTCTGTGTCTTTATTTTAATACTGAAATCCTGGTTGATTTGCTGTTGTAGGTGTGCCCTGCGCTATCTGGAATAGAATGGCCTATGTTGGCTCATATGAAATGCCCGACAAACAAAAAGACGCAACCTGCCTTAGAATTAAAACACAAGATGGTGGAGGAGAGATAAACTAATAGTCTATTCCAATCTTGATGAAAGAAAATAATATTTTGTGAAATCCTACTCCAAGTCCATAAGTATGCCATTTCAGACAGTTATATTCCAGACAGTAATAAGAACATGCCAGATACAGAAAAACGACCAACCCTGACCTTCATTAATGAAAGAATAATTGTCCCAGTGAAAGAATAAACACCAGCTGCAGGATACAGCCCAGTTAACTTTCACAGCAGCTATCAGGGCAATAGACAGGGTTCATTTGTCAGAATCAGATACTATTTTAAAGTTGCTCAGAACATTAAAAAAAACTTCAAATTGCAGATTCTTGAGAATCGTGGACAAAGCAGAGTGCAAGGCTGGAAGGAGTGTAATAATTAAATTTGTAAACTGAAGAAATAAGACACATTGTGAAATACCAATGCCGGGAGATTTTATGACCTTTTAAACATCATGAAACAATAGGAAGCTGGGGCTATCCATAACAATGTCTATCTGAGATTAGGTGTTCTACAGGATCGGGTGTCTGTATAAGGAGGGAAGGACTGTAACCACATTGCATGTGACCATTGTAATATAGCAAGTGTGTAAAATTACTGCTTTTTACTGTACACGTTACAGTGTGTCATGGATTACATTCAGAGATTGGCCTTGGGGGATGATTCCTGCAAGGCATTCAAAAAGGTCCCCCGCAGTAGGCTATTGTACAAAATGCAGAAGAATGGGATTGTGGGAGATACAGCAGTTTGGATCAATAATTGGCTTGCTGAAAGAAGACAGAGGGTGGCGGTTGATGGGAAATGTTCATCCAGGAGTCCAGTTACCAGTGGTGTACCCCAAGGGTCAGTGTTGGGTCCACTGCTGTTCGTCATTTGTATAAATGACCTGGATGAGGGGATAGAAGAGTGGGTTAGTAAATTTGCAGACGACACTAAGGTCGGTGGAGTTGTGGATAATGATGAAGGATGTTGTAGGTTACAGAGAGACATAGATAAGCTGCAGAGCTGGGCTGAGAGGTGGCAAATGGAGTTTAATGTGGACAAGTGTGAGGTGATTCACTTTGGTTGGAGTAACTGTAATGCAAAGTACTGGACTAATGGTAAGATTCTTGGTAGTGTAGATGAGCAGAAAGATCTCAGTGTCCAGGTACACAGATCCTTGAAATTTGCCACCTAGGTTGACAGGGTTGTTAAGAAGGCTTACAGTGTTTTAGCTTTTATTCATAGAAGGATCGAGTTCCAGAACCATGAGGTTATGCTGCAGCTGTACAAAACTCTGGTGCGGCCGCACTTGGAGTATTGTGTACAGTTCTGGTCACCACATTATAAGAAGGACGTGGAAGGAGATTTAGTAGAGTGTTGCCTGGTATGGAGGGAAGGTCTTACGAGGAAAGTCTGAGGGACTTGAGGCTGTTTTCGGTGGAGAGAAGAAGATTGAGAGGTGACTTAATAGGGACATATAAGATAATCAGAGTTTTAGATAGGGTGGACAGGGAGAGCGTTTTTCCAAGTATGGTGAAGCACAAGGCGGCATAGCTTTAAATTGAGGGGTGATAGATATAGGACAGATGTCAGAGGTAGTTTCTTTACTCAGAGAGTAGTAAGGGTATTGAATGCTTTGTCGAAACCTCCAAACGGACCCCACCACCAGGGATATATTTCCCTCCCCTCCCCTATCAGCGTTCCGAAAAGACCACTCCCTCCTTGACTCCCTCGTCAGGTCCCCACCCCCCACCAATCAAACCTCCACTTCCGGCACCTTCCCCTGAAAACGCAAGAAATGCAAAACTTGCGCCTACACTTCCCCCCTTACATCCTCCCAAGGGCCCAAGGGATCCTTCCATATCCGCCACACACATCATTTATTGCATCCGCTGCACCCGATGTGGCCTCCTCTATATTGGGGAGACAGGCTGCCTACTTGCATAACGTTTCAGAGAACACCTCTTGGACACCCGGACAAACCAACCAACCCAACCACCCCGTGGCTCAACACTTCAACTCCCCCTCCCACTCCACCAAGGACATGCAGGTCCTTGGACTCCTCCTTTACCAGACCATAGCAACACGACGGTTGGAGGAAGAGCACCTCATCTTCCGCCTAGGAACCCTCCAACCACAAGGGATGAACTCAGATTTCTCCAGTTTCCTCATTTCCCCTCCCCCCACCTTGTCTCAATCAAATCCCTCGAACTCAGTATTGCCTTCCTAACCTGCAATCTTCTTCCTGACCCCCCACACCCCACCCCACTCCGGCCTATAACCCTCACTTTGACCTCCTTCCACCTATCGCATTTCCAATGCCCCTCCCCCAAGTCCCTCCTCCCTACCTTTTATCTTAGCCTACACTTTCCTCATTCCTGAAGAAGGGCTTATCCCCAAAATGTCGATTCTCTTGTTCCTTGGATGCTGCTGCGCTTTTCCAGCAACACATTTTCAGCTCTGATCTCCAGCATCTGCAGTCCTCACTTTGTCCTATGGAATGCTTTGCCTGCAACAGTCGTAGATTCGCCAACTTTAAGTACATTTAAGTTGTCATTGGACAAGCATATGGACGTACATGGAATAGTGTAGGTTGGATGGGCTTCAGATTGATATGACAGGTCGGCGCAACATCGAGGGCCGAAGGGCCTGTACTGCACTGTAATATTCTATGTTCTATGTTAACTGATTGCAGCATAGGTAAACATCTTCCACTTCCCAGAGTTCTGCCTGCCTTCTGAGTCTTCATACAGTGGAAACACTCCAGCAGCTATGATGACACTTCAATTCAATACAAACACTTACTTTGTGTGAAATTATTACTTTCAGAGCAATATAATTTCCATGTTAAAATTGTTTTACTTTTTATGTGTGCAAGAAAACAATGTAGGTACATTCATTTGTACTTTAGTTCAACTAACACTAGATTTTAACTTTTTGGAAACACTACACTGGGCTGAAAAGAACGATTCTTCAGCTCAAATCTCACATTAAATGGCTGTTTCTATTTTTCAAATCCTATGACCTCCAAAACAATATTTATTTAATTTCATAAGAAGAAAAAAAACTGCTTTTGAAATGTTGAGATAGTTTCTTTTTCTTCCGACATTAGTTTTCAATGACCAATAATCACATAATTATCAGTCATTTGATACAAAATGACTTCTGGTACCAAATTTCATTAACTCGACCTTTCCTTCACAATAATACTCACTTTCCTGGCCTAATTATTTTCTTCCTAATTCTGACATAAATGTCTAAACATTTATCATGGTAAAAATTACATTAATAAAATAGACATGACTCTACAAAAAAAAAATCAATTGTTGCTGAGTGTTTTTTAATTATTAAAGCCACCTTTTACATGTTAACTTTCAGTTTATTAGAATTAATGAATATACAATCGACATCAGAGCAAAGTGCATTCAAAATATTAAGTCAATTTATCTATCAGGATTTTAGAAACAATTATCAATTACAGTAATTTAACAATACTTTAGCTTAGAATTTGTAACAAGCATGTGATTGTCGCCCTACCCATTATGGTTGTGAACATTATGAAGGAATCTTGTGCAGCTCTGTTACTGTCTCTGCTACCAGACCAGTCGGCACAGTTTCAATTCCCACCTTGTACAGAATTCTGATTCGAAAAAAATCTAAGAATCAATTGAATTGCCTTTCAATTCAATATTCGATATGCTTCTATCTGTTGTTAATTCCAATATTCACAGTATTTGTTATTTACTTTCTTCAGAATACATCTAATTCCACTCAATCAATAGTCCTTGGAAAATATTTGAGAATGTTGCAGTCATAAATTACGAAGTAATTATATTCATTGATTTTTTTTGTTCTGAAGAGCTTAGTTCGGACAACACATGCTCCAGTGCTACAAATATTAGAAAATAATATTGTTCTTCTTCAGTAAAATAAACAAGTGCCACTTGCTATTATTCATCCATTTTTAGTTATTGATCTGTTTGTGAATTGTGTGAAATGTTTAGTTTACCACTCACTTATTTATGTTGAATGTAAGATTGAAATGCTGTGAAAATATCAGGGTGTGTTCATTTGAAAATTGACTTTGCATATTTCTCACTTACCTCATTTATTGCATGATGTCTTAAGTGTGTTTTGCTCAGCAATTCTAGTAAATATTTAAAAAGGTCTAATCTTAAATAAGATCCTTCACAACCAAATATCAATCTGTTCCTAATTCATGTAAATACCTCAATTTTATTGAAATCAATGTTAACACAAAACAGTGCACATAGAGTAACACAAAGGTCCTTATCACCACCTGATTACTGAGTAAATACCTTATTGTTCCTGAGACTAATAACAACAGTAAGCATTTGTCTACTATTCCCTGCAGTAAGTGCAATTGATATCTTATATTTCAGTTCAGTCGTCAACGATGATTTATATTGTTTAAGCCAATAATTCTCCTTTATCCTGGACATTGACTGTAATACAAGGACGTTGGGAACAAAAGTTTTATCATTCTAACAATTTTTAAGCTTTTTGTTGTGTGCAACAGACAATTCAAATTATAACCATTTTTGTTGCAAATTCAACAAACGCTTCATCTCAAATTTGTGAAATTCCTATATTTTTGCAAAAAGGTTAGTCACCACTGTGCGTTTCATATCAAAGGACTGCTTTTTCAAATCATGTGTGCTACAAACGGATTATTGCTTTCATTTCATTGTAAGAAAAGAATAGCTTTGTTCACGTCGAGTGTTTTTTGCTGTTTCTATTCCGACGTTATTCATCATTGTACAATAATGACAACATTATTAAAAATGCTTTATATACCACATGTTGTTGACTACATTGTTTGCTCAATTTCCTGTTTACTTTCATGATCTACTAATTCTCTTCCTAATTTTGACACAAATGTTTAAACATTAATCATAATGTTAATCATATCAATCAATGTAACACATCTCTACAAGGAGTTCATTGGATGGAAATTCACAATTCTTGTATAATATATATTTTTGTGTTAAAAAAGAAGAATTTTGTTCAATAATCACTGCATGGCTCATTTTTTTCTTCAGTCCATAAAACTAGGTACTATTTCTCAGTTTACTGATCTTAATAAATATTCAATCAACATCACAGCAAAGTGCTTTTGAAATATTGAATCATTTTAATTCTTCATGTCCAACACTAATTATCAAGACATTGCCATTACAATAATGGCACAATTTTTAAGAAAGCCTTTTGAACAGATATAGTAAGATTCACATTTACATTTAAACCATTGTTTCTTGGTACTAATACTACAGTGTGAAAATGCATTTATTTTGCAGGTCACCTATCCCACAACAGAACCAATGACTTCCCATCCAACATTATTGCAAATATCTGATGTTTGCGCATTAGAATGATCAACCTTAATCTCAGCCTCAAGATACAGGGAACTGTAATTACTTTTCACTGCATCAATTCCAGCTCATTTCCAGACATCACTCAGTCCCATAGCAAAATGAGGTTTCTCGTTATTACTGAATACATTGATTGACTTTGACGATTTAATTGTTGTTGTTATCTAATAATTTTTAATATTCATTCAATCCAGTACATTGTGCAAATGTGGAATTACGGCACAGTACGTGAACTGCTGTAAACATTTTGCAGTGTACAATGTCACAATCATTGTTAATATCAATTTTTATTTTGCCTGTGGAAAAACATAGTAGAATTCATTTAATTATATTTCACTTCAATGCTATGATTTATCGTGTTTGTAATCACAATAAGACTTAAGGATTTTTCATGCAACAAAGTCAAATGATAAAGAATTAACATCTCTTTATTGTTTCATTCAAAAATAACAATAAATTTTGGATTTTTGTAAGTTGTATATTTTTGGAAAGAAGGAATGCTGTCTTCAGTCGAATGCTCGCATTGAATCACTAATTCACAGTATCTGCTGTTTATTCTCTTCGAGTTCTCAAGAAAAGAAATTAACTAGTTCTGCTGGTTCTAAATTCGTGGAAAATATTTGAGAATGTTGTGGTCTTAAAGGTGAAAAGACTAAGTGATCGTAAGTGATCAGTTTTTTTTTGTTCAAACATTTCGAACACATACATTGTCATTCTGCAGTATTTCAAACGTGTAAAATAAATCGCTTTCTTCATTTGTAAAATAAATATATGCCACTTCCAATTATTAATTAGTCAGCTAATTACCTACGTTTGTTATTAAAAATTGCAATTCGTCTAAATATTGTTATGACCTTTGATCAAATTAAATTTCTAATTAATTTTCATTCATGAATTGTCTTTTTTTTTGTTTTCCATTCACCTATTCATATTGAATGTAAATTTGACATGCTTTGACAATATCGGAGTGTGTTCATTTGAAAAATATCTTTGCATATGTATCACTGATTTTACTTATTGAATATGGTTGCCCAGTGGCTCAGTGGTTAGCATTGCTGTCTCACAACACCAGAGACCTCAGTTTGATTCCATTCTCGGGTGACTGTCTGTGTGGAATTTTCATGTTATCCCCATGTCAATATGACTTTGCTGTGGTTTCCTCCCACAATCCAAAGATGTGCAGATTAGGTGAGCTGGCCATGCTAAATTTCACATTCTGTTCAGGGATGTGTGTATTAGTCAGCAGGAAATGTAAAGGAATATGGTCAGGAAATGTGTTTGGCTGGGTTACTCTTTGGAGGGTCATTTTTTTCGACCAAATGGCCTGTTACCACACTGTGCTAACAGGGATTCTACAATAGTTTAATTGGGTTTCTCTAAGTAATTCTAACATTTTTTTCAAAATTTGACTTTAGTCAATATGTTTAATACTTGATTACCAATGTGTTCCTAAATCTTGTAAAATATATCAATGTTTTTTGAAATCAATGCTCACACAAAACACTAAACATGAGATCACACAAAGGTCCCCATGACCAGCTAATTACTGTTCAGGGGAATAATCAGAGTAACTATCTCATTGTTCTTGAGATCAATCCCCACTGCCATAGTAAGGATCTGGTTATCATTCCCTCCAATAAATGCAGTAGTTGTCCTCTGGTATTTCAGCTCAGTAATTACACACGATCCTGGTTGGTCAAAGCTGTGGTTATTCTTTATTATGAATGGCCAAGAATTCTAATGGAAGAGGTGTTCATATGTCCTGATGTGTTGCATGATCACAATCAATTTTCAGTCCAAGTGTTGCAAAAATAAAGTGTAAATTTGGTTTTGTTCAACTGCCGAGGCTAACATTTTCTGTTCATGTCCATTACAAATATTTGGAGAAAGTGAGGGAAAGCAGATGCTGAAAATCAGAGTCAAGAATGTGGTGCTGGAATAGCAAAGTATGTCAGGAAGCATCTGAGGAGCAGCAGAAACCACGTTTCAGGCATAAGCCTTCATCGTCTTATTGAATTCTTTGAGGAGGTGACCAAGCATGTGGATGAGGGTAGAGCAGTGGATGTAGTGTACATGGATTTTAGTAAGACATTTGATAAGGTTCCCCATGGTAGGCTTATGCGGAAAGTCAGGAGGCATGGGATAGAGGGAAATTTGGCCAGTTTGATAGAAAACTGGCTAACCGGTCGAAGTCAGAGAGTGGTGGTAGATGGCAAATATTCAGCCTGGAGCCCAGTTACAAGTGGAGTCCTGCAGGCATCAGTTCTGGGTCCTCTGCTGTTTGTAATTTTTATTAATGACTTGGAAGAGGGAGTCGAAGGGCGGGTCAGTAAATTTGCAGATGATACAAAGATTGGTGGAGTTGTGGATAGTGAGGAGGGCTGTTGTCGGCTGCAAAGGGACTTAGTTATGATGCAGAGCTGGACTGAGGAGTGGCAGATAGAGTTCAACCCTGTAAAGTGTGAGATTGTCCACTCTGGAAGGATAAAAAAGTATGCAGAATACAGGGTTAACTGTGGGGTTCTTAGTCAGGTGGAGGAGCAGAGGGATCTTGGGGTCTATGTTCATAGATCTTTGAAAGTTGCCACTCAGGTGGATAGAGCTTGTAAGAAAGCCTATGGTGTATTAGCGTTCATAAGCAGAGGGATTGAATTCAAGAGTCGTGAAGTGATATCGCAGCTGTACAGGACCTTGGTTAGGCCACATTTGGAGTACTGTGTGCAGTTCTGGTCGCCTCACTTTAGGAAATATGTGGAAGCTTCGGAGAGGGTGCAGAGAAGATTTACCAGGATGTTGCCTGGAATGGAGAATAGATTGTACGAGGATAGGTTGAGAGTGCTAGGCCTTTTCTCATTGGAACGGCGAAGGATGAGGGGTGACTTGATAGAGGTTAATAAGATGATCAGAGGAATAGATAGAGTAGACAGTAAGAGACTTTTCCCCCAGGTACAACAGAGTGTTACAAGGGGACATAAATTTAAGGTGAAGGGTGGAAGGTATAGGGGGGATGTCAGGGGTCGGTTCTTTACCCACGGAGTGGTGGGGGCATGGAATGAACTGTCTGTGGGAGTGGCAGAGTCAGAATCTTTGGTGACCTTTAAGTGGCAATTGGATAGGTACATGGATGGGTGCTTAAGCTAGGACAAATGTTCGGCACAACATCATGGGCTGAAGGGCCTGTTCTGTGCTGTATTGTTCTATGTTGTATATTCTATCGTGAATCTCCGGCTCCATGGATGCTGCCTGGTCTGCTGTGCTTTTCCACCACCACACTTTCGAAATAAAAAATATTTGTCTGCTTATTTGGAGCAAATACTCTCTTTTTTCTCTGTAATATAAATTTACTGTGCTTTCTATTCACTCAAGTTCTCATTTTAATAGCTCCTCGTTTTCTTTTTAATATGATACAAATCTCAAAACTCCGGGCACAATAAAAGCGATATGAATTATAAATTAGTATCTGGACAAGAGAACCAATGAATAGCTGCATAGACCTCTTGAAAAGCCATGATTTTGAATGAAAAAGCAATGCCTCCGAAAAAAAATCTCTGCACGTCTGTATCCTTTTTTAATTCAATAATCCTGCAAATAGCTTATAATTGTCAGTTGATCTCTCTTAATGAGTACCTAATCAATGTCATTATAAACCACTGAAAAAATTGAAACTTTTATTTGTTAAAATGCAAAGTTTCATTCTCAATTCATTATTAAAACTATAAGGGAACCATATTTTACCTGTCCACTAAGGTCAAGTGACCTGTAGCCCATAATTGAACATTCTAATTATTCCTAAAGCTTGAGAAATCAGAGCTAAAAAGGTTAAAGCAAACGTTAGACAAACTAACCAGTTCCAAAAACAGTGGAAAGCCCGGTAAAAGAGCTCACAACATTTCTGGAGATCCAGTTACAACCAGCCCAAGAGTTGTGTTTTGGAGAGGTTGAAGCAGACTTCCTGGCACCTTAACTTGCAGCGTTAGACACCTCGCTTGAGAATTACGACAAGTGAAGGGTGTTTGCACGAAACCCATTGAATGCTTAGAACCCAGAATTTTGGTAAAATGTTGTAAACATTTCGCAGATCATGGAAATCAGCTCAACATTATTGAAATCATAGTACTCGTAATGCTCTTCAAGACAACCTAATTACTGTTCGGTGAAAAACACTTTGTACATGCCTTATTGTTCACAGCAAACACCACAGTCTCACCGGATCCAAAGATATGTAAGAGACACCTTATTATAATTTACACACTACATCTTTCCCAGACCAATGATGACACTTATTACTTCTGACTGAGGATACTGCAAGTCTTAAATATAGGAATCTTTTTCTGTTAGATTTCCAATCCAAAAATTATGATAAAAATGTAATTGTGGCTCATTACATTGTCAACAGATCTCCATTAAACGTATTTATCCGTTTATTAGAGATAATATTGAAACAAATACCTTGATAAATGCTGTTGACTGTATGCTTCTGTGAAAATAAATCTTCCTTATTGACTTATGTTCTTTATAATTCTGACTCATATGTCTAAATATTGATGATATGAAAAATTGCATAAATTAAATACAATGCAAAATTTGTTCTTATTATATATTATATTTCTCCAGAAGAAAAGCTAAGAAACCAAGTATAGATATCTTGAAGATCTGAGAATTTTGAATGACAAACCATTTCTGATCAGCATTCACTGAATGTCTAATGTCTTGCCACATCATCATTCCAGAATTTGTATTCCCAGCTGACAGATTAAGAAATATCTAATCAACATCAGAGCTAACCCGTTTGGAAATATTGAATCACTTACTTTGCCAAAGTTCTAAAATTAATTATCAATTCATTGTCACTCCAAAAATCTCACAGTAATTCAGTTTAGGTTTTGTAAGAAACCATCGTCAAATTCACATTTTGATTTAATCTTAGTGTCAATATTAAAAAGGAATAATAGTTCTCTCATTTCAGGTCAACACAAACACAAACTAACTAATGATTTCAAATCCAACACTCACAGGTAATATCTGTTCCTTTCTAATTTGAATGTTCACAGAAATCATTGGATTAATATTCGGTCTTACATATTAAGTGACGTCTGATTTTTTTGAGTTTAGATTACTTACAGTGTGGAAACAGGCTCTTCGGCCCAACAAGTCCACCCCGACCCGCCGAAGCACAACCCACCGAGACCCATTCCCCTACATTTACCCCTGCCCCGAACACTACGGGCAATTTAGCATGGCCAATTCACCTAATCTGCACATTTTTGGACTGTGGGAGGAAATCCACGCAGACACAGGGAGAATGTGCAAATTCCACACAGTCAGTCGCCTGAGGCGGGAATTGAAGCCGGGTCTCTGGTGCTGTGAGGCAGCAGTGCTAACCACTGTGCCACCGTGCCGCCCATTACACTCCAACAAATGCTGTTCATTTTTACACATGAGATCTCTAATCAGCTGTTGCGACAATAGAAGAGTTCGTTTGTCAGAAATAGTTATTATTTTAAAGTTACTAAGAATATTAAGCAAAGGTTCTAATTACAGATTCCTGAGAATCATAGAGGTAATTTGTAACATAATTAGATACATGTAACCAATGCCTATCAAAAAAACAACATTATAGAAAAGCATTTAAACTTAAATGTGCAGTTAGCTAGTTTTAGGAATTAACATCAAGGTATGACGTTGACTGCCCATTAATTATAAAGTCCTGACAGTAAGAGTAGCTGGATAATTTCACACAATCTAATGAACATTATAACACAAGTCATATTACTAATCTGATAGCAAGTAAGTTAAAACTAACTGTCTTTTGTATTTCTTTATACATATATAATTAGGACAGTGAACAATATGAGAAGTAATTGACTTTGATAAAATAAAATATAATGAATAGCAGAATTCAAAATGTCCCAACTGATAAGGCATCCTGAGAGGCCCGAGAGATTGCAGGAATAACTTTGGAATCTGAGTTAATAAGATGTGTGGAAAGATCCCAAAACCTGGAGATTATCGTACCTGTTAAACAACATGAGATGAAAGGAATTTGGGAATGTCCATTAGAATGTCCATCTGCGATTAAGTGTTTGAATTGGGTGAGGAGGAGAGGGCTGTAGCCACAGTGCATGTAGCCATTGTGATGCAGAAAGCCCATAGAAATGCTGATTTTTATTGTATTTGTTACAGTGTGTCATGGATCTCCCTTCCGAGATTGGCCTCGGGGGACGATCCCTTCGTTAACTGATTGCTGCATGAGTAAACATCTTACACATGCCTGAGCTCAGCCTGCCTCCAGAGTCTTCATTCCCTGTCAGGTGAAAACACTTCTACAGCTATGATGACATTTCAATTCAATACATACATTTATTGTGTGTGAAATGATTACATTCAGAGTAATATAATTTTCATGATAAAATTGCTTTACATTTGCCTTTTTTTGGTGTACAAGAAAAAAAATTGACTATATCCATTTGTTCTTTAGTTCAACCAACAATAAGTTTTAAATTATTGTGAAGACTACAATCGAGGAAACGGGAACTAGTCTTCAGCTCAAATATCACATTATGTGACTGTTTCTTTTTTTCAAACCATGTGCCCTCCAAGATGATTTTTGTTTTCATTTCATTATAAGAAAAAAATGCTTGGAAATGTTGACAATTTCCCTTTTCCTTCC
The DNA here is from genome assembly GCF_037043375.1 of Chiloscyllium plagiosum. Classification (NCBI taxonomy): domain Eukaryota; kingdom Metazoa; phylum Chordata; class Chondrichthyes; order Orectolobiformes; family Hemiscylliidae; genus Chiloscyllium; species Chiloscyllium plagiosum. The sequence continues at coordinate 62,018,299 of NW_028270183.1, read as the reverse complement.
ATGTTAGTTGGCAGTGAATAATAATCACACAATTATGAGAATTCCTTTCCGTACCAAATGTCATTGACACTACAGTTTGTTCACAATAATAGTCATTTTCATGCCCTAAAACTTTTCCTCCTAATTCTGAAATAAATATTGAAACTGTATTGTGATAAAAATTACATTAACAAAATTAACATGACTCTTCAAGAAAGCTATTGGAAGCATATAACTCTTGCATTGCCTGCATTTTTGAACAAAATCTGTTTTTTTCAATTGTTGCTGAATGATTTTTTCACACCATCCAGCTAAGGTTTATGCTTTAATTTTCAGTTTCTTAACCTTAATGAATATCCAATCAACGTCAGAGCAAAGTGCTTTCAAAATATTAAGTCAATTTATCTGTCAGGATTATAAAGGCATTTATCAATTACAATAATTACACAGCAATTTAACTTAGACTTTGTAAACGTGTAGTGTTTTTTAAAATTTCTTTCAGTATTTCTTATTGTCAATGCTACTATATTAATACCTATTTGTTCAGGCCAATCCAAATACAAAACGACCAAAAATATCCCTTGTAAAATTCTTTGTAAATATCTGATTTTTGCTTATTTGAAAGATTACAATTATCTCAGCCTTTGAAATTCAGAGAGCTCCAATTATGTTTCCCTGCAATATTATTCTTCATTTCTATATATTACTCAGTCTAATATCAAGATGAGATATCTCATTATTCTCAAATTCATGAATATGATTTTTAAAGTTCCTTTGTTGCTAATATATCTTACTTATAATAATTGTGCAATCCAATAAGGGGTATAAATGTGGAATTATGCTTCCGTACAATAAATACTGCAAGGACATTGCAAAGTGCAATCTCTCAATCATTGTGAATATTGTACTTATTTTAAACTTGGAAATATTTTTGAATTGATTTGTTTATAATTTACTTCGATGCTGACATTTACTGTATATCCAATCACAGTATCAGTAGATTATAAGGAGGTATCATCGTTCATTCCAATAATCACAGTGTCTGCTATATACTTTCTTCTGGTCACTAATAGCAAGATGTATCTAATTCCACTCAATCAATATTCCTCGGAAAATATGTGAGAATGTTGCAGTCATAAAGCTGAAATATACGAAGTCATGATTGTCATTAATTTTCTCTTGTTCTGTAGATCTTAGTTAAAACAACATATAGAATTTTATGTTCCAGTGCTATAAATATGAGAAAAGATCAATTAATTCTTCAGTAAAATAAACAAATGTCACATGATATTATTGATCATTTTTTAAATTACTGGTCAGTTTATGTATTGTGTGAGGTTTGATTTTAGCTTTCCAGTCATATATTTATATTGAATGTGACATTGAAATAGTGTAAAAATATCAGGTTGTGTTCATTTGAAAGTTGGATTAGCCAACCCTCACCTATCCCATTGATTGCATGATGGTTTAAGAACGTTTCACTCAACAATCATAGTAAATATAAAAAACTGTCAGATTTTAAATCAGATCATTCGCATCCAATTATCAATCTGTTCCTAATTCATGTAAATATCTCAATTTTATTGAAACCAATGTTCACGCTAAACAGTACACATAGAACTACACAAAGACTTTCATCACCATCTGATTATTGTTCAGTAGAATAACCTGAGTAAGTACCTTATTGCTCCTGAAACCAATGACATTATTGATCCTGAGGCTAATAACAACAGTAGGCATTTGTTTACTATTCCATGCAACAAGTGCAATTGATATCTTCTATGTCAGTTCAGTAGTTAAAGATGACTTATGTTGCTTAAAACAATGTTTCTACTCTATCACGGATATTGACTGTAATACAATCATGCAAACAACAAATGTTTTGTCATTCTAAATATCTTTAAGTTTACTTATTTTACATTTGTGTGCAAGAGATATTTCAAATTACAACAATGTTTGTTGTATAATTCAGCAAACCTAAACTTTGAATTTGGGAAAGTCTCCATTTTTGCTCTCTGAATTTCAAAGGCTGAGATAATTGTAATCTTTCAAATGAGCAAAAATCAGTTTATATAGCACAGTAAATGACTTTTTTTTTTCCAAATCACGCGCTCTACAAAATGATTATTGGTTTCAGTTAATTGTAAGCAAATAACTGCTTTGAACATGTTGATTCTTTTTGTCTTTTCTATTCCAACATTATTCATCACTGTACAATAATGACACAATTATTATAATTCCTTTATGTACCAAATGTCTGCATTATTTGTTCACTTTCAGGCTCACTTTCATTATCTATTAACTTTCTTCCAAATTTTGACACAAATGTCTGAAATCTGATCATAATTATAATCATCTAAATTAAAATAACATGTCTCTATGAGGAAATTATTTGATAGAAATTCATATTTCTTGTGTTACCTGTATTTCGTAAAGAAAGAAAAAAATGTTCTATAATCACTGAATGGCTCATGTTTTCTTCAATTCATAAAGATAGTTACTATATTGTATTCCACAATTTACCAATTTTAATAAATATTCAATCAACATCACAGCAAAGTGTTTTTGAAATATTGAATCATTTTAATTGCTCATATAACAACATTATCAAGTCATTGTCATGATAATAATTGTGAAATTATTTAAGAAAGTCTTTTGAACAAGTGAGATTCACATTTTATTTTGACCAATTGTTTCTGAGTCCCAACACTGCAATATGAAACTTTATTTTCAGGTCAAGTTTCCCACGATGGATCCAAGGACTTCCCATCCAACATTAATTATGAATGTCTGATGTTTGCTTATTTGAATGATCTCCATAATCACAGACTTTAAATTCACAGACCTGCAATTACTTTTCAGTGCAATAATTCCTGTTTGTTTGCACATATTCCTCAGTCACATAGCAAAACGAGATTTCTCATTATTTCTAAATTCATTGATCGAATTTTATAATTCAGTTGTTGCTCATACCGAACAATCATTCAATCCAGTATTTGCTGTAAATGTGGAATTACGGCTCTTTACATAAATAACTAAATATATTGTAGTGTGCAATCTCTCAATCATTGTTAATATTAATTCTTATTTTACCCGTGGAAACATAGTCAAATTCATTTAAATATATTTCACTGATTGTGTTCATCACCTGATGAAGGAGCATCGCTCCGAAAGCTAGTGTGCTTCCAATTAAACCTGTTGGACTATAACCTGGTGTTGTGTGAGTTTTAACTTTGTACACCCCAGTCCAACACCGGCATCTCCGAATTGGTCTGTTCAGGGATGTGTAGGTTAGGCGCATTAGTCAGAGGTAAATGTCCAGTAATCTGAGAGCAGAATGGTGCTGAGTGGATTATTCTTTGGAACGTCAGTGTAGACTTATTGGGCCAAATGGCCTGTTTCCAAACAGTAGGATTTCCATATAATTAGAATTGTGTTTCGCTAAACAAAACTGATTTTTTTAAAAACTTTGTTGCCTTTAAAACTTATCTTTTACAGTCAATTGTCAATCTTGTAAAATATCTCAATGTTACTGAAATCAATGTTCAAACAAAACACTGCACTTAAAGCCACGCAAAGATCTTCATGACCATCTAATTACTGTACAGTGGAATAATCACAGTAAATATCTCACTGTTTCTGAGATCAATCCCCACTATCACAGTAAGGATCTGGTTATCATTCCCTCCAATATTTGCAATCGTTGTCCCTCTGGTATTTCAGTTCAGTCGTTACACACCACACTGGCTGTTCAAAGCATGGTTATTCTTTATTAAGAATGGCCAAGGGTTTTAACGGCAAGAGATGTTTGATCTGATTTGTTGCATGTTCCAAACAGGTTTCCTCTATAAATATTGCAAACAAATGTGTTAACTTGGTCTTGTTCAACTGCTGACGCGAACCTTTTCAGTTCACGTTCATTAAACATATTCGGAGAAAGTGAGGAAAGCTGAAGCTGAAGATCAGAGCCAAGAGTGTGGCATTGGAAAGGGGCAGGCACATCCAAAGAGCAGGCGTATCGACCTTTCGGGCATTCGGCCGTCATCAGAAAAGATTCCTGATGAACGGCTTATGCCCAAAACGTTGATTCTGCTTCTCCTCGAATTCTGCCTGACCTGCTGTGCTTTACCGGCACCACGCTCTTGACATTAGTAATATTTGACTGAATGTTCTGAGATTATACTAAAAGTTGCCTCTGTCAATTTAATTTCCTTTGCTTTCTATTCACTAAAGTTTTCATGTTAATTGTTTCTCCTTTTCTTCTTAAATCTGATACAAACCTCAAAATACAGAACACATTAAAATTCACATGAATTATAAATTTGCATTCTCGACAAGAAAACCAATGGAAGGCGATATAGAATTCTTGAACAGTCTACACAGTTAAATGAAAAAGCAATGCCTTCCAAAAAATGTGTGCCCATCTATATCTCTCTTTCAATTCAATAATCCTGCAAATAGTTTATAATTGTTAGTTGATCTCTCTGAATGAGTTCCTAATCAAATTCAATGTAAACAGTTGAAAAATTAACAACAGATTGATAACTGGGTGTTAAAGATCTTATTTGAAATCAACAAATGTTTGGAATTTACTCGAATTCCACCAGGAAACATTCTTGAATTATAATACAAGAAGTGAGATATGTGCAAACCTTATTTTTAAATGAACAAATTCCAATATTTTCAAAACATTTCAATCTATCGGTCAAAATGAACAGGTGAATGGAAAAATAAAAACAAGTTTCTGACAATTCATAAACTGAACAACAATTACAAATTCACTTTGATCAAAGGACAGAGTAATATTTAGATGAATCACAACATTTAGTTACAAAGTAGGTAACCAGCTGACTGACAAGTAATAGTAGCATTTGTTAGTTTACTGAAGAAGATATCAACTTTATTTCAAATTTATAGCACGAGAGAATAATGTTTAATGTGTTTCAATTGTTTGGAC